>NC_092353.1:46102953-46438261 GCF_963676685.1 Mytilus edulis | reverse complement strand
TGAAATTTCATGTCTTTTACAATATATCGCATTACCTCTAAAATGGCTCAAAGCACTAATATCCTAGACCCGTAGGTGTTGGTCAACAGAGGGCAAGGGGAATACTCTTGTATATCCGATGGGCGTCAAGTTGGTTACCTATTCCCTATTCCCTATTCGTTACCTATTCCCTATTCCCTATTCGTTGCCTATTCGTTACCTATTCCCTATTCCCTATTCGTTACCTATTCGTTATCTATTCCCTATTCCCTATTCGTTGCCTATTCGTTACCTATTCCCTATTCCCTATTCGTTACCTATTCCCTATTCCCTATTCGTTACCTATTCGTTACTTATTTGATTTTTAATATCCTTCCCCCTTTTTAATTATGGCATGGAATAGTTTAATATGGCTGCCGTTACCATGGAAACGGCACAATTGTGAAAAAAATCAGTTTTTGGTTTTTGGTAAACTGTTTGGATATGCTTCAACTCAGAATCATCATATTTTAAAACAATGTAGGTGCCCACTATATACAGGTGTTGGATGATTTTGGCGATCATTGGAACTACTATGTTGCCATGGAAACTACACCAAAATTTTCAAAATTCTAAAAATGCTCAAAACTTCATGAAACTTCACAGTAATGATGAGCAACATTGGAGTTGGCATTTCCAAAATAGGTCTTGTTACCATGGAAACCATGGCCTTTGCATGTCCACTAACTCTCTATACTCTAGTGACTGGCCTGATACTCCTGAAGCTATGCAATCAGCCTATACAAACAAACAACCAGGAAACTAGTCCAATAAACACCATTGGCAACTTACATGCAATAAAATCAGTAAACTTCTCAAACTTTAGAGAAATTGTACAACACCTTAAATCAAAAAATGTGAAAGCATCAAACCAATACCTATTCCTAATGTTACTAGCTCTTTCCGGCGACACAGAGCTAAACCCAGGACCTAGAACACCTAAATGGCCCTGTGGTACATGTGAAAAAGCAGTCACTTGGAGCCAAAAAGCTATCTGTTGCGATACATGTAACATCTGGTACCATGCAAACTGCCAAGGCATGCCATCCCTAAACTACAAATGCTTGGATTCATCAAACATATCCTGGCATTGTATACAATGTGGAATGCCTAACTTTTCATCATCAATATTCGACCTATCATCACTCGTAACATCTAATTCATTTGACCCCCTACATGACCAATCAGTGGGAAACTTTAACTTACAACCTACTGCATCCTCAACACCGAAAAAACAGGTGAACAAGAGAACTCAATGTAAAAGAGAAACACCTCTGAAAATTTTAAACATCAATTTTCAGTCACTTAAAAATAAAAGACAAGAATTACAAGAAATCTTAATATCAACTAAACCTGACATCATCATAGGTACTGAAACCTGGCTCAATAAAGACATATTATCATCTGAATTTTTCCCAATGATAGACTATACTGTATATAGGAAAGACCGACCTCTAAGCGATAAAAATCTTAGCCATGGAGGTGTACTCATTGCAGTAACAACAAACTTACTATCTGAAGAAATAAGAGATCTACAAACAGACTCAGAATCTATTTGGGTACAAATAAACATGACAAATGCCAGGAAGTTAATTGTTGGAAGTTATTATCGACCTCCATCTGATAATGGCACATCCATTGAACAGCTTAAAATCTCACTAGATCGCATAAACCAAAATACAAAATCTACAATCATTCTTGGTGGCGACTTTAATCTTGGGCACATAAACTGGGATATTCCATGCACCATCCCGAGTAAACCAGACATTAAGCTACATGAACAACTCCTAAATATTATAAATGAACATTCACTTGAGCAGATTGTAAAAAAGCCCACTAGGGGAGACAGAACACTTGATCTTATTTTCACCAACATACCAAGCATAGTCAACAAAGTGGAGACTATGCCTCCTATCGGAAATGCAGACCATGATATCGTCTATGCAGAATGTGCACTATCTCTCAAACGCAACAAGAAAATGCCACGAAAAACTTACCAGTACAGAAAAGCTAACTGGGAAAACATCAAACAAGATGTGAACAAACTCACACAAGAAATCAAAGGTCATTACCATAGTTCATCTACTGATGAACTATGGAATACATTTACAGAAAGACTACTTCAATCAGTCAAGAAAAACATCCCCCAGAAAACAATCACAAACAAGAAAAAACTACCCTGGGTTGATAAAACATTAAAAATCATGATAAACAAAGTTAAAAGACTACATAAAAAGAGCAAAAACAGTCCAGAGCAAATGAAAAAATACAAATACTTAAAAAGAACATTACAAAAAGAAATGCGTAATGCCTACTGGAATTACATTGAAAAAATGATATTTGACCTACCAGTAGATGAACCAGATGACAACATCAGAAAAAAACAACCTAAGAACTTGTTTACATACATAAAAAGTATGAAAAATGACAATACAGGCATTGCTGCACTTAGAAAAGATGGTAAACTTACTGACAATACATCTGACAAAACTAACATTCTAAATAGTCAGTTTCAAAAAGCATTTTCCGAAGAAACAACAAGTGAACCCATTCCGGATAAAGGAAAATCGAACTATCCAAAAATGAACAAGATCACCATCTCCAAGAAAGGTGTCATAAAATTACTGGACAAGATCAATCCTAACAAAGCAACTGGTCCAGATCAAATTTGCGGAACAGTACTCAAAGAACTTAGTAGTGACATTTCAACCGCAATCACCTACATCTTCCAAAAATCACTCGACACAGGAAAAATCCCAAAAGATTGGAAACATGCAAATGTCTGTCCTGTTTTTAAAAAAGGTGATAAACACAACGCAATAAATTATAGACCCATATCTCTCACATGCATACTTTGTAAGATCATGGAACACATAATAGCCAGTAGTATGATGGACCACCTAGAAAATAACAATATTTTGTACGACCTTCAACACGGATTTCGAGCAAATAGATCATGCGAAACCCAACTAGTATCCTTCATCCAAGAACTAGCAAAAAATAACAACAGTAACATCCAAACGGACATAATTGTGATGGACTTTGCCAAAGCCTTTGACAAAGTTCCTCACAAAAGACTCCTCTACAAACTAAAACATTATGGCATTGATGACAACACCTTAAAATGGATAGAAGATTTTCTCACATCTCGGACACAAACAGTGATCATTGATGGTGTTCAGTCAGACAAAATAAATGTAACATCTGGTGTTCCCCAAGGAACAGTTTTGGGTCCTATCCTTTTCCTTGTATACATAAACGACTTTAACGAATACATCAAACACAGTACCCTCAGATTATTTGCAGATGATAGCATAATTTATAAAACAATACGAAACAAAGAAGACACACAAAAACTGCAAGAAGATCTCACATCAGCTGCAAAATGGGAGAAGGACTGGCTCATGTCATTCCATCCAGACAAGTGCTCAGTCCTTCAGATAACAACTAAGAAAAACCCATTAAATTTTGACTATACTCTCCACCAACATGTACTTCAAAAAGAAACATCCACAAAATATCTGGGAATAACTATACAAACTGATCTCAAATGGAACAAACATGTAAACAATATCACAGCTGCAGCCACACAAAAGCTGAACTTTATTAAAAGGAATCTAAAAGTCAACTCAAAAACAGTCAAAGAAAAAGCATACATTGCACTAGTAAGACCAAAGCTAGAATACAGCAGCTGCGTCTGGGACCCGCACACCAAATCTCAAACACACCAACTTGAGATGGTCCAGCGCAGAGCAGCAAGGTACACCTGCAACAGATACCATAACACCAGCTCAGTCACTGAAATGCTACAAACTCTAAATTGGGCAACACTTGAGAAAAGGCGAATTAGAACCCGCATCATTTTCCTCTACAAAATTATACATCATCTTGTTGCCATATATCCGACAGACCTACTTACACAATCTGATACAAGAACACGACAACATTCACATATTTACTCTTTCAGACCCATACAAACCACTAAAGACTCATACAAGTATTCATTCTACCCTAGAACCATCTTGCAATGGAACCTTCTCCCAGTAGCTGCAGTTCAATGTACTACTCTTGAAAGCTTCCGAGAACAGATTCCAATATCTGTTCTCAATAAACATCTTAACATTTAAGTAAATTCCACAATGTATATAGTTTTAACCAAAATGTATAGTACAAAAACAGAAGAAAAAGAAGTTATAAATGTTGAAATTTTTATTTTTATTTTTGTATTTTTCACTGTAAATAAAATGTATATCCCACGCACGCGCGGCATAGTAAAATCAGTGCCCGGCACGTTATCATCAGTATGTTGATGGAGTGCTGAATTATAAAGAAGAAGAAGAAGAAGAAGAAGAAGAAACAATGCAAAAAGGTCAAAAATTTCAAAAATAAGAATTTTCAGCAAACTGGATGAAACTTTACAGGAATGGTAACTGGCATAGGCAGAGTTGGATTTTGAAGTTAGAATTTTCAAAATGGCCGCCGTAACCATGGAAACAGCAAAAATATCAAAAATTCAAAATGTTCAAACTTAATGAAACTTTGCAAAAATGTTACTAGACATCTGTAGATGCTCTCTTTGACTTTGGAATTGTCAAAATGGCTGCCGCTTACCTGGTAATAGGGGGAAGGGGTGCCTTCCGTTATTGCTAGCAATTACAAATCTAGTTGTTAATAGTCTTACATATGGTAATAGTTCTGAATTGGTTGAGGTAAAATGATCTTTTTATGACCTATTTATATGTGTTTGTGCTCAACCGATCCTTTTACTTCATGTTCGATACGCATTTGTTCCTTACTTGTTTTTTATACGTTCTACCTTTTAACTGCTTTATGTCCGTATGTTTGAAGATGGATCTTGGTTCGACGGGATGAAATCACCGTGTTAGCGCTTGCGTAAAAACGAAGATGTGGTATGATTGCCAATGAGACAACACTCCACATTAGACCAAAATGACACAGAAATTATCAACTATAGTTCACTGTACGGCCTTCAACAATGAGCATAGCCCAAACCGTGTAGTCACCTATAAAAGGCCCAGACATGACAACCTCATACAATTCAAACAACAAAACTGACGGCCGTATTTCATATACAAAAAAATAAACGGAAATATGTAACACAAAAACAAACGATAACTACTTAATTTCAGGCTCTTGTCTAGGGACAGGCACATACTTACATAATGTGGTAGAGTTAAACATGTAAGCAGGGTGTACATCGTTTCGGAGCATGCTATTACCTTGTTTAATTCGTTCCATCACTCGCTTATAATTCGCTTATAATACGTGTATCTTACGTTGCACCTTTTAAAACATGATTTTCAATTGTTTTGTTGTCTCTGGTGGAAGATTTGGGCTCTTAGAGGTGATATAACTCTATAAGTGCATTTGTATCCGTTCCAGCGGTCGGAAAATACCCTGTTAAATATTCGTTACTAATTCGCTTTTAAAAAGTTTGTTGTACGTTGCACCTTTTAGAAAAGGATTTCCAATTGTGTTCATATCTCTGGTGGTAATAATGTGTTCTTATAGATGAAATACCCCTATAAGCGCATATGTACTCGTTCCAGCGATCGGTTATTACCCTGTTACCTATTCGTTACCTATTCGTTACCTATTCACTTATAGTACATTTGTTGTACGTTGCACCTTTTAGAAAAGGATTTTCAATTAAATTCATATCTCTGGTGGTAACAATGTGTTCTTAGAGATGAAATGACCCCATTAGAGCGCATGTACCCGTTCCAGATCTCGGTAAATAACCTGTTAACTATTCGTTACTTATTCGCTTTTAATGCGCGGGGTAAACGGTGCACCTTGAAATAAATCGTTTTTTAATTGTGTTCAGGTCTCTGGTGGTAAGAATGTGTTCTTAGAGATGAAATTACCCTATTAGCGCGCATGTACCCGTTCCAGCGCTCGGTTAATACCCTGTTACCTATTCGTTACCTATTCGCTTATAATACATTTTTTTATACGTTGCACCTGTTAGAAAAGGATTTTCAATTATGTCCAGGTCTCAGGTGGTAACAATGTGTTCTTAGAGATGAAATTACCCTATTAGCGCTCATGTACCCGTTCCAGTGCTCGGTAAATAATCTTGTTACCTATTCGTTACCTATTCGCTTTTAATGCGCGGGGTATACGCTGCAACTTGAAATAAATCGTGTTTTAATTGTGTTCATGTCTGATGGTAACAATGTGTTCTTAGAGATGAAATGACAATATTAGAGCGCATGTACCCGTTCCAGCGCTCGGTTAATAACCTGTTACCTATTCGTTACTTATTCGCTTTTAATGCGCGGGGTATACGGTGCACCTTGAAATAAATCGTTTTTTAATTGTGTTCAGGTCTCTGGTGGTAAGAATGTGTTCTTAGAGATGAAATTACCCTATTAGCGCGCATGTACCCGTTCCAGCGCTCGGTTAATACCCTGTTACCTATTCGTTACATATTCGTTACCTATTCGCTTATAAGACATTTTTTTATACGTTTCACCTGTTAGAAAAGGATTTTCAATTATGTCCAGGTCTCAGGTGGTAACAATGTGTTCTTAGAGATGAAATTACCCTATTAGCGCTCATGTACCCGTTCCAGTGCTCGGTAAATAATCTTGTTACCTATTCGTTACCTATTCGCTTTTAATGCGCGGGGTATACACTGCAACTTGAAATAAATCGTGTTTTAATTGTGTTCATGTCTGATGGTAACAATGTGTTCTTAGAGATGAAATGACCCTATTAGAGCGCATGTACCCGTTCCAGCGCTCGGTTAATAACCTGTTACCTATTCGTTACTTATTCGCTTTTAATGCGCGGGGTATACGGTGCACCTTGAAATAAATCGTTTTTTAATTGTGTTCAGGTCTCTGGTGGTAAGAATGTGTTCTTAGAGATGAAATTACCCTATTAGCGCGCATGTACCCGTTCCAGCGCTCGGTTAATACCCTGTTACCTATTCGTTACCTATTCGTTACCTATTCGCTTATAATACATTTTTTTATACGTTGCACCTGTTAGAAAAGGATTTTCAATGATGTCCAGGTCTCAGGTGGTAACAATGTGTTCTTAGAGATGAAATGACCCCATTAGAGCGCATGTACCCGTTCCAGCGCTCGGTAAATAACCTGTTACCTATTCGTTACCTATTCGCTTTTAATGCGCGGGGTATACGGTGCACCTTGAAATAAATCGTTTTTTTATTGTGTTCAGGTCTCTGGTGGTAAGAATGTGTTCTTAGAGATGAAATTACCCTATTAGCGCGCATGTACCCGTTCCAGCGCTCGGTTAATACCCTGTTACCTATTCGTAACCTATTCGTTACCTATTCGCTTATAATACATTTTTTTATACGTTGCACCTGTTAGAAAAGGATTTTCAATTATGTCCAGGTCTCAGGTGGTAACAATGTGTTCTTAGAGATGAAATGACCCCATTAGAGCGCATGTACCCGTTCCAGCGCTCGGTAAATAACCTGTTACCTATTCGTTACCTATTCGCTTTTAATGCGCGGGGTATACGGTGCACCTTGAAATAAATCGTTTTTTAATTGTGTTCAGGTCTCTGGTGGTAAGAATGTGTTCATAGAGATGAAATGACCCTATTAGCGCGCATGTACCCGTTCCAGCGCTCGGTTAATACCCTGTTACCTATTCGTTACCTATTCGTTACCTATTCGCTTATAATACATTTTTTTATACGTTTCACCTGTTAGAAAAGGATTTTCAATTATGTCCAGGTCTCAGGTGGTAACAATGTGTTCTTAGAGATGAAATTACCCTATAAGCGCTCATGTACCTGTTCCAGTGCTCGGTAAATAATCTTGTTACCTATTCGTTACCTATTCGCTTTTAATGCGCGGGGTATACACTGCAACTTGAAATAAATCGTGTTTTAATTGTGTTCATGTCTGGTGGTAACAATGTGTTCTTAGAGATGAAATGACCCTATTAGAGCGCATGTACCCGTTCCAGCGCTCGGTAAATAACCTGTTACCTATTCGTTACTTATTCGCTTTTAATGCGCGGGGTAAACGGTGCACCTTGAAATAAATCGTTTTTTAATTGTGTTCAGGTCTCTGGTGGTAAGAATGTGTTCTTAGAGATGAAATTACCCTATTAGCGCGCATGTACCCGTTCCAGCGCTCGGTTAATACCCTGTTACCTATTCGTTACCTATTCGCTTATAACACATTTTTTTATACGTTGCACCTGTTAGAAAAGGATTTTCAATTATGTCCAGGTCTCAGGTGGTAACAATGTGTTCTTAGAGATGAAATTACCCTATTAGCGCTCATGTACCCGTTCCAGTGCTCGGTAAATAATCTTGTTACCTATTCGTTACCTATTCGCTTTTAATGCGCGGGGTATACGCTGCAACTTGAAATAAATCGTGTTTTAATTGTGTTCATGTCTGATGGTAACAATGTGTTCTTAGAGATGAAATGACCCTATTAGAGCGCATGTACCCGTTCCAGCGCTCGGTTAATAACCTGTTACCTATTCGTTACTTATTCGCTTTTAATGCGCGGGGTATACGGTGCACCTTGAAATAAATCGTTTTTTAATTGTGTTCAGGTCTCTGGTGGTAAGAATGTGTTCTTAGAGATGAAATTACCCTATTAGCGCGCATGTACCCGTTCCAGCGCTCGGTTAATACCCTGTTACCTATTCGTTACCTATTCGTTACCTATTCGCTTATAATACATTTTTTTATACGTTGCACCTGTTAGAAAAGGATTTTCAATTATGTCTCAGGTGGTAACAATGTGTTCTTAGAGATGAAATGACCCCATTAGAGCGCATGTACCCGTTCCAGCGCTCGGTAAATAACCTGTTACCTATTCGTTACCTATTCGCTTTTAATGCGCGGGGTATACGGTGCACCTTGAAATAAATCGTTTTTTAATTGTGTTCAGGTCTCTGGTGGTAAGAATGTGTTCTTAGAGATGAAATGACCCTATTAGCGCGCATGTACCCGTTCCAGCGCTCGGTTAATACCCTGTTACCTATTCGTTACATATTCGTTACCTATTCGCTTATAAGACATTTTTTTATACGTTTCACCTGTTAGAAAAGGATTTTCAATTATGTCCAGGTCTCAGGTGGTAACAATGTGTTCTTAGAGATGAAATTACCCTATTAGCGCTCATGTACCCGTTCCAGTGCTCGGTAAATAATCTTGTTACCTATTCGTTACCTATTCGCTTTTAATGCGCGGGGTATACACTGCAACTTGAAATAAATCGTGTTTTAATTGTGTTCATGTCTGATGGTAACAATGTGTTCTTAGAGATGAAATGACCCTATTAGAGCGCATGTACCCGTTCCAGCGCTCGGTTAATAACCTGTTACCTATTCGTTACTTATTCGCTTTTAATGCGCGGGGTATACGGTGCACCTTGAAATAAATCGTTTTTTTATTGTGTTCAGGTCTCTGGTGGTAAGAATGTGTTTTTAGAGATGAAATGACCCTATTAGCGCGCATGTACCCGTTCCAGCGCTCGGTTAATACCCTGTTACCTATTCGTTACCTATTCGCTTATAATACATTTTTTATACGTTTCACCTGTTAGAAAAGGATTTTCAATTATGTCCAGGTCTCAGGTGGTAACAATGTGTTCTTAGAGATGATATAACCCTATTAGCGCTCATGTACCCGTTCCAGCGCTCCGTAAATAACCTGTTACCTATTCGTTACTTATTCGCTTTTAATGCGCGGGGTATACGGTGCACCTTGAAATAAATCGTTTTTTAATTGTGTTCAGGTCTCTGGTGGTAAGAATGTGTTCTTAGAGATGAAATGACCCTATTAGCGCGCATGTACCCGTTCCAGCGCTCGGTTAATACCCTGTTATCTATTCGTTACCTATTCGTTACCTATTCGCTTATAATACGTTTGTTGTATGTTGCACCTTTTAGAAAAGGATTTTTAATTGTCTCCATGTCTCTTGTGGTAACAATGTGTTCTTAGAGATTAAATTACCCTATTAGCGCGCATGTACCCGTTCCAGCGCTCGGTAAATACCCTGTTACCTATTCGTTACCTATTCACTTATAATACGTTTGTTGTACGTTGCACCTTTCAGAAAAGGATTTTCAATTGTGTCCGTGTCTCTGGTGGTAACAATGTGTTCTTAGAGATGAAATGACCCTATTAGCGTGCATGTACCCGTTCCAGCGCTCGATAAATACCCTGTTACCTATTCATTACCTATTCACTTATATTACGTTTGTTGTACGTTGCATCTTTTAGAAAAGGATTTTTAATTCAATTCATATCTCTGGTGGTAATAATGTGTTCTTTTAGATGAAATACCCCTATTAGCGCGTATATACTCGTTCCAGCGCTCTGTTAATACCCTGCTTCTTATTCGTTCCTTATTTGCTTTTAATGCACGAGGTATACGTGCTCGTTTAATACCCTGTTAAAAGAACACATTATTACCACCAGAGATATGAACTGAATTAAAAATCCTTTTCTAAAAGATGCAACGTACAACAAACGTAATATAAGTGAATAGGTAACGAATAGGTAACAGGGTATTTATCGAGCGCTGGAACGGGTACATGCACGCTAATAGGGTCATTTCATCTCTAAGAACACATTGTTACCACCAGAGACACGGACACAATTGAAAATCCTTTTCTGAAAGGTGCAACGTACAACAAACGTATTATAAGTGAATAGGTAACGAATAGGTAACAGGGTATTTACCGAGCGCTGGAACGGGTACATGCGCTCTAATAGGGTAATTTCATCTCTAAGAACACATTGTTACCACAAGAGACATGGAGACAATTAAAAATCCTTTTCTAAAAGGTGCAACATACATCAAACGTATTATAAGCGAATAGGTAACGAATAGGTAACGAATAGGTAACAGGGTATTAACCGAGCGCTGGAACGGGTACATGCGCGCTAATAGGGTCATTTCATCTCTAAGAACACATTGTTACCACCAGACATGAACACAATTAAAACACGATTTATTTCAAGTTGCAGCGTATACCCCGCGCATTAAAAGCGAATAGGTAACGAATAGGTAACAAGATTATTTACCGAGCACTGGAACGGGTACATGAGCGCTAATAGGGTAATTTCATCTCTAAGAACACATTGTTACCACCTGAGACCTGGACATAATTGAAAATCCTTTTCTAACAGGTGAAACGTATAAAAAAATGTATTATAAGCGAATAGGTAACGAATAGGTAACGAATAGGTAACAGGGTATTAACCGAGCGCTGGAACGGGTACATGCGCGCTAATAGGGTCATTTCATCTCTAAGAACACATTCTTACCACCAGAGACCTGAACACAATTAAAAAACGATTTATTTCAAGGTGCACCGTATACCCCGCGCATTAAAAGCGAATAAGTAACGAATAGGTAACAGGTTATTAACCGAGCGCTGGAACGGGTACATGCGCTCTAATAGGGTCATTTCATCTCTAAGAACACATTGTTACCATCAGACATGAACACAATTAAAACACGATTTATTTCAAGTTGCAGCGTATACCCCGCGCATTAAAAGCGAATAGGTAACGAATAGGTAACAAGATTATTTACCGAGCACTGGAACGGGTACATGAGCGCTAATAGGGTAATTTCATCTCTAAGAACACATTGTTACCACCTGAGACCTGGACATAATTGAAAATCCTTTTCTAACAGGTGAAACGTATAAAAAAATGTCTTATAAACGAATAGGTAACGAATATGTAACGAATAGGTAACAGGGTATTAACCGAGCGCTGGAACGGGTACATGCGCGCTAATAGGGTCATTTCATCTCTAAGAACACATTCTTACCACAAGAGACCTGAACACAATTAAAAAACGATTTATTTCAAGTGCACCGTATACCCCGCGCATTAAAAGCGAATAGGTAACGAATAGTAACAGGTTATTTACCGAGCGCTAGAACGGGTACATGCGCTCTAATGGGGTCATTTCATCTCTAAGAACACATTGTTACCACCTGAGACCTGGACATAATTGAAAATCCTTTTCTAACAGGTGCAACGTATAAAAAAATGTATTATAAGCGAATAGGTAACGAATAGGTAACAGGGTATTAACCGAGCGCTGGAACGGGTACATGCGCGCTAATAGGGTAATTTCATCTCTAAGAACACATTCTTACCACCAGAGACCTGAACACAATTAAAAAACGATTTATTTCAAGGTGCACCGTATACCCCGCGCATTAAAAGCGAATAAGTAACGAATAGGTAACAGGTTATTTACCGAGCGCTGGAACGGGTACATGCGCTCTAATAGGGTCATTTCATCTCTAAGAACACATTGTTACCACCAGACATGAACACAATTAAAACACGATTTATTTCAAGTTGCAGCGTATACCCCGCGCATTAAAAGCGAATAGGTAACGAATAGGTAACAAGATTATTTACCGAGCACTGGAACGGGTACATGAGCGCTAATAGGGTAATTTCATCTCTAAGAACACATTGTTACCACCTGAGACCTGGACATAATTGAAAATCCTTTTCTAACAGGTGAAACGTATAAAAAAAATGTATTATAAGCGAATAGGTAACGAATAGGTAACGAATAGGTAACAGGGTATTAACCGAGCGCTGGAACGGGTACATGCGCGCTAATAGGGTCATTTCATCTCTAAGAACACATTCTTACCACCAGAGACCTGAACACAATTAAAAAACGATTTATTTCAAGGTGCACGGTATACCCCGCGCATTAAAAGCGAATAGGTAACGAATAGTAACAGGTTATTTACCGAGCGCTGGAACGGGTACATGCGCTCTAATAGGGTCATTTCATCTCTAAGAACACATTGTTACCACCTGAGACCTGGACATAATTGAAAATCCTTTTCTAACAGGTGCAACGTATAAAAAAATGTATTATAAGCGAATAGGTAACGAATAGGTAACGAATAGGTAACAGGGTATTAACCGAGCGCTGGAACGGGTACATGCGCGCTAATAGGGTAATTTCATCTCTAAGAACACATTCTTACCACCAGAGACCTGAACACAATTAAAAAACGATTTATTTCAAGGTGCACCGTATACCCCGCGCATTAAAAGCGAATAAGTAACGAATAGGTAACAGGTTATTAACCGAGCGCTGGAACGGGTACATGCGCTCTAATAGGGTCATTTCATCTCTAAGAATACATTGTTACCATCAGACATGAACACAATTAAAACACGATTTATTTCAAGTTGCAGCGTATACCCCGCGCATTAAAAGCGAATAGGTAACGAATAGGTAACAAGATTATTTACCGAGCACTGGAACGGGTACATGAGCGCTAATAGGGTAATTTCATCTCTAAGAACACATTGTTACCACCTGAGACCTGGACATAATTGAAAATCCTTTTCTAACAGGTGCAACGTATAAAAAAATGTATTATAAGCGAATAGGTAACGAATAGGTAACAGGGTATTAACCGAGCGCTGGAACGGGTACATGCGCGCTAATAGGGTAATTTCATCTCTAAGAACACATTCTTACCACCAGAGACCTGAACACAATTAAAAAACGATTTATTTCAAGGTGCACCGTTTACCCCGCGCATTAAAAGCGAATAAGTAACGAATAGTTAACAGGTTATTTACCGAGCGCTGGAACGGGTACATGCGCTCTAATGGGGTCATTTCATCTCTAAGAACACATTGTTACCACCAGAGATATGAATTTAATTGAAAATCCTTTTCTAAAAGGTGCAACGTACAACAAATGTACTATAAGTGAATAGGTAACGAATAGGTAACGAATAGGTAACAGGGTAATAACCGATCGCTGGAACGAGTACATATGCGCTTATAGGGGTATTTCATCTATAAGAACACATTATTACCACCAGAGATATGAACACAATTGGAAATCCTTTTCTAAAAGGTGCAACGTACAACAAACTTTTTAAAAGCGAATTAGTAACGAATATTTAACAGGGTATTATCCGACCGCTGGAACGGATACAAATGCACTTATAGAGTTATATCACCTCTAAGAGCCCAAATCTTCCACCAGAGACAACAAAACAATTGAAAATCATGTTTTAAAAGGTGCAACGTAAGATACACGTATTATAAGCGAATTATAAGCGAGTGATGGAACGAATTAAACAAGGTAATAGCATGCTCCGAAACGATGTACACCCTGCTTACATGTTTAACTCTACCACATTATGTAAGTATGTGCCTGTCCCTAGACAAGAGCCTGAAATTAAGTAGTTATCGTTTGTTTTTGTGTTACATATTTCCGTTTATTTTTTTGTATATGAAATACGGCCGTCAGTTTTGTTGTTTGAATTGTATGAGGTTGTCATGTCTGGGCCTTTTATAGGTGACTACACGGTTTGGGCTATGCTCATTGTTGAAGGCCGTACAGTGAACTATAGTTGATAATTTCTGTGTCATTTTGGTCTAATGTGGAGTGTTGTCTCATTGGCAATCATACCACATCTTCGTTTTTACGCAAGCGCTAACACGGTGATTTCATCCCGTCGAACCAAGATCCATCTTCAAACATACGGACATAAAGCAGTTAAAAGGTAGAACGTATAAAAAACAAGTAAGGAACAAATGCGTATCGAACATGAAGTAAAAGGATCGGTTGAGCACAAACACATATAAATAGGTCATAAAAAGATCATTTTACCTCAACCAATTCAGAACTATTACCATATGTAAGACTATTAACAACTAGATTTGTAATTGCTAGCAATAACGGAAGGCACCCCTTCCCCCTATTACCAGGTAAGCAGCAGCCATTTTGACAATTCCAAAATCAAAGAGAGCATCTACAGATGTCTAGTAACATTTTTGCAAAGTTTCATTAAGTTTGAACATTTTGAATTTTTGATATTTTTGCTGTTTCCATGGTTACGGCGGCCATTTTGAAAATTCTAACTTCAAAATCCAACTCTGCCTATGCCAGTTACCATTCCTGTAAAGTTTCATCCAGTTTGCTGAAAATTCTTATTTTTGAAATTTTTGACCTTTTTGCATTGTTTCCATGGTAACAAGACCTATTTTGGAAATTCCAACTCCAATGTTGCTCATCATTACTGTGAAGTTTCATGAAGTTTTGAGCATTTTTAGAATTTTGAAAATTTTGGTGTAGTTTCCATGGCAACATAGTAGTTCCAATGATCGCCAAAATCATCCAACACCTGTATATAGTGGGCACCTACATTGTTTTAAAATATGATGATTCTGAGTTGAAGCATATCCAAACAGTTTACCAAAAACCAAAAACTGATTTTTTTCACAATTGTGCCGTTTCCATGGTAACGGCAGCCATATTAAACTATTCCATGCCATAATTAAAAAGGGGGAAGGATATTAAAAATCAAATAAGTAACGAAAAGGTAACGAATAGGGAATAGGGAATAGGTAACGAATAGGGAATAGGGAATAGGTAACGAATAGGCAACGAATAGGGAATAGGGAATAGGTAACGAATAGGGAATAGGGAATAGGTAACGAATAGGCAACGAATAGGGAATAGGGAATAGGTAACGAATAGGTAACGAATAGGGAATAGGGAATAGGTAACGAATAGGCAACGAATAGGGAATAGGGAATAGGTAACCAACTTGACGCCCATTGTATATCCGTAAGTCTAAAAAACAACTATTGAAAGCTGGCTAAACTAAGACATACTCCAGGTAGGCCATTGTACCAGAAGAAGAGGTAGTCAAACCCTTATAAATGGCTTATAGCACTTATGTCCTGGATCTACACGAGTTTATCAGCAACGAAATAAAAGGGGCATGAGTTTCGCCGGTATATCACGAAGTAAAAATAAACCTCATTATTGCCAGCTCTTCAAACTAAGAGATTCTCCACGTTGGCCATTATACCAGAGGTAGGTAGGCAGTGCCTCTTAAATGGTCCATGGGCCATGGCACTTATGTCCTCGACCCGTACGAGTTGGTCAGAAGAGGGTAAGGGAAATACTCTAATATATCACACAGTCCACCAAAAATAGTGACTGCTGCCAAAACTAAGACATTTTTAGGTGCGCCCTTATACTAGATGTTGGAGTAGTCATTCTCTTAAAAATGGCTCATAGCACTTATGCTATAGACCCGAACGAGTTTGTCAACAATGAGTTAAAAGGGGGATGAATTAGCCCGGTATATAACGAAGTTGAAATAAACTGTTGCCCGCTGGCTTAACTAAGAAATTATCCGCGCGGGCCATAATATGAGAGGTAGAGGAAGGGATTGCCTCTATAAAATGACCATGAGCACGTATGACCTAGACCCGTACGAGTTAGTCAGCAAAGTGTAAGGTTGGTACCCTAGTATATAATAAAGTCGAACTAAACTATTGCTGGATGGCTAGGAGATTCTCCGCGTGGGCCATGATACCAGAGGTAGAGGTTGTCATTGCCTCTAAAATGGCCTAAATCACTTATTCCCTAGAGAAATACGCGGTATCATCAAAGGGTTTAAAAGGGAGTTGGAACCTCTGTTTACAAAGAAGTCGAAATAAATTATTGCCGGCTTGCTTAAGTACGAGATTCTCCAAGTTGGCCATTAATCCTAGGTTAAATGTGTGCATTGCCTTTTAAATGGCTGATAAAACTAACGCCCTAGACCTGTACGAGTTTGTCAGCAAAAGGTTAAAGGGGGGATGCGATGCCTCTTTTTACAACGAAAATATAAATTAAGCCGACTGGCCTAACTAAGAGATTCTATACGCGGGGTATTATATCAGAGGATGAGGTAGGCATTACCTCTAACATAGCCATAACACGTATGTCCCAGACCCGTGTAAGTTAATCAGCAAAGGGTAAGGGGGGTACCTAAGTATATCACAAAGTCGAAATAAACTATTGCTGGCTGGCTAAACGAAGAGATTCTCCACATGGGCCATGATACCAGAGGTAGAAGTGGCCATAGCCTCAAAAATGGCCACTTATGCCGTAGACCCGTACCAGTGCTTCAGCAAAGTGTTAAAAGGGGGAGGTGGTATCTATGTTTACAACGAAGTCGAAATGAATTATTGCCGGCTGGCCAAACAAAGAAATTCTCAACATAGGCCATTATAACAAAGGTAGTGGTGGACATTGCATCTAAAATGGCCCATACTTCTTATTCCATTGATCTGTACGAGTTTGTCAGCAAAGGTAAGGAGGGTACCCTGGTATATAACAAAGTCGAAATAAACTATTGCCGGATGGCCAAAAATAAAAGATGATCCACGTTTATCATGATACCAGAGGTAGAGGTGGGCCTTGCCTTTAAAATGGTTTATAGCATTTATGCCAGCAAAAGGAAAGGAGGGTATTCTAGTATATCGCAAAGTCGTTATGAAATATTGCCGGCTGTTCAAACTACGAGATTCACCACATGGGCCATGCTACCAGAGGTATAGGTGGTCATTGCCTTTAAAATAGCCTATAGCACTTATATGGCATATACCCGTACGAGTTTGTCAGTAAAGAGCTAAAATGAGGAGGTGGTACCTCTGTTCACATTAAAGTCAAAATAACTGTAGCCGGTAGGCCAAACTCCGGGATTCTCTACGTGGATCATTATACCAGAGATAGAGGTTTATTTCGACTTCGTTGTAAACAAAGGTAACACCTTTTATTTTTAACCCCTTGCAGGAAAAATCGTACAGGTCTTTGGAATTAGTGTTATATGCCATTTTAAAGGCAATTACCATATCTATCTCTGGTAAAATGGCCTATGTGGAGAACCTCTTAGTTTGGCCAGCCGGCAATACTTTATTTCGACTTTGTTGTAAACAGAGGTACCATCTCCCCCTTTTGATTCATTATTGTCAAACTCGTACGGGTCTAGGGCATAAGTGCTATAAGAAATTTGTATGGCAATGCCCTCCTCTATCTCTGGTAAAATGGCCTACGTGGAGAATCTTTTAGTTTGGCCAGCCGGCAATTATTAAAGTGTATTTCGACTTCGTTGCAAACAGAGGTACCACCTTACCCTTTTAATTCATTGCTGTCAAACTCGTACGGGTCTTGGGCCTAAGTGATCTGTGCCTTTTTTAAGGCAATGCCTACTTCTACCTCTGGCATCATACTCCACGTGGAGAATCTCTTGGCCAGCCGGCAATTGTTTATTTCGACTTTTTTATATACCAAGGTACTTCCCTAACCCTTTGCTGACTTACTCGCTGGCTTATCCCTTATTGTAAGTAAGTAAGTTCAATAAATATAAGACTATATGCCAGGTCTTTCTGACAACCAATTACAAACAAATTGGGGTTTATCTAATGAGGCTTTTCCCAGGATGCAATTGCTCGTAGACTGTATACAGTTGACCAAATAATCCACAAATTCCGCAAAAGGATCTTTTAATTATAGGCCATGTCCATTTAGACATTAAGCAACAAAAGCCCAGCATGACCGATGCATTTGTCTTTAACATCTCCGATATTGATTCCGCGTGGCCTTCCATTTGACATGAGTGTCCATTGGTGTTCATTGTTAAACCTTTGGAGCTATATCAGTTTGTGTGGAAATTAAGAGCACGATGACCTTCCCTTGGTGATAACAACATGACCAACAACCATATCGTGTGTTACTAAAAGCCGTCAGCGATAGTCACACCGACAATTTGCTACCTTCGTGGACAAAAGCCTGGCTTTTCGCTGGATCCTAATTAACATCTAGTGTTGTCACTACCATTTGCTGTAGAGATTTAGTTGCACAACATAACAGAAACATTCTTTGTAAATACTCTATGTTGATATTTTGACATTTGGATGGTTCATATACCAATTGTAGCCGAAAAATGATAATGAAACATTTCTGTTTAATATCGATCTATTGTTGGAATTGTAAATTTTCATATTTAATTTTTGTTTGTTTAAAGATGACCATTTTAAATAAAGATTTTAATTTTTTAAAAAGCAAGTGTTAGACTTGTGCTTTTATTGCCACTTAGTTCATATAACCTGTCATTTTAGTCGAGCCTGTAACTTTTGTTGCAGAAAGCTCGACATATGAATAGTGATCCGGCGGCGGCGGCGTAAGTTAGCTTCTGAAAAGCTTAATATTTTAGAAGGTGGAAGAATTGGATGCTTCATACTCTGTATATAGATGCCTCATGTTACGAAGTTTCTGTCAGTCACATGTCCAATGTCCTTGACCTCATTTTCATGGTTCAGTGATCACTTGAAAAAAAAGTTCAGAATTTTTGTAATGTTGAATTCTCTCTTATTATAAGTAATAGGATAACTATATTTGGTATGTGCGTACCTTGCAAGGTACTCATGCCCGTCAGACAGTTTTCACTTGACCTCGACTTCATTTCGTGGATCAGTGAACAAAGGTTAGAATAAGTTTTGGTTAAGTCCACATCTCAGATACTATAAGCAACAG
This sequence comes from Mytilus edulis, assembly GCF_963676685.1. Taxonomy (NCBI): domain Eukaryota; kingdom Metazoa; phylum Mollusca; class Bivalvia; order Mytilida; family Mytilidae; genus Mytilus; species Mytilus edulis. The sequence continues at coordinate 46,418,874 of NC_092353.1, read as the reverse complement.
GGCTAGTATATTCGGTGTATGGAAGGACTGTAAGGTGTACATGTCCAACTGGCAGGTGTCATCTGACCTTGACCTCATTTTCACGGTTCAGTGGTTATAGTTAAATTTTTCTGTCTTGGTCTGTTTTTCTCATACTTTATGCAATGAGTCTACAATATTTGTTGTATGGAATGATTGTAAGGTGTACATGTCTAGCGGGAAGATATCATCTGACCTTGACCTCATTTTCATGGTTCAGTGGTCAAAGTTCAGTTTTTGAGTTTTGGTCTTTTTATCTAATATTATATGCCAACGGTCACTATATTTGGTGCATGAAAATATCTTATGATCTATATATAAGTCTCCCAGGTTTTATTTGACCATGACCTCAATTTCACGGTTCATTGCACAGTGTTAAGTTTTTGTGTTTTGGTCTGTTTTTCTTAAACTATAAGTAATAGGTCAAGTATATTTGTTGTATCGAAGAATTGTTAGCTGTTCATGTCTGCCTGGTATGGTTCGTCTGACCTTTACCTCATTTTCATAATTCATTTGGTCTTTGTTTAGCTATCTTGGTTAATGTTAAGTTTATGTGGCAGTTGTAATAAATCTTTATACTTAGGGCTATCAACATAATATTAATGATGAGTAAAGTAGGCGAGACATTTCAGTGTGTGCACTCTTGTTTAAATGTGCTTATTTGTCCGAGTCCTGGACTGCATTCCAGTGGCTTTCATTCGTTTACTTTTGTGTAAATTTTATACAGATCAGTATTTTTTCAAAATTAATGTTTTACCAATATTTTAGCTGCATGTAACATCTTGAACACTCAGAACAGCAAAACAAAATTTAGATTTCAGAAATAAATAGCCTTTAGTCATCGACGAATAGCCGATGATTTCAAGAGTTGTTTCCGTTAAAGGATGATTCCTTTTTTTTTGTGCAATACTTGCTCTTTCGGAGGCTCGAGGGTAATTTCAGCAAAAATTTTATCATTTTTGTTTTCATTACAAATTTTATTTATTACACTATTAGTTTTAACTTTATGAATTGGCTCAAAAATCAACCCAAAAAATCGAATGATTTTGGCCTCAGATTTATTTTTCAAATGTTTATATCACTGTAAAAGCTCCAAATTGTCTCCCTTTAGTGCAATTATGACATTTTGTTTTGGCATTAGAATTAAAATGTCTTTTTCAACTCATCGGTGACCTAAAGATATTTTTCAAATATGCTTTACGTAAACTAAACAGTTGTAAAATTAAATCGATTTCTGTAATTTAGTTCTTTTTTTATTTCGATATATTTATCTCTCTATTTCTCCTATTAGTTCAACTTAAAAAAAAGTACCTTAACAAAAATGGTTGCTTCTTTCGAGGGCAGATTGTGAGCTTAAGTGAACGATAAGCCCATGTTTTTATTTGATTTTTCTATTTAGTATATACAATACAATACAATATTTTATTAACGTCTCACCTTTTACAAAGCAATACATAACACATTGATTAAAACAAATTACACATATGTAAAAGCCATTCATATAGAATTATGAGAGACGATTATTTACACATTCCAAACAAATTTCACACCGCTTAAAACATTAAATATATATATACTAAAAAAAAATATTTAAAAATTAAAAAAAAAAAAAAAAATTAAAAAAAAATAAAAATTAAAAAAAAAATAAAATAAAAAACCAAGCAAATGCAAAACTATCTACATGTATATAAAAATCTACGTCTCCTATCTAAAATGTCTCTGCAGGTTTTGGCACACAAACGTATATTGTTAACACCACCTAGAATCACAGATAGCTTATCTTGACTAGAAAAATTATCAAAACCATCAATATTTAAAGTATTAAAACAACTGTCCCTAATATCATCATACAGTGGGCAAAATAAAAGTACATGTTCTTCGTTTTCAATGGAATCAGGACAGCAAAAGCAAGTTCGTTCTAGCAATCTTAAGTTCTCGTATCTCCCGGTCTCGACGCGGATTGGCGCTACTCCACACCTAAACTTAGCGTAAGCACTTCTGTACGATGTTGGCATGTTCACTTTAAGGTATGACTCAGTCTCAAAAGTGTTTTTGAACTGTCTGTAGATTCGTAACTTGTTTTGTCCGTTTCCTCTAACAGCGGCAATTCTGTTTAAATCTTCCTGCCATTTGGAAATATGTTCATTTAAAACAGAATGACAAATAGTGTCTTTTATTTCGCAAAATTGTACGTTTTCATCATGTATATTATAACGCTCTAAAATTCCACACGTTTTAAATTTGTCTCTTATTTTAAAGTTCCAGTTTTTGGCGTTTGAAAAGGCTTGACTGTCAGCCCATACAAAGACCCTTTTATTCAATCGTCCACTATCAAAATTTCGAAGTCTATTCCACTGATTAAGCACAGATTTCCATTGTTTTACTATAACCGGAGTCCAACCAATATCCCCATGTACGGCTGTATTGGGCGTATATCGTCCTACACACATAAAGAAACGAGCTGCTCGATTTTGTACGGCAGCAATACATGGGAAATGTTTTGTACCCCAGATTGAAACACCATAGTTAATAACACTCCAAACCATTGTATCATATAGTTTTGTGTAACAGTTATACGGGAGTCCACCGAATGTTTTAAACTTTGCTATTACTAAACCAAGTGCTCTACTCGCAGATTTCGCAACATTACTGGCCATGCGGTTGTAATCTAAATGTTCCGTAAAAACTAATCCAAGATAGGTATATATTTCTACTGTTGAAATTGAAAGGTCGCCACATTTAAAACAAAGCTCAGTTCTTTCAATGGATAACGGCCTGAAATGTATAACTTTAGACTTTTCAGCGTTTACAATCATATGATTATTAGCACACCAAGAAGAAAGAATGTTTAAGAGTAATTGAAGGTCCTCAGGGTATATGATAAAAGTTCATCTATAGAAAAACAAGCAAAATCCTACATGTATATTTAAAAAATAATGGATTAATACCCTCCAGTCCCCTTAACGACAAAAAAATAAATAGAACATTACGTTTAAGTATCACCTACAGTATTTTACAACCTCCATTGGTGATACATTATATGTACTTCTGCTGTTGTTTTATATAAGTTATTGTCCTGAATAAACATCTTTATGCGTTTTTGCGTTTTTGCGTTTCAGTTTTTATTGTGAAATTTCTTCAATCAGCCAAGACAAACTTTAAATTTCGCCTTAACGATGTTTTCGCGAGAAATCCATGTATTATTCTCGAATTACTACATTTAATCATTGTCTAGTGCCCTAAAATGAGATTTTCCGAGACGCTGGGTTTGAAATGGGATACCCTATTTAATTTAAACAATATTTGCAATTTTTTCAAAAAGATGCAGATGGGAATTTTCGTTCCTTATGAAAGTGTTCGCAAGGAGTTAAATTATAAACTCCTTATAGGATTATCAAAAAGCAACTATTAAGGACCCCCTTGGAATAAAGATCTTCCAAGACAACGTGTTCGAGAGTTTGAGTTTAATACATGACTTTTTAAAACTTAATGGACGGAGCAGGATTATCTTACTCTTCCAGTTAACCATACATCATCACAGTTGCATTGGTTCTTGTTGCTCAGATTTTAAATTTCAATGATTTCGTCCGAGACCACAATTGTCGTCCCTTGATTTTCGTTATTAGTCCCTAGTGAAAACAGTGGGTTACTTGCCAATAATTTTTATACCCCTTCCAAATTTATTTCTCCTTGTTTAATGCCTCACATTGTAAGTAGGGGGGGGGGTGAAATTACACTGTAAAAAAATTTGGGTCCAGAATTTTACAGGAAAGTAGTGATTTGGTCCAGCTGAAAAAGGTTAAAAATTAGCACTTCGGAAGCTGTCAAAAGATTTCAAGACACCCTTAACACAAAATTGTCCATATTTTGAGTTAGACGCGATGAAGTTTTCTATAATTTTGATATAATTTGTCCCAAAATTAGTACAACACACTGTAAAAGTTTCATTGAGAAAGCGCAGGTGGGATTTTTTAAATTTTCATTTATGTTCTAAAAGAAATGCACTACGAATTAATTGCGTTCTCGGACCATTTGTTTTGTGGACTGTTGTGTATCTTGTTGTTTTTCATTCAGCTGCGACTTTGTTGGTTTGTTTCAACCCTTTTTAGTGTGATTATCCTTTGGTACACTTTGCCCCTCTCTTATATATGATATCGCAATAATTATATATATGTAAGCGTTCATATACATTTATATGGATACAATATTGAATTAAAATAGATATAATAATTAGATGAGTGAAAAAAAGAAAATGAAGTAATAATTGTACGTGTGAGGAGTTGGCATTCTTATAAAAAAGAAGATGTGGTATTATTGCAAATGAGACAACTATCCACAAAAGACCAAAATGACACAGACATTAACAGCATTAGGTCACCGTACGGCCTTCAACAATAAGGAAAGCCCATACAGCATAGTCAGCTATAAAAGGCCCCGATAAGACAATGTAAAACAATTCAAACGAGAAAACTAACGGCCTTATTTATGTCAAAAAAATAAATGAAAAAACAAATATGTAACACATAAACAAACGACAACCACTGAATATACAGGCTCCTGACTTGGTACAGGCACATACATAAATAATGTGGCGAGGTTAAAGTCTTTTACACTAGAAATATTTTAGATCTTGTTATATAGACTAATTCTTATTCATTCTGGTCGTAAGTTAGTCTGTCATCCTCAAACGTGTGAGCAATGGTGTACGTACACCAATTTGTAGAATACATGGGATATTCAAAGACTTAAACGAACGTTAAGTCTCAGAGGCATGACTTTTTATTAGTTGTTAGTGGCTTTGAAATAGCTGTCAGATAACTGCGAGTACTCTCAGATCTGTTCATTGTGACTTTTTGTGTCGGGATGTATAAGTACCCGGCCACGTCCACTTGTATTTGTGTCTATCTGATGAGTTAAGCCTTTTTCAACTGATTTATATAGTTCGTTCTTATGTTGTACTGTTATACCACTGTCCCAGGTTAGGGGGAGGGGGGGGATCCCGCTAATATGTTTAAATCCGGCACATTATTTAAATCTGTGCCTGTCCCAAGTCAGGAGCCTGTAATTCAGTGGTTGTCGTTTGTTTAAGTGTTACATATTTGTTTTTCGTTCATTTTTTTACTTAAATAAGGCCGTTAGTTTTCTCGTTTGAATTGTTTTACATTGTCTTATCGGGGCCTTTATAGCTGACTATGCGGTATGGGCTTTGCTCATTGTTGAAGGTCGTACGGTGACCTATAGTTGTTAATGTTTGTGTCATTTTGGTCTTTTGTGGATAGTTGTCTCATTGGCAATCATACCACATCTTCTTTTTTATATGCTCGAAACTTTAGAATAGTTTAGAAATTTATCAAATCAGTCAAATAATCCTTGAGTGATGGTTTCGTTATTGAAATTCTAAATTGATGTTTAACCGCGCTAAATATTATATATGATAATCATACGAATAAGTCAGGAACGGAGTTTCAATCTGTAATTCAATAGTTGTTGTTTGTTTCTGTATTTGTTTGTCGTATAGTGTATTGTAAATCAATGGTTTTCTCGTTTGAATAGTTTTATCATTATGTTAAATGGTGTCGGCGTTTGCTACATGTGGAAGTGCACACATTTACGACATGTTATTGCTTAAACGCACAGTTTCTTCTTCCCGCTAATAATATATAGTCACCATTTGCACTTATATGCGAATGGCCGATTGACAGTCGCTCCAAAATATTTTGCAACATTTCAGTTAAAAAAAAACTTTTTTAAGTCTGGTAATATTTTCGTCATATTTCCAACAACTTTATTTTTCTTAAACATTACAAATATTACAAATATAACAAACAAACAAACTTCATTTTTGGAACACTATCACAAAGTTTACGTAATACATGTGTAGCTATTTATTTAGATAAACTGTATTAATCCATACATTTCGGAATTATTTAGCAACTATATCCAAATGACGAGGAAGTTCGAGGTTATTCAAGTAATAAGATTAAGGAAACTTTGGTTAACACAACAGCATTTTCAACAAAGTAGTTTATTTTTGTTTGACAAACTCGAAAAGAGGGGGAAAAGTAATAAAATGGTTACTTAAGCATTTACTTAATTTCTATCACGAAATAAATGCGTTTAATATTTTAGATACAGATACAATATAGTGCATTCGTAAATGTAAAACACTTTTTAATGGAAAATTTAAAAGAGATACATCAACAGTGTTTATTTAAGAATTGCTCAAGTCTGTAGGGCTTATTCCCGATTGTCCCACTTTTTTTTAAATTAAGAGCTCATATTGTCCCCCATCGGATACTTTTTGGAAACTAAATACCCTAAGGATGATTTTGGCCATGTTTGCTTTAATTTTGCCTGTAGTTTCAGAAGAGAAGATTTTTGTAAAAATTAATGACGACGACGAATAATGAGAAAATGAGAAAAGCTCACTTAGTCCTATGGTCCAGGTGAGCTAAAAAGCAAAACGGACAAAAAGCAACGGACAAAAAGCAAAAGTGTCGGACAAAAAGAAAAATTATCGGACAAAAAGCAAAACGGACAAAAAGCAAAATTATCGGACAAAAAGCAAAACAGACAAAAAGCAACGGACAAAAAGCAAAAGTATCGGACAAAAAGCAAAATAATCGGACAAAAAGCAAAAGCGGACAAAAAGCAAATCGCGGACAAAAAGCACCGTATCAGACGCATCAGTGTGGTAGGTTCATTCCGTAAAATACATTATTTTGTCCTCTCAAGAAAGTAACATGTGATGCTTTTACTTATTTTCATCGTTTTTCTTTGCTTCGAAACCGTCATCCCATGTCAAACGTAGCCAACACCTGCATGTTGTGTTCTACTCGGTGTTCACTAGTAACCATTTATTGAAATTATATTTACTATAGTATTACTGTAATCTATTACATGCCCAGCAATTTTCTATCAGATGATCGGATTTCAAAAAGGTATCTGAATTTTGGCATCATAATGAAAGATATCTCACAGTGTCTGTAGTACAATAGAAAGTTTAAACAAATACCTTTTAAAATTATAAAATTATTTCTTTCAACTTCTTCTTTCAACTCTTTCAATTTCTGTGTAGGCTTGAAATGCTCGACTATCTTTGAAAAGTTTATATTGGTAGAAGCTACAATATTGAAAACATACAAAGTAGAGATTTTTTCAAAAATGTGTATGCAAATTCATCATAGATACCAGGATTAAATGTTGTATTTACGCCACATGCGCTTTTCGTCTATACCCGATTAATCAGTGACGCTGGAATCCTAAAAAAATTAAAAGGCCAAATAAAGCACCAAATTGAAGAGCATTGAGGACCAAAGGTAATAAAAGTTTTGACAAATACAACTACGGTAATCTATTCCTGAGGTAGAAAAGCCCTAGTAATTCAAAAATAGTACACTAGTTAGTTTTTATATGTAGTAAATTAATTTGTAGAACAAATTCAGCATCGCATTTTTTTTTTTAGTTTTTTAGGAAATTTTCCATTTTTGAGAATACATCAACCTTATTTTACTTGTTACCATCTTCTGTATTAGGTATGCTTTTAGTACCTTGCTTTGTACGACAGGAAATTCCCTTTGCATGGAACTGTTGCAAACATTTTGAGGCATCTGCATTCCCAATGAGTTCAAGCCACTCCTGGAGGGGTTGAGTATCACGACAGCTGATTATGCCATTCTTTTCCAGTAGGTCAAAAACTTGGAATCCTGATTCCGCTTTTTCAAGATCAGTTCTTTTCAAATTTTTCGTCTTAACTAGATATTTAAGTGCTTTTAGATCGCCTACAAAAAAAGAGTTGATATTAAAAATTCAAAAGAAGACATGAGAGTATACAAATTTACAAGTATGTACACAAAAGCATCAGTGAAATGAAAATTTATTAAATAAAATCAGATGTCGTTATAACATGCACAACGCTATATTGAATTTCAATATCTTTAAAAGAAAGTACACTGATAGCATATAACAAGTTGCTTTCTTTAAAAAAAAAAGAAATGCAATCGTAAACCCAAATGCTTGTTAGGCATTATATATTAGATAATTGTTTAATAAAGATGTATTGTTTTATAAATATAATTACTTTTGTTGTATAAGAATTAAAAACTGACATTGATTGTTTGCTCAATGTAATACCGGCGTCACACATCAGCGTATAGCTCCAACGTACGTCGGCCGTGGTAAAAAAATCATGCACGCTACCATATACGCTAGTAATTTTGGATGCATTCAACCTGTCAATCATATCTGTACCGTGTGCACAACGAGCTTAAAGCGTGTATTGGGCGTGCGAGAAGCGTACCTCAGCGTTTATCGGGCGTTCAGGTGACGTATGTTGGCGTATGTCTGGCGTTTGTCTAACGTAGATGGAATGTAGGCTACGAAGGACAAAAAGTATATTGAACGTTTTTGAGACGCGTCCTGGTCGTATCTGGAACAATAATCCGTGCGTTTGGAGTGTCTGGGACGTTAAATTATGGGGTGTTTGTTTTATACCGGCATCACACATCAGCGTATAGCTCCGACGTACGCCGGGCGTGTTAAAAAATCATGCACGCTACCAATACGCTAGTAATTTTGGATGCATTGATGTCAATCATATATGTAACGTGTGCACAACGAGCTTTAAGCGTGTATTGGGCGTACGAGAAGCGTACCTAAGCGTTTATCGGGCGTTCAAGAAACGAATGGTTGCGTATGCCTGGCGTTTGTCTAACGTAAATGGAATGCACACTACGAAGGAAAAAAGTTTCTTGAACGTATTTGAGACGTGTCCCCGCGGTCGTATCTTGGACGTTCTATTATGGGATGTTTGTTACAAACACACCCGCATACGTTTTAGTTAAAGTCGGACGATCTCGAGGCGTATACAACGTGCCCTAAACGTGTCTCAAACTTATCTGTAGCGCGTTAAACGCGTTTGTAGAGTATGTATAACGTGCGTGTAGCGTATACGCTAGACACACGTTTGAGCTGGATGAAATTTTTTATGCTGCATAAAAATTTCCTCGAGTTGTAGCGTTCACCAAGAGTATACCTTTGTATTTCGACGTACTTCAAAATTATGCAACGCTCGTTTAACGATTGCTTAGCGTTCCTCTGGCGTGCAACTAACGTATACCGACTTTGTCAATTTTCTCTGTACGTCTAGTGCACGCCAATGTGTGACGCCGGTATAAAACAAACACCCCATAGTTTAACGTCCAGACACTCCAAAAATGCCGGCGTCACACATTGGCGTAAAGACCGCCGTGCACCAAACGTACAGAGAAAAATGACAAAGTTGGTGTACGTTAGTTGCACGTCAGAGGAACGCTAAGACGTTACGCGCGATGTTCGTACATGTAAGCGTAACACGTCGCGAATATTACGTAACGTTCAAACCAAAACTTCGACTGAAACGTTGGTTTTAAGCATGTGCGACATTCTTGTAAGACTCCGCAAAATCGACGGTGCGTTCTAACTACTTATCGAAAATTGATGTACTTTAGATTTTTGAAAAATTAAGAAAAATAACATTTTAAAAAATCATAAAATTCTACCATTATAAGAGCTCTGATAAGCAAACAATTGACGTAAATTTGAGTTGAGTTCGTTTTTACGTCAAAAAATGGCGGTGCGACAACCTTGTAAGCCATTGAAAAATCGCTCATAAATAACCATATATCATTTTTCAGGATATTTGTCTTTAAATTCATAAAATTAAGCAAATTAACATTGATGAAGTAAATACAAATACTAACCTTTTTTCCATATTAGATAAATGTTTTTGATTCTCAAATCTGGAATACCAATTTTTTTTCCCATTGGACAGATTTGCCCTTGTTGTATGGAACACTTTATTTTTTCTATGACGTCATCATAACGTCATAAAAAATGCATAAAAAACTGAAGGAACCTTTTTGTTAAATAATGGAAAAAACCGTTTTTAAAAATATTAAATACTTTAGACGAAAATCACAGTTTAGTGGTTACAATAAATGAAATATGTTACGCGGGACAGCCTAAGAATAGCCGTTTTTTAAAACTGAAGCTTGTCGCATGCAGCATAAAACATTGTTTCAACAATTATTATTTTATTTTTTATTTTAAAAAAACATTTTTTTTTTCAAATGCGTACAATAGCAATGAATATGATATCACAAAATTTAATATTTTGGACTTGCATCTTGCCAACTACACCGATTTTCCAATGAGGTACGAACATCGCGCGTAACGTCTAAGCAATCGTTAAACGCGCGTTGCATAAGTTTTAAGTACGTCGTCATAAAGTCAAACGATTTTGAAGCGTTTACAACGTGTTCTTAACGTGTCTCAAACTCATCTGTTGCGTTGTGCGTGTAGCGTACAGGTATACGCTTGACACACGCTTGAGCTGAATGAAATTGTTCATGCTCCATAAATATTTCCTGGAGTAAAAACGTTTACCAAGCGCATACCTTTGCATTTCGACGTACTTCAAACTTATGCAACACGCTTTTAACGCTTGCTTAAGCGTTTCTCTGGCGTGCACGTAATTGATTCCCTGTTTCATTGCTTGCAGTACTATTTCTTACATCTGCATTGTCAAATGTATTTTTTTTTAGATATATTTTAGATTTAGATTTCAGTTTTAGTTTTTTTTTTCTTCATATTGAATATCAGTCACACACAGACGAAAAGGATCCAGAGGTTATCATGGTTATGTGACCTCCTTGTTTTAATACAAAGTAAATAACATTGCAATATTTAAACATTGTTAAACAAAGAAAATAACTTTAAATTTGCAATTTTAATGAAAATTAAAACGGAAATATACTTTCATAATTAATTTTAACGGTATTTTCAATAAACAATTTTTTTTTTTTTTTTTTTTTAAATCTTAGTTTTTTACATCTATTCGAGGACGTATTTTAGATTATGTAAACACACCCTTGGTCTATCCTAGACGTAAAATTTCAAGAAAGTGCAAGAAAGACTTCCTTTTAATTTCAGTATGAAAAAATAGCCTGCTTTGTACATCATGTACATATTCCATAGACTCATAATTTTAAATAAAATGATAGTATTACTTCTTTAATAGATTTTAGTTAACAAATCTCGTTTCGAATATAAATCGTATTGTTTACATGAAATCTTATCTCATATCTAAACACAGCTGGTTTCAACGTTTGACTCTAATTACAATAACTACATAAAATTGAGAATGGAAATGGGGAATGCGCCAAAGAGACAACAACCCGACCATAGAAAAAAACAGCAGAAGGTCACCAACAGGTCTTCAATGTAGCGAGAAATTCCCGCACCCGGAGGCGTCGATCTTGAGCTGGCCCCTAAATAAATATATACTAGTTCAGTGATAATGAACGCCATACTAATTTCTAAATTGTACACAAGAAACTAAAATTTAAATAATACAGGACTAACAAAGGCCAGAGGCGGGGTTAAACATGTTTGTGAGATCTCAACCCTCCCCCTATACCTCTAGCCAATGTAGAAAAGTACGCATATATTGAAAGTAAATATTAGCAGCTTGTAATATTGCATGCAAGGAAGTATTCAAATGATAATTAAAGTAGCTTGCGTCATAACAAATTATGCATCCTATGTAACATATCTCTATAGCAACTTTAAGATGCTAATGCTTATTCAAAAGGTCAATTAATAATTAAGCTATTGCCCATGTACATATGCAAGGTGGGCATGGAAAGAACAGATGTATTCCGAATAACATCCGGTGTTCCGAAAGACTACGGACATCGTCCAATATATACTGCGTAAACCCTCAGGGGTTTCAGGGGTTTACGCAATTATATCTCACTAGTAAGTATAAGTTAATTAAGGTTTATGTACCCTTCTGTAGACATTTTTGTACGAACTTTTCAAACTTCAATTGTATCAAAACTACAGATATAATGAATAATAGAGATAGGCCCTTTTGTACATATTCCAAGGGGAAACTCGATGCAAAGCATTATTTTTTACTGTTCCATTGCATTTAATAGAAAAAGAGGACTTTGTGGCAATTAAATCAAGATTTTTATAGAAAATCCACAGCCTTTATCCTTGTACTTTCATATTTGGCAATTTGATGACTGATAGATATAGGATTATTGCATGCAGTGCTAGCATTGATTTCCTTAAAACAAGTTTATAAATGTAGTTATTGGTTAAGACAAGTATAAATATGGCAAAAATCAAGTACACCTTTTAGGGTGCGCTCGACTTTAGTGACTCAGCACGAGGTGTTTTGGAATTTACAGGTTACTTAGAACTTTTTGTAAAAAATAAGCACTAGCACATCATAGAAAATCAAGTGAGTAATTTATGTTTCAAATTTTATAACAAAAATCTCTGTATGGCTGTGGATTTTCTATAAAAATCTTGATTTATTTGCCACAAAGTCCTCTTTTTCTATCAAATGCAATGAAACAGTAAAAAATAATGCTTTGCATCAAGTTTCCCCTTGAAACATGTACTAAATGGCCTATCTCTATTATTTATTATATCTTTAGTTTTGATACAATTGAGGTTTGAAAAATTCGTACAAAAATGGCTACAGAAGGGTACATAAACCTTAAGGGAAGAAATGGTGCTTTGCTTAGATATTTCAAAATTACAATTACAATTTTTACATAAAACCAACATTATAATATGACACCCTTCAAAAGCTCTGATTCCGTACCCGTAGTAAAATACGAAAATACCGCACTTGAAGTTGTATGCCAGTTGATTGGAACGCTATGACTTGTTGTTGGATAAGATGTTACTATAAAGTTAAAAAAAAACTTGTGTCTAATCCGTTTGTTCTTTTTGAACAATAAAATATGTTTAGATTAATTACTTAACGTCGTATAATTTTCATGAAAATATTACCGGAGGTCAATCATCTCATTGAACAATCGATTAAACACAATAATTGTAAAAAGCAAGAATGTGAAAGTCGTCAAAACATGAAAACATGGAAACATTGATTAAAAAATGGATGATACGAATTTGTTGAAAGCCCATTTTTGTTAAATTCTTAAATTTGTTTAGGAATCAAGTAAAGTAATCGATAAATATAGGTCTAGAATATATATGTGTGGTAGGTAGACTAAGATGCATATTTTTTTTAATTAGTTGTTATTGGCTTTGAACTAGCTGACGGTTAATGCGACTCTGAGTACTCTCAGATCTGTACTGATCGAGTGTCTTTTTGTTGTTGGGATGTAAAAGTACACGGCCACGTCCACTTTATGTTTTTGTAAGATGTATATTTCTACTTGTACCCATCTGATGAGTTATGCATTTTTCAACATATTTTTATTGTTTGTTCGTATGTCTCGTTTGAAATGTTTTATATTTGTTACTTCGGTGCATTTTATAGCTACCTATGCGGTATGGGCTTTGTGATCATTGTTGAAGGCCGCACGGTGACGTATAGTTGTTCATTTATGTGTCATTTGGTCTCTTATGCATATCTGTCTCACTGGCAATCATACCACATCTTTGTTTGTTTATTAAAGTACAATACGGTTATCTCAATTCTAAATTAAATTAGTTAATTTGCCATATCAAGAAGCAATCAAGGGGACGTAAATACCAAATGACTTAATCACGGGTTGTCCCCTAGTGCTGATATTTTATCTTTGTGAAATGTGGAGTAATGAGAGGGGATTTACGTATATACGTTTATCCAAAATGAAAATGACAATGATTTGATAATCATTAGAGAAATAGATTGTTACATAGTAATTCGTGGATTATCAAATTTATCCAATATCGAAAGATACAATTCGATAATTTAACTATTTGGATTGGATAAATCCGATAATCCCATGGTACATGTACAATTGTAAGAATCTATATTTATCATGTAAATAAACTCATCATAGATACAAGGATTGATTTTTTATTTATTTACGCCAGACGCGCGTTTCGTCTACAAAATACTCATCAGTGACGCTCGAATAAAGAAATGTTGATAAAAAACAACTAATAAAGTACGAAATTGAAACGCATTGAGGACCAAAAATTCCTAAAGGTTTTGCCAAATACAGCCAAGGGAATCTATTCCTGGAGTAGAACAGAACGAACGTCAGAATAAGAATTTTGTATGAAACGCGGAATCGCTTCTTTTAAAAAAAAAAGTGCGAACGCTTTGGCAACACTATAAAATGATAATGAGGCATTCCAAAATGACATCTGGTTTTTTTTCGGTGTTATCATCTGTTTTGACAAGGTCCTGATAAGTGACGATAAGCTGTGCACAGGACCTGTGTTTACGGAAGCCATGATGTGCGTCGAATGGGATGGTATGTGTTTCTAAGCTGTTCCATGATCTGCTCGTGAATATGTGCTCCAGCATTTTACAGAAAAGTAAAACTGGTCAGTAATTCTCAGGGCGGTTCTTATTACCCTTATTAAATATAGGTACCACATCTGCCTTCCTCTTTTCCTTTGGAGTAGCTCCTGGGTTCACGGATGCTGTGAAGACTGGCGCTGTTACAAAGCCTAAAATCTTCAACAGTCTAGCTGACAATCCATATGGCCTAGTAGCTTCATCGATTTTGAGGCCTTGGAGTACCTGATTCTGTGATGTTCATGATAAGCATATTCGGGAATGTAGGCTTATCCATTGATTTGATGTTGTCGTCTGGTTCATTTGAGTTAAAGTTGAAAATTGGTTGTTCAATTGTTATAGCCTTTTGTCGAAGGTTCAGAATATGTTAGGCTATCTGTTGATTTAAGGTATGCCACTCCACTGCTGTCCTTGCTTTTACTGTTCATAAATCCGTGTATATGCAGTGATATTAATTATATAAGAACCTAATATCAGGAATTGACAGTATTTCAGATGAATTCTAGTCGTAGTTCATAATTCTAAATAATCTGGATGAATCTTTAAGGCCTCGTTTTCCGTTATGAAACAGATTCTTATCGCCTTTCTATACATTTGGTTATTTTCTACATACTTTGATAATAAAGTTTTCATTTTATTATCAATAATTTTAAGCCTTCCCGGTGAAAATTATTACTTACTTTCCTCGAGCTTGTTGCTGACCTTCATCAACACAGTTTCAAAATCATCACTTTTTTGCAAGTCCATCTATAATTTGAAGAAAAACAGATTAATAAATAAATGAGGATAATTATCATTTTCATTATATATGGTTCAATTTAAAAAAAAAAGTCGAATTTTGAAATTCTAAAATTTATTAAAAGTTTCTAATTCAAACAACCCTCTACATAACCAAATTAAACCAAGCAGTACTTAGGGGACGACCATGTGATATTCTGGAAAGGGGGGGGGGGGTGGAGGATTTTGAAAATAAATAACTAAGCCTTGATAATCACAAAAATAAATGGTTTGTTCTGTGGTAGTTTGAAAATAAATTACCTGACTTGCAATGAACTGAAAATAAATAACTCAGCCGGTCTAATCGAAAGAATGAGATGGCACCAGATTTTTCATAAATTCATCTTTTTCCCCAAAAAAAATCGGGAAACACTTCCCAATTTTTGTAATAATAAAAGTATAAATCTTATTTAAATATGCTTAAAATGTCTGAAAATTGGTTTCATTTAACTTGAGGTATATTGTCTCAGGAAACATTACCTCACTTTTATCTTAGCAGGTCCGTAACTACATTGAGGCAAATGCCTCATGTAGGAAATTTCAAAGCCAAACGCTTGTCCTCATATCAAATTGTGTTTACGACGAGTGCCTTGCAAGAAACAAGTACTGTTTTCCCTCAGACGTAGCCCTGATTTTTCGGAATCAATGTTTCTTATTTATTTGTCTTTTGTTCATTGATGGCCTTTCTGTATTCTGTTACCATGGTTACTGTTGCATTCCTTTTGTAATCTAGTAATTTTGTTATCAACTTGATCATGAGTTTAAAACTTAAGTCTTACACTGAATTTATACATTTTATTTTGAGACCAAAATATTGTCAAAACATATTGTTAAAACAAAACTTGCATTTTCAGATTATGAAAGGGTCTTTGGAACACCCAGAAAGCATGATTTTGCATCATTTGTTCTATAGCTTCCTGGGCCTTCATTGGCTCCAAAACCATGAAAACCCTTCCAAAAAAATTTTGCCTCGCTCAGCTCTGCGAAATGTGTTTGCCAATAAATTTAAAAGAGGCTAGTTACAACCAAACTTTAATACTATGTATGTATACAATACATGTATATGCAGTTGGGAATATAAAACATTCATTTCTGCACAAGATTGTTCATTTTCATTAAAGCAAGGGACTGATTATTCATTTGCTGTTACCCTATTCAAAAGGAATTTCGGGTTATTAAGAAAAGGTTAAGATACAATTTTCAGCTCTTTTTCGTAGCCAATTAAATGGTTTTCAATATTACAGGCATTTTCTAAATTTAGGCATTTTGTAAAATGACTGAAATTTTTATGCTGCATGATTTAGGCATTTTACAAATTGACTATTTTTTTCAGGCATTTTATAAAAATTGTAAGGCATTTTACAAAATGCCTAAAAGACTAAAACTGAATGGAATGTACTCAAAATTTAACGGCTAGAAATATCAAATAGATCATTTTATTCTATCATTAAATAAAGCATGCAATTTAAACAGTTACAGTTTTATAATAGTAATTAAATCATTTACATTAACAGTGAAGATGGCAATTATTTGTTGCTACATGTAATGTTTGGATGACAGCGACTGTTACACATTTGTCCAGGCTAACTTTTTGCAAAGGCAACGTTTAGTGTTACATCTAGTCTTACCACTAGCACTACAGCCCCATTTTGTCTTACTCTGACCATCACACAAAGAAACTTCACTGACAGCTTTTTTAAAGGATATTTCATTAACTTAATTAACAGATTGAATAGCAATAAAGTTACTGTCAGATAGATAGTTCAAACTGATTCATGGTGTACAGGCATTTTCTAAATTTCTAACGTTGACAGGCATTTTATAAAATGCACAGGCTTTTATAAAATGCCTAAAAAAACTTGATGAAATTTTACAAAATGCCTGCTCTGTTTCAGGCAAATTGTGTAAATAGGAAATACATGAAATAAATAAGTCTTAAGTAAAGTTGTTTTACTTGTATCATATTTTAACAGAAAACTGTGTTTTTTGTGTATATCAATATTAATTTCTTGTATAGAATCTTTGATGAACGTGTACCATGTAAAAAAAGAGTGAAAGATACCCAAAAGCGGGGCATAAAAAAAACACATATCAAAGAAAACTGAAATCCCGCCGAATGCAAAATTATCAGAAGACAACAAAACATTTTTACAAGACAAGCCCACAAAATCCTACACATACACCTTAAGATTAAGCAATTTGTATTCCCTTGCCCAACTAAGATGCTGAGCTTAGATGTGATGGTACTAAGTGTTGCATCCATTTGCTCGTGTGATCTTTTTCATGAATGAGTTGCACACTTTAACTTTCACTAGAAATAAATTGCTGGTGCAACACATACTATGGATAATTGATGAATCTATGGAACCTCTCTTTTATTACTATCATGCCGTCTAAATGTCATATCTTAGCCGTCACTTCTGATAGATACTGTTAATCAAAATACAATATTTTGTGGGAGTGTTTGGCAGTCCCAGTTGAGTTTGGCAGTAAATTTCACATCTGAAAAAAAAGTATTTTAATGGATTTAGTGGCGGAGATGCGGTAAAAATTCTGGTAATTTTGCATCTTTACATGACGTATGAATAATATTGATTTAGCTTTGGTATAAGCACAATTTGGCACCAGGTTTCGAAACGACGATAGATCTAAAATCAGTGTCCTTATAGTCTTCACACACTGCAAACGTATGACTTTGATTAAATTTTGTATTAAAGTCTAGATAGATCTGTGCAATTTTTAAGCAAATAACAAAGAAATGCCAGTTGGTGGAATCACAATAATTCACACAAAAATTGAGGGACGTTGACTTTCATTTTAACACATGAACGTTCATTTCACGAAATATCTTACAGGATACAATATTATACTGCAAAGTAAGTCCTAAACATTTCAGTTAAATTACGATCATTTTTTTCGTAAGAATTAAATTTCAGGCTAAAAGAGCCCCGGTCGTGTATAATACCAGGTATCTGAATTGTTTGAACTATGTTGTAGTAAACTGTGATTGACTGTTCCCTAGAAATATAGTGTAGTGGCGTGCTTCAGTCCGTATTTACATTTATGCCAATACAAAAAGCAATATTTGTTGTTACAAATACTACTCCTATTTGTCAATTATCCATGTTATCATGATTATCATATGTTCATTTCGAAAAGTGAAATCGAAAGTAAATTTTTTTTAAAGACTTTATGAAAATTATAACCATGACAACTGAGAATAAGAATGCGCCAAATTAATGTTACAAACATACCTGGAGAACGTGTTCGTATAATATAAACCAGCTAGGATGATAATCTTGTGATATTAAATCATGCAGTTGAAATCAATAGAACAAGTGCACAAAACAATTTGAATTAAAACCGAAAAGTAGCACACTATCATCGTTTAACTAATCTATTAATATCAAAATATGATTTCAATGTTTCAAATATTAATATGTATATACATGTGATGATATGTACTTTAAATAACACGTCTACGTAACTTCATCAGCTCTAATTTCTGGATAATTTCAATATGTACATCAATTTATTTCCGGAGTATTTAAATGTTTATGTTAATTTTTTAAACACTCTTGATAGGTAGTTAGTTATAACCAGATAATTTTTCAGAAATCAATGAATGAGCAGAATTTAAATGACCTAGAAACTAAAGTTATGACTTATTTCGTAGTCATTTATGTAAAATCGAGAGGTCGAAAATAAAACTTTTAAACAATTTAGCACAGCCATATATTTTATGGACATACAAATACATTTTAAGTATTTACTACTTGCGTCATATTGCAGAAATATCATTACTAATTGTAGTACACTGGATTAGCGTTTTGTTAAAAATATACTTTTTCACTTTTTTGATCTTTTGGAAAATGTTGTTTGTGCTGTTTTTAGACCCTTCTACAACGAAATTTGTTTTACATGATTGATTGATTGTTGGTTGCTTTACGCCGCATTAGCACAAAAAGGCTATATCGCGGCGAGTTTTTTTGTTTTTTTTTTTTTTGTTTTACATGCACACGTATAAAAATTGCGTTTTTTTTTATCCAACGCAATCATAGGTTTTAACGTAGTTTTCAATTTAGACTCGTGCATATATACATGATATATTATATAAATTATGTCTAATTCTAGTATTAAGTGTTTGCGTATAATATAAAACGGACTTTGGGTTTTTTTAGGGGGGGGGCGGGTATAGGATGAAAAATTGTGCCCTGTATTTATTTTTTTTTTTGTAATTCTCGAGCTGTCCTGGTATTTTTCGCTATTCGGTCCTGCCTTTTGTTTTATTTTGTTTATCCTGACTTATTCGGACATAAATTGTCATCCTACCTTTCATTTTACACAAAAATCATGTCCTGCATATTTTTTTCAAAGTTCATCTTAGCCCACCCCTCTCCCATAAAAAATAAATGGTAGGTATACTGGCCACTCATCCCCCCCCCCCCCCCCAAAAAAAAATAGTGTACCTAGTAATTATTGGGTCACATCCCCCAGTGGGTATAACAAGTATCTCTTTTATCGATTTTTAGAGGTTTACCTTTTAACTAATTCTGAGGAATTAAACATGTAACAGAATCAGTTATTTTACATCAATAAGATTGGTGGTTCTCCTGGCATAGGAGGGAGTTGTAATACAGGTAAACAGGTGAACATAAATACATGTACCCAACGATACACTTCGAGAAACATGACGAACGAGTCCTTGGTTATTCAGATACAGCTAAATGTGAGTAATTGTATACCTATGCTAATTAGATTTTACATCACTCGACATAAACATTGTAATACGCACTGCAGAGATATGACAACACTGCAACCATACCGGTAAGGAATTTCTTACTTTCACTTTCGTTCTTTACATAAAAGTGTATCTGTTTATAGTATAGACTATAGTTTACATGTATATCAGAGAGATTACTATATGGCATGCCAATATTTATATGGTGAACATATTAATTTTTAAGGTGGTATGGGAGTCTAAAATAAAAATTATAGTATATGGCAGATTTTACAATAAGAAGGAATTATTGTTTTTTGTATCCATCAAAAAAGCAATTGCTGAAACTGTGAAACAGACTGTGTAATGGAGTAATGCATTATGTTATTGAATAAAATGTGTCTTTCTGAGTAAATAAAAATAAAAATTACTCTGTGTTTGTGTTTTATGTTAGAATTAGAGGGTTTTCAATTTCAAAATATTGGACATGGAATAGACATCATGACCTACTTTACTGACATCCAGCTTATTTGGAGTGGAATTTTGAAGTATTATTTATAAGTGGAGCCTAATAACATGGACTTATATTTTAATAAAAAGTCTTCTTTTGTGTTTTAATCATAACTTTAAGGCAGATTTTTATTGGTAAAGGCTAAAAAAGGTAATTTAATAATATTGTTGCTAACGTCACGTCTTTTCCGTCCATTGTGGTATGTCACGATCGCAATTTTCTTGTTAGTTCTCAGACAGCCCATTGTAGTTATTTTTATCCCGGGTTTTATAAATAATTGAAAATAGCAATCATATTAAATTTGGATGACGTAAGGGGGTCAAAGGACTTGAGGAATCAATATCATTGGCTGTTTTATTTTTTGCGAACGTTACTGTTCGAGGTTTCCGTCCAAATCAGTGTCACGTGAGCAACATATATTTATATCTGTAACTCTCCTGTATAGGAGTTACGATATCGCCCTTTGCAGAAATAGATTCGGAGTCAGTTCCTTCACATGATGGGGAAGCAAAGAAGGTAAGTTGTATGTAATATCGTTACAAGAGGACCTTAAATGTATTCCGTCCATCAAAAAGACGTTCGCAACAAAACATAATGTCATGATAGTAGATGTTGCTAATGTTACTATTACGAATTGGTTTCTTGTGTATTCATTTGATATAAAGTACACCTGCAAATGACATTCTGTATATTTAGAAATTCTAAACCAGACTGTACAATTTTATTACTCCAGGCATATTTTAAACATCACTGTGTGCATACATTTTAACTTTTAAAGATGTTGTTGCTCATGTGACATGTCCAAATGTCGCTAACGTTACTAATTTTTCGGTTTCTTGTGTATTCATTTGATATAAAGTACACCTGCAAATGACATTCTGTATATTTAGAAATTCTAAACCAGACTGTACAATTTTATTACTCCAGGCATATATTAAACATCACTGTGTGCATACATTTTAACTTTTAAAGATGTTGTTGCTCATGTGACATGTCCAAATGTCGCTAACGTTACTCATTTTTGTCTCCGTCACATTAGCAACATGAAAGTAGGAGACAGAACACAATACTGTAAAATCTGCCATATTTGTTCATACTTTTCAAAAACAATGAAAAATATAATAAAGGCACTGGCTACGGTTACATGGAAATGTAACAATAAAACAAAAATTATTCTTACATCGGAGACTAATTGCCGGAATGCAAAGTTGGGTAAGGAACCGATTAATTACGAATGTAACAATAATTATTGGGGCTACGGTTACATTGTGTTATTGTTACATGAAAAACAGCAATGTACGCTAGATTTATTAAATTTAAATTTTCTATAGTTATGTTGCTTAATTCTTTCATATGTACTAAACAATTATACTTCTAATAATGATAAATAATAAATATTATTATTCAGCAAATGGCGTTTAAAAAGTTTTACGTATTAATGGTTCTGATGTTCTTAAATGTACAACTTAGGATTAGTAGTGCAAAAGGCGAAAAATGGTTTGTTGTTGAGAACAGTCGGGCTATGAAAAGTGTTCACTTTTTTAAGTATTG
Source organism: Mytilus edulis (assembly GCF_963676685.1). Classification (NCBI taxonomy): domain Eukaryota; kingdom Metazoa; phylum Mollusca; class Bivalvia; order Mytilida; family Mytilidae; genus Mytilus; species Mytilus edulis. The sequence goes on along the minus strand of NC_092353.1, from coordinate 46,396,977 downwards.
AACTGCACATCTACTCTTATTACTGTCATTATACTTTGAACAATGGATGAAGAGATTCCTATTACCAATTTTGTTTTGGATGACAAATTTTAAACTTGGGATGCGTTTGATACGAAACTGAATCAATATCAAGAAACAAAATTTCTTACAGCTATAGGAACAAACTCTGAAAAAAATGATACATCAAAAGCAAGGTTTGCTAACTGCTAAGTTGGATACTGAAATTTGAGGTAAACCTAAAATCCGTAATGGACGGCAGTGCGATCATATTGAAAGAAGACATGAAACTATACCACATGCTTTCAACCAAAATATTGGATGAGGAAGTATTTCTCACCAGAAGCATGGCAAACATTAAAGGTTACCTTATCTTCTAAAAGGAATATTGCAGAATATAATTGCATGGTATGCAATACAGACGTTCGTAATGCGGCATCACTGGTGTGTGATGGCTGCTTGGAGTGGATTCATCAAAAATGCGTCGGACTTAAACATGCTCCAAAACCACTTACTCGGGATATGTAGAAACTGTCATTGTAAATACAAAAATAAAGAAATTGTATGTAATAATTGTATGTATTGTAAATATAAAATAAACGTCATCAATTTTTATAAATTAGTACATATTACAAGTCCCATCTTACATTGCTGTTTCAAGTTCATGTAACAATAACGCTATGTAACCGTAGCCTCAATATTTATTGTTACATTCGTAATTAATCAGGTCCTTACCCGACCATGCATTCCGGTATTTAGTCTCCAATGTAACAATAATATTTTTATTATTGTTACATTTCCATGTAACCGTAGCCAGTGCCTATAATAAAAGTGATATAGGTCACCTCACATTTTCTCAAGCTACAGGTTGTGACAAAATGGCACATTTTGTATGGATTATGTATAGAGGCGGATCAAGAAATGTAGGCCCACTGACTGCCTAAGAGGAGGCCCGTTCTGGTCATGCTTCAGTGATTCCCTATATGAGAGGGGTAGGAGGGGTCTTGATCCCGAAATCCTGGGGTTAAAAGCACGAAATCCTGAGGTCCTGAAATTTGAAAAAAAGAATTCCTGGATCCCAAAAGTGTCAATCCCAAAATTCTGAGCTTAAAAAAACCCGATCCTGAAGTCCCGAAAAAGGTCCTACGTACCCCCCCTCCTATATAATCAACCAAATATTTCCTAGAAAAGGGGGGGCCGGGCTCCCTGGCCCTCCTCTAAATCCTCCTCTGAAAAAACATTATCATAAAAAATAATTAATAAATAAGCTTTATTTAGAGTCAGCAAGGTAAACAGGTACATGTACAAACAGAGACCACATAAGCTCTAATGAGCTTTTAACCCACATAGAATAATCTTATCATATGTGATAAGATCTAAACTAAATGATAGAATTGTAACAAAAAATTATGAAAAGATAGCTTTTCATGCATTTAGAATGTTTAGAAAATGCTTTGAGAATATCAAAAGAAAAGATGGGGTCAACGTACTTAAATACAAAATAGGAAAATTCCTTCAGAAATTGCACTGTTTCTAAGTTACCTCCCTCCCAAAAAATAAGCTATAGTGGAGCATTTTTTTTGCATTACCAGAACCAGCTTTGGTGACCACTTTTTGGATTCACTTTGGGGGTTATGGTGCCAACAGTTTAGAAAGTAAGGGCAAAAAGCAAGCATTTTAGTAGTTTCTGGACAATAACTTGTGTGTAAGTGTATCAGGGATGGGCACGATTACTGATAAATGTAATCGATTAATAATCGATTACATGAACGATTTTTGTGCAATCGATTAATAATCGATTACTCAGATTTTAGTATGTAATCGATTACAATCGACAATCGATTACTTTATCAAAAGTAATTACATTACTTTTCGATTACTGTCCATTACATGCTTCAACATTTCAACAACAAAAAAACATGCCTGAGTAAAACACAATTATATTGCTCAACATTTGTATAGTGGAAATTAAGAACTTTACCAAAATACATCATTTAAAGCATAGTTTCTAAATTATAAGTTAATAGCTGTTTTTTAGATCAAATTTCTTAACATGTTCAATGAAGATTAGAAATATTTAAAAAATCTTGAAATTTTGACTTTCAACATAAATGTGAGATGTCATCGCATTGCAACAATCACTTATTCATAACTAATTGTTTTTAAAAAAAAAATTGCTTTCTTACTTACTTACGTTAGCTTTTTTGTTTTTACTCTTAAAAAAAAAATATTTATGCATGGTTAATTATAATGTTTAAGGAAATATATAAAAAAAGTAGAATAATTAATCAGTTCAGTTAATTTTTGAGATCAAAATTATTAAAATTATAATGACATGCATGATTTAAACCTTTTGTTTGGATAACCATCCTAATTACAGATTATTAAACTGCCACTGGAGTACAATTTATAACCTGGGGCTAAATATTGTAAATTTCCTTCTTAATTAGACATAAGATAATTGAAATAAAAACATAGTATGTTTGTTATTGATTAGAAGACTTTGATCATCTCATTAGTAAAGGCAAGAATGTTGTTAAGATTGGTTAACTTCTCCAATCAAATTATATACAAAATATATCTATAGTGTCAAAGGGATACATGTATCTATTTCCAAAAGAATTGCAATGCATTGCCATTGGTTCATTGTTAAAAGGATTTTGTGTTCCTTTTTAATTTAACTTATATACATGTATATCATAACATTTAAGAAATCAACTGTTTATCTATTCTAAGCTTTAAAATGATGTTTTCAGGAAATTTAATACAAATAAGCTTACTACTTTTAAAAATGTACTAAAGAACTTAACGAAAGACAGACACATTTCTTATTTTAGATCTATTTTATTATTTCTAATCTAATACATCCATTTGTTTCAAAAGCTAGATATAAAGTAAATTTAGGTAGGGGATCTGGTTGCTCATAATGCAGCTTGAGACAATAGATAAAAATAAGGCAGTTGCTTAACTCTCAAGAATTGTTGATAATATTTTATCTGTACTACAAAGAGATAATATACATATTTTCCTCTGAAATAGGTTATTTTTTATCAAACTATTTTACTAAAGTAATCGAAATGTAATCGAAAAGTAATCGATGATTACATCCAAATTTTTGCTGTAATCGATTAAATTACGATGACATGTAATCGAAAATGTCTTCGATTACAGATTACTGTCGATTACTTGAAAAAATGTAATCAATTACAATCGATTACGATTACAGATTACGATTACCCCATCCCTGAAGTGTATTGATCTCTCTGACATTGTACCACAAGGTTCCAAACTCACACAAGGAAGGCTTGGATGGAGTTTGGGGGGTAAATGTCCAATTTATGTAGGAATTAGGGGCCAAAAACAAGCATTTTCCTAGTTTCCAGTCAATAAGTTGTGTTTAAGAGTTTGGATCTCTTTAAATTGTACTACAAGGTTCCATACTACAAAGGAAAGGCTGGGATTGAGTGTGGGGGTAATTGTTCCAAGGGGAGTAGCGTCAATAAATTTAGGGGTTTCCAATTTTTTAAGGGGTTCAAAAAAAAATTCAAAATGTTGCTAATTTCAAATTTTTTAAAATTATCATGATTGTCAAAAAGAATCTTTAGTTGCACAGTATTGGGCAATAGATTTGTAAGATCTTGACAATTATTTTGTGTAAGAAACCTATACTATGTAAAAAATTGATCACAATCCAAATTCAGAAAGTGTCAAGCTTGTATATTGTGTCCAAATTTGCCCAAACTGTTCAGGGTTCAACCTCTGCTGTCGTATCAGGCTGCACTCAGCAAAGCAATTTATTTCTGTTCTGGAGTTATGTCCCTTTGTGCATGAGAAAATGGATGAATGTTTATTTCCATTCTAATTGCAGGTTAATTATAGCCTCAACCAAATGTTATGAAACTTCTATACAATGCGTATTACAATGTACCATAACTGATCATATTTTAAATTTGCTTGCGTCACTTTTATAGTTCTCTAGTTATGTCCCTTTGTAAGGTTTTATATATATATATATATATATATATAAGTACGTCTGAGTAAGTGACAACCCTACAACAGATGTATCCATCGGATCGCCATCAATGATGGTGATACATGGCTGTGTACATAATGTATATACAACTCGTCGTGTTATATATATATATATATATATGCAAGTGTACAGTCAGGATTCTACTTTGTCAAAATTATCTCCCCATTATGCCAGTTTATTTTTACAATCATAGAAATGGAAGCCATTGAAGGGATGACACCCTGTCAATTTAGCTCTTGAAAACGGATAAATTTATCCACATAGCACCATTATGATTCTTATATATGTCAGTTGTATTTTATAAGACAACAAATAATGTTATTCCAATTCTTGAACGAATGCATACCAAAATCTTAAACTTAGTCTTCTGAGCACGATTTTATAATTTTTTTGGCATAAATTTCATATAATCGTCAATATTTTTTTCAATCGGTCAGTGTTGTTGTGAAAATATGGCAGGTCATTAAAGTTTGTGTTTTGAAGCCGAAGTTTAACAATTGCCACCCTTTTGTCAACAATCAACAAAAAAGCATGGATTTTGAGCACGTGTATAACATGTACAATCAGATAATAGCTTATTTCAGTGACAGATCCATGCGTATTGCGATCACAGGATTTTAAGATGAAGGTTCACGCTATGGTCACTTTGCATACAGAAAATATGTCTGGCGAATTGTTTCTTTAAATCAGGAAGCAAGCAAACTACTTCTGAATGTGGACAAATTAAAGAATTTTCTTCAGAAAAAAAAGTATATATGTACATAAGTTTAATAATGAAAACTATCAATTTTGTTATAAAAAAAACATGTGCTTCATTTTTTTAATTTGAGGTTTCATATGACATTAACTTTTAAAAATTTTGATAGTAAACATTACAGTAAGCATTTATCGCCTTCTCTAACAAAGACCTTCAATTCTTTTGTTCTATTTCAACTGGGTTTCTGCCTGGTGTAGGCATCATCTGGGTCTCCATTTACTTTTTCACTTTTACCCACTTAGACTAATAAATATCAGTACTTGTTATGGACATATTAGATTTTGAATAATCATGGAATTTTATATTATTTTTCAGAAAGCCTCAGACTCTACCATGTCTATAGGATGCATTAATGTGAGGCATAGTTTATCGTCTCCTTTATATGAATACAATAGAAATTGGAAGACAGAAACATAGTTTGCGAAAGCTGGTTAGACAAGTAAGTAATAGTCATTCTTCATTTTCGTTAAAGACCAATGCCTTAGTAAGTTTTTGTCTCGCCTTGTGGCTTTGACAAGAGTCAAAAACCAGAGGGTGGGCATATACCTCTTCCCATGCTGCTAATTATGCCCCACCTACTATAGTAGAGGGGCATTATGTTTTCTGGTCTGTGGCTCCGTTCGTGCATTTGTTTGTCCGTCAGTTCGTCTGTGCGTCCGTTCAGGTTAAAGTTTTTGGTCAAGGTAGTTTTTAATGAAGCTGAAGTCCAATAAACTTGAAACTTAGTACACTTGTTGCTTATGACATGATCTTTCTAATTTTAAAGCCAAATTAGACTTTTGACACCAATTTCACGGTTCACTAAACATAGAAAATGAAAGTGGGAGTTTCAGGTTAAAGTTTTTGGTCAAGGTAGTTTTTGATGAAATTGAAGTCCAATCAACTTGAAACTTAATACATATGTTCCCTATAGTATAATCTTTCTAGTTTTAATGCCAAATGAGATTATTACCCAATTTCACAGTCCATTGAACATGGAAAAGGATATAGTGCGAGTGGGGCATCCATGTACTTTGGACACATTCTTGTTAAGCTTATGTTCTTTTGAGAGTAACAAAAGCATTTCTATTTCAATTGCACGTTTATTCAGAGGAGACAGATTGCATCACTTGACAAATATGCATCATTATACAAAGGAACACACAACTGTAACAAATAAACTACAAAACGCATACATCCATACATATATACATAACATTCTAGGTATACAATATCATACACTTTCTATTTTTTTCTATTTTTTTATTAGAGTTCAAGAAACTGAATTCCACAATGACAAAACTTGATAGAGAATTCCAGCATCTTCTGTCAGATATCAGTAACAAGTTAATCACAGGTTTGTACTATCCAAGCTACTGAAGGAAGAGCCTGATTTCATTTAGCCACAACTCCTCTGAAATCATAAGCAGTCAGAAATATTTGTAATATGATGTATAACTGTAGTGTTTTGTACTTCCTAAATTTGTCTTTAAAACAATCTTTTTTTCCACAGAAAACACTATTTTTTTTTTAGAAAATATCTGAATTCAGAGACAGTTATAGATCTGTGTCTTATACTCTTTCCAGCATTCAAAATCAACATTCTGTCTGCCAAATTTTAAACCTCTTTGTTTCAACACTTGCCCAATTGTACCATGATTTTGCAGTCATCTTCTAGTAGCTTCTATATTTTGAGAAAATTAAAACTGATAGTTTTTGATACCAGTACTTCAATGTTTACACTTGTTCCTGTTAAAACAAGCTTCAGATATAAATAAATGCTAGATTTTAAAAAGACGTACTCTGTTTAAAGAGTTGCCACACCAGTTGAGGATTTAATGGTGGCAAAAACAAATTTACTGGAAAAGCTGTATAATTCTTGCCAGATTTTAAATAAAACTAAATATTAAAGGAGTACTGGGGCGTTAAAGGCCTGGTTTTGGCTCAACTTTTCAAAGGACAACTTGTTCACTTATGGCACAATATGGCCTCAAATATCAACTTTATCATAAACACCTAAAAGGTCACAATTTAGTTTGTAAATGGGTCTATTTCAAAATCCTTAATGCTAATGAAATCAGTTTTTTTCATAAAAGTGCATAATGTTCTCCAAAGTAGGCCAATTTTGGACATTTTGTCAAAATATGATGATTTTGTGCAATTTACAAACCTTCACATGTAAAAGCTTTTGGATAACCTTGGCCGCCACCTAGGATCTAAAATGTTTTGTAACCAAAGATTCCAATTTTGATACAGAATTCATCAATATAATAACTTTTTGGACCTTGGATGGAGGCCAAGGGTAATTAAGCCAAAAACAGTTAAAATTATTGAAAAGAATTACCAAAATTGACCAAAAATACAAAAAATGTTTCTTTAAGGGGTCAAAGCTTCATAAATTTAAAAGGAAGGTGCCAAAAAAGTGTATTTTTGTCTTAATAGTATTATAAGTATTTGTATGTAAAATTTGTAATTTTTTTACCTGATTTTAAAAACATAAAAAATTTAGGGCCAATTTTAACACTTCTTGAACCTTCTCCTTTGCACATATTGTTTGAAAATGCATAGAGTCGGGAAATATAATTGGAAAACATCAGATGAAAAATACAGAATTTATGCAGTTAATTATCTGCATCTTTTATATTTCCATTCTGAAAATATCAGTTGCAGACGAGAAACAACACAATAAATTAAGAGAAGCTTTATTATAACTAATGACATAATTTCACAAAATATAAAATTGTTTCATGTGTAGGCACATACTTTGCCAATCAAAAACATGTTTTAAATTTGATGAAAAACAAGGAAAATCAAGTTTTTTTTTCTCAAAATATACAAATTGCATCATGGTTTTAATTTTTTGCCATTGCCATTGCCAAATATGCATATGTTTTTTAATACTAAATAGATAGTTTTCATTATTCAACTTATGTACATATACTTTTTTCTGAGGAAAATTCTTTAATTTGTCCACATTTAGAAGAAGTTTACTTATTTTTATTTGCTTGCTGCCAGGAAGCAATTCGCCGACATATTTTCCGTATGCATAGTGACCTAAGCGTGACCCTCCTCGTAAAAATCCGGTGATAGCAATACGCATGGATCTGTCATTAAAAATAAACAATTACCTGATTGTATATGTTAAACACGTGCTAAATACCCATGCTTTTTCTTGATTATTTACTATAAGGTGACAATCGGTAAACTTCGGCTTCAAAACACGTCATTTAATGAGTAGCCATATTTGTTAAATCATAACAGACAGATAGAAAAAAAAATTGACGATTATACGATATATTTGCGTTAAAAATGATAAAATCGTGCACAGAGGACTAAGTTTATGATATATACATGCATTGGTTCAAGAATTGGATGAACATTATTTTTCACCAGTCACTCGTTTCTTATGACTTTAAGTAAATTTATTAAAACTTTGCAGTTATATTTGGCCCAAAAAAGGGCCTTATTGCCTCTACTTCTTTATGGGCAATAGCCTCGTTAGCACTCTCACAAGAACAATTCATGCCAGAATATTATTAAACTCATACTTTATGTAGCAATACAGTGAATACACAGATAGGGGAAAGTTTTAATTGACGCTCATATTTTAAACCACCCTCTTTCCTTTTCTTTTTAACAAATAAGGCTTTGTATTTGTGTATATTTATGGAAAGAGCATTTCCATAGATTTGATTTTCAGTAGTTTTAATGGTGAAATATAATCTCTTTTTAGTGTAACCATGGCAACAATCTGCATTTATTTGATACAAAATATTGAAAAAAAGGAGGGGGGAGGAAAATGTCACAAAAGTCTTTAGAAATTTGTCAAAACAAGAATTTCAATCTATTTGAGTGATACCTTTCCTGAAACCATAGCCATTTATCTATCATGCAAAAAAAATAATGCATTTCTGCTCATTTTTCCCATTAAATTGAATTGAAAAATTGAAAATCATTACAATAATTTCTGGACCTATTGGCAAACCTCGGATGTGAAAATATTGATTGTTTAACGAACAAATGGCCTTTAAAACAATTCTTGATGTTGATATAAACTTCTGCAACTATCTGAAAATCAATTTTGTTGTGCAAAAACTTCCATATTAGAAAAATTCACATTGGCTAAAATGGGAAACTAAACTTTTAACTGTGTATTGCTACCTCCTTCCTACTTTTGATATACTGTGAAAGTACTTTAATTCGTGGGCTTTGCTCATTGTTGAAGGCATTACAGTGACCTATAATTGTTAATTTCTGTGTCATTTGGTGTCTTGTGGAGAGTTGTCTGACATTGGCAATCATACATGTACTACATCTCCTTTTTTTATCAACTTTTATTAAAATGAGAAAAATCCATACATCATTATTGTTGACCATTTTATGTCATGTTCTTGAAACATACAAGATATGTTAGATAATTGTTAAAAACATAGTAGACTTTCTGTGGAAAGAAAAATCTTAGAAAAAATTTTCCATTGAACAATAACTTGCTCATCATTTGGCATTTGCTGTCCCTTTTCTCCGACCCTTCACTTTCATAAAGATTTTCACCCCTGAAATGTTTTAACCAAATTTAATCAAACAGAGTCACATTTAACATTTGTGTATGTAGTTTTAAAACATTCCAATGACCCTGCCTGCCAACCAAGATGGCTGACAAAACATATTGGCTTAAAATGGAACATAGGGGTTAAATGCAAGAGTTGTCTTATTTTTTTAATCATTATACCTTTTAAAAATAGATAAATCTGACAGAGCAAAAATGTTTACAATCTTGAGCTCTAACAATTGTCATTGATGTCAAAACTGTCAGGTGACTTCTTAAAGGAGTAATTGCCTTAATTTATAGTGTAATTTAACAATGCCAACAGTTTGTTAGATTTAGTCAGTATATGATTTAAATGCTTACTGACTGCTACTTTTTTTTATGTTAAATTGGAAATATTTGATAACTCATGTATTGCTGTTTGCATTTTTAGATGATATCCAGAAGATGGTGTATATGTTGAGAGCTGAAAAAATTCCAGCTCAAGACCTTGAAACAGTTAAAACTGGTGAAAATATATTTCATTTAATGACGACTTATAGCCTTTTGTCTAAAACAAAGACACAAATGTTAATTGATATGTTGAATAAGATGAACTTACAGCCACTTGTAGATATGCTGGAGGAATTCACAGCTAAACATGAAGAATTGATACAACAAGAAGAAGGTATTAATAAAAAATTGATAAATCTTTTACAATCCAAATTATTTATTGTAGTATAATAAAGAAAGATCCAAGTTATACTTATTCATGACGATTTAAATTCCATTATTTTTCTGCTGGCTAATCTCATTAAAGTAAATTGCTCATCAAAATAAGCTGCTTTACAGCGCACTTCAGCTATGAGAAAACTCCATACCTTATGGTAAGCTTTTAAAGGCCCCACATAATGCATGTGAAACAGTTCAAATAATAAAAGTTCTGCTTAAAATTAAACACGTTTACTAAAGTAATTATTATAGCTTGAAAGCTTTGTTTTGTCTCACTGCAAGCATGACTTCCAAATTTATTGCAAACGCATATACGATAAAAACCATCACCAGAGGTAAACCAATCAAATTTAATCCTATTTTTCCTGCAAACAAGCCTAATAGTAACCATGTCACAGGAAGTTTACAAAATATTTCATAAAACAACAAATAAAAAAGAATGGTGCTTTGAAAGTTCAAGATATATATTTTCATGAAATTCAGGGTTAATTTCCTACAAATGTCAAAATCAAAGGATTTATTTTCAACCCTATTTTTGTATGAAACCAGATGTGACATACTATATATGATTTAATGGTATTGCACCTGTATGCCAAGCTGTCTATTGGAAAATGAAAATTATTAACAGGAAAGACGATTTTTTTTTTTAAATTTCTAAATTTTAAGCTGGTTAATTTGGGTGCTTTATTTAAAACTTGTCAAGCATAGACAATTATAAGCCTGGTTTCTTTGATGAGGTTTTTGTCTTCACAAATTCATTGCAAAAAAATCTTATTCTTTAGAAATCACATTGAAGATGTTTACTTGCTTTAAAATTTAATGTGCATTTCAGGGCCATGTAATATAAAAGAAGATATGGTAGTTGAACATTTCATGGAAACAAGTAAACTGAAAGAAATACAGCAAAAATTGGCTACCACAAAATTCATTGCATTGTCAGGTACTTATACTATTAAATGCTATATAAGCAAGCATCAACTGTTTGCTTTTATAACATAACATATTAACTTAAAAAAGAAAGCCAGAATTACCAGCCAAACATTTGGGACAATACTACCTGACATAAATTAATTGAGAGAAAACAAATAGGGGTTACAAACTAAAACCAAGGGTAACACATCAACTATAAGAGGAAAACTAGGAAATAACAGAAATGCAACATACATAGAAACTATGAGATAACAACTGCCATATTCCTCTCTTGGTACATTATCTTACATATTTATTAATTGAAGATGCATTTAATATCACTACAAAACTTCAAGTTGAACAAGCAGTTTTTGTCCCAAACTATAATCCCATAGAAGTTTTGAACAATTGTAAATGAGCATCCTCGAATATATCCGTATAGGTCATCAACAAGTAAATTAATAAACATTTTTCAAACCTTCAAGAATTACAATTTGACTTTTTATTAAGCAGTACTAGTTCAAATCATAAACATTCATTGATATTTGTGACTCAAATATTTTCTTTTAACAGTTTATAAATATAATAACTAAGAATACTCCATTTTTAACTTCATGAATTATGCTTGAAGATAATTGTCTCATGCATTTAAACCTAAACTATGCTTATGAAAATACAATACTGAATAAAATTTTTTTTTTGATTTTTAAGGTTTACTTGGTTCTGGTAAGTCACAATTGGCTTTGAAACATGCTTGTAAGAAAAGACAATCTTGCAAAAAGGGAATTTGTTGGAGGATATCTTGCCAAGATATGGTAATCCTTCTTAACTCACTGAAAAAAATGGCTGATGGCCTTGGCCTGAAGAAGGAAAGCAAACAAAATGAAAGCATTTCAAATGAGGAGTCGTTAGACTTCATACTTGAATTAATTAAAAGGGAATTAAAAGAGAAGGATCCATCCATAGAACATTTGATTATATTTGATGATGTTACAGATGAAACAAAGCATGCAGTAGAAAAGTTTAAGAATTCCTTTTTGAAATTCAATGTTAAGGTAATAGCAACAACATGGAATCAAGCCTTCTGTGATGAAACCAACCTTGTTGCAGTAAATGGTTTCACTGAAGATGAGGCAATTGAATTCCTCAAAAGAAAAAATGAATTAACTGCTGAAGAAGTTGAAGATTATAAAGAATTAGCAAAATACCTAAGTTGTCTACCCTTGGCTATGTATGGGGTGAAAACAAGAATGGTTTCCCACAGATTAACACCAAAAGGCTTTTTGAAAGCATTTAAAGGTAGAAAGTCAACAATTTCAATAGACAAAATGTTGTCTGATTCAGTAAACAGAAAACTTTATGAAGTGCTGACCGAGTTTTTGAATATTCTCAAGAAAGATGAAGTTGAAGAAGTTTTTGATATGGTACTTATTCTACAGTTTTTATCGTTAGAGGATATTCCGATTCTATTTTTCCAGTTCTTACCAGCAAAAGAGGGGAGTGAAGATCAGGCATTGAATCCAGAGAGCTTCATAGAAGCAATTCAAAAATTCTCCTTTGGTTATATAAGAGGTGAGGATGATGATAGATACATTTGCACTCATCTGGCTGTTACAAGGACAATTGATTGTTATACTTCAAAAGAAGACAAGGTTCGTCTTCTTAAGAAAGTTCTCAAGGCATTAATGTGGCTCTTAGATAAGGACAATATCCATGAGAAAGATTACAAAAGAAATCATGATCTCCTACCCCATGCCATTTTAGTTATTCGCCATTATGAAACATTGAAGAAGGAAGTCCCACAGCTTTCTAAAGACTTTGAATTGAATGTTCTTGCAGCTTATGTGTATGACTTGGTTGGATACACATACAACTTTTTTGGGATGCTGAAAAACGCTGGTGAGCATTCTACTGCTGCCAAACGATCCTGTTTCGCTATTACAGGAATTGAAGAAGACCAAATAGAAGAACTTGTTTCCAAAACATGTGTTAGGAATGAAAATTATGAAACATGGGAGAAGTTTGCTAAACGTGAGGCCGAAATAGTATTCGAAAAACTGAAAAATATTATTTCTGTCCCAGCTAACATGGAATTGTTAAAGAAAATGGCTTTAGATTATAATCTTAATACATACAGGAGTCGGGAACATATTGAACTTCTTCAAGGTTACCTTGGAAACAACTTGGAAAATGAATGTACACTCACAAAGGTTGAATATGATCATCTTTGTAAAAATCACCTTGCAATACCTGCAGCCAATCATCTAGGAGAACTGTTCTTGTACGAACTTTTTATCCAAGTCTTTTACACATTTGGAAGAAGAATATTTTATCTTGGAGATCATGTTGATTATAAAACAGCGAGGGATTTTGCTCATGCATTGTTTTTAGCCAAAGAATTTGGGGTCAAAGTAGCTGAAGAATGCAAACAATTGGATCTACCTGACATTTTATATGTCATGTTGACAGAGTTGAGTGGGACATTGGAACAGATTTTTGATGACAGAGCTAAACTTAGTCTTAAAACTATTCAACATCTGGAAAATGCTGCTTCAAGATTCAAAGACTTGCAAGACTCCACTGCATCCTATTTTAGTTTTGGGGTTATTAAATCTGGTCATGAGAGTTTACAGCACAGAAAGATTTGCCTGAAAAGACTGGTAAGATGTTATACAGCAATGGCACATTTAATTCCAGATGAAAATGAAGAGATGAAGAAAGAAATCGGTGAAAAATTACATCAGTGTAATGTTCAACTTGAAAAACTGTCCTCTGAGTATAGTCATAGGCAAACTGGTGTTGACCTTAGAATGGGAGAATGTTTCCTTGCTCTTAAGAATTTTGAAGAGGCAAAGGAAAAGTTTCTAAAAGTTGCCCCAGAAGGTATCCTTCAAGATACATTTGATGTTAAAAAATCAGCATTGAACTTTCATGAACTTCTTGCTGTGAAAGGGCTCATTAATGTATTTAAAGGGAGTGGCCAAAAAGAAAAAACGCAGGAATTAGCTAGACGTTTGGAAGCTATTCTTGACAATTCAAATGAAGTAGAGGAACTTTCTCATTTTCGCTTGAAAGAAATGAATACGCTGTCAGGTTAAACATGTTAAAACAAATTGAAAATATCTTTTCCTGTATATTGGTAGTGGCTTTTTTTTATGTCATACTTGTATGTGAATTAAGTACAGTACTGTATATTCGGAAATTATTGCAAGGATTTGTTGAGGATGCACCATTAACTGCTGGGAAATTACGCAAGATATAGCTATCCTAAATTCCTGTGTCAGTGGTTGATGTCAACATTTAGGTTCAGTCAGTGGTTATAACTAACACTATCACATCTTTTATGAAATTTGAACAGAAGCTTGGTTAAGACAAAAATACAGTATCCAGAACAAAATTGTTGAGAATATTTAAATTTTTCAATACTTACCGATGATGAAATAAGTACTTTTCAGTTTACATTCAGATTCAATCTCAGGTTAAAGTTTTTTAGTCATCAATGACTTTGTCAAATAGTTATCAAAAGTTGTGGAATTTTTGAAATTTGGACAAAATCTTGTTTCTTGTCCCAAAAACAGTATCCAGAGCACACAATTTAGAAAATATTTATTTTCATTTTTCTGTAGTTTACTGATAAATAGACCTAGTTATTTTTGACAGTAAACAAGTAGATACTGTCTCAGGTTAAAGTTTGTTACAAATCAAATACTTTGTCAAATTCATAAAATTTTTGAAACTTAAGTGGCAGCTTTTTTATGAAAAACAAACTTTTGAGAGTACATTTTTTACACTTTTAGTATATCTATGATAGATGAACTTAGTTCTGCAGTTTACATTTATAGCCATTCTTGTGTTGAATTTTTTAACATGATAACTTTGTAAACCTTCCTGAATTGTTATGAAACCTGGACAGAAGCATAAATCTTGAAGACAAAGAAATAGCATCTAAAGAAAAAGTAAAAAAAATTTAAATTATGTATTTTACTGATAGATGGACGCACTTTTTAAATTTAAACATTACACATTTACTCTGACAATAGCAAGCACAGGCGAGAGAATCATAACAATTTTTTATGCATGCAAATAATGTGGTTACTTGAGTATCACAATAATAAACAAATTGCATGCTGATATTTGATAAATATATCTGGATTTAGCTTTTCCTAAAATCATGATTATTAAAGTCATTTTTGTTAATTTTTCAAAAATTGCAATGATAAATGCCCACCATTATTTCTTAATTTAGAGTTTATTAGATGACTTTATGCATAGAATGACATAGGGTAGGAAAAACAAGTAAATAATCAACAAGTGTGCCCAGCATTATTTTGAAAATTTGATATATGTATGAGTAGGAGGCTTTAACTTCCAAAAATCCTCTCCATCTGCTTTGGGTCAGTTAGTTATATTGATTTCACAAAGACACACCAAACTTGGAATTGATTCTGATATTCCTACTATGCTTAAGCATTTAATTCAATCTGCATGCATTAAGAAGATGATAATTCATTTTTACAACTTCAGTATTCAAAAGGTATAAATTATGATAGCTTTAAATAAGATGAGTGATTTGATTTATTTTTGTAAGACACTGTATTGCCTGTAAAATGAATGCGTACAAATGATTTTGAAAAGCTGAACACAACTAATGTATAATATATATTGTAATGACAAATGATAATGCTATATTGTTTTGTCAATGACTCAAATCTGCTTAGGTATTGTTTGGGTTTAATGTTTATAAATGGTTTAGTATTTTACAACACTTAAAATGAGGAAGGATATTTGGAATCCTAAATCATGCAGAATAAATTTAACATCATATGGTTATTTTTTTTTTTACATTGTACATGTATATAATATTTGATAAATTTTATATTTTTAACTTGAAATTAAGTGTCTTTAATGGCCAAATAAGTTCAATTGTGTTACATAAACAAATAGAATCAAATGCAGGTCCAATTTTAGGCATAAAAAGCCTATTCATGACTTTCTCCTTTATATGTGCTCTTTATTATAAGGAAAAAGTCAGAAATCACATAAAAATCTGTGAAAGATATTAAATATATATATATGTATGCCTACAATATTTGATCATAGTTTGATTGTAAATTATTTACTGAATTATACAGGGTTGACAAAATCAGGGTTTTATGAGTATGACAGTCATTCCTTGAACTAATGGTTTTGTGTCTGAGAAGAAAGATGTTTAAATAATTTTCCTACTGAAAAAAGCATTCTATATGATATGAATTGAAAATCATTTTGATTTACATTCATAAGTTAATGTTATCCTCTTTATTTCATTGGATTATCCCCTTGTTTCAGGATATTTACTTCTCTGTTTCTAAATGACAAGCATTTTTTTAAAGGATGTTGTAAATTGATAGGATATAAGTAGAATAATTGCAGGAGCTGTAAAAAAAATTAAGGGTATGTGTGGTTTTTTTTATTAGATGTAAGCCATTAGAAATTTGGAGGGGAATGAGTCTCTCTAGAGTTTTCCTATAATTAACATAACATCTTTTTACAAAAAAAATTGGAAGTATAACAAGGACTTAATAACTGTTTTAACAAATGTTTAATAATAAAGTACATGTACCTAGATAATTTTTAAAAAGCTATACATATCTCTTAGGATGTTTTCTCCTCTTTTTTTTAAATGTTTGCCAGTAACTTGGAATCCTATGGTTATACCCATGTCGTGCCATTTAGAAATTTGCCTTCTTCGTTACCCCTTCTTTTCTTTTCATAGTTTATATATTGTTTAACTTTATTGTCATGAAGATTTGCTAGTATTTCTACAAATTTTAATCTATACATGATTAAATTTTTTTTTTTTTTTTTTATTTATTATGTTATGTACTGCTGTGAATAGGTTATTGTTTTGTAGATCTGATAGTTTTGTTATGCATATGATATATATGAAAGAAATTTTATGATGGTTACAAAAAAACTTATTTTGGAGAACATGACTTCTAGTTTCTCCCAATTGTTCTCTCATTTAACTATAAGTAGTTGCAGTTGCATATCTTGTATGAATTGAACTTAAGAATTATTCCCAAATTAAGCTTGCTTTGAATTGGTATAGTGGAAATTTAGCATGCTTGTCAGAATTGTTTAACAGATTGATAAATGCATATAATGCGTTATCTTTTACAAATTCTGACTTGGATGGGCCAAGTGAGCTTTTCTCATCACTTGGCGTCCGGCGTCGTCGTCCGGCGTCGTCGTCCGGCGTCCGTCGTTGTTAACTTTTACAAAAATCTTCTCCTCTGAAACTACTGGGCCAAATTTTACCAAACTTGGCCACAATCATCATTAGGGTATCTAGTTTAAAAAATGTGTCCGGTGACCCGGCCAACCAACCAAGATGGCCGCCATGGCTAAAAATAGAACATAGGGGTAAAATACAGTTTTTGGCTTATAACTCAAAAACCAAAGCATTTAGAGCAAATTGGATGTGGGGTAAAATTGTTTATCAGGTCAGGATCTATCAGCCCTGAAATTTTCAGATGAATCGGACAACCTGTTGTTGGGTTGCTGCCCCTGAATTGGTAATTTTAAGGAAATTTTGCCGTTTTTATACCCCCGCTTTTAAAAAAGGGGGGGTATACTGTTTTACCTCTGTCTGTCAGTCCGTCCGTCCGTCAGTCAGTCCGTCAGTCAGTCCGTCAGTCAGTCCGTCCCATGAAACTTTCGTCACATTTTTCTCAGGAACTACACATCCACCCTTTCTGTAATTTGGTATCAACATTTATATATGTCAGCCATACCGTGTGATGCGTTTTCAGATTCATCACTTGACAACTTCCTGTTTACCGAACACTTGTCTGATTTTACACATGATAGCCAAGTTGAAAATTTTCGTCACATTTTTCTCAGGAACTACAATACAAGGATTTCTGAAATTCGGTTTCAGGATTTATATAAGTCAGCTATACCGTGTGATGCGTTTTCAGATTCATCACTTGACAACTTCCTGTTTACCGAACACTTGCATATTTTTACACTATTAATATTATCCACTTGCGGCGGGGGTATCATCAGTGAGCAGTAGCTCGCAGTTTCACTTGTTTGTTATTATCTTGAATATTATTTTAGATAGAGATAAACTGTAAACAGCAATAATGTACAGCAAAATAAGACCTAAAAATAAGTTAACATGACCAAAATGGTCAATTGACCCCCTAAGGAGTTATTGTCCTTTATAGTAAATTTTTAACAATTTTCATAAAATTTGTAAATTTTTACTAACATTTTTTACTGAAACTACTGGGCCAAGTTCATTATAGGTAGAGATAATTGTAAGCAGTAAGAATGTTCAGTAAAGTAAGATGTTCAAACACATCATCATCACCAAAACACAATTTTGTCATGAATCCATCTTCTTCCTTTGTTACTATTCACATAGACCAAGGTGAGCGACACAGGATCTTTAGAGCCTCCAGTTGTAATTTTCTTTTTACCAAACTTTGAATTTTTCGAAAAACTAAGGATTTTCTTATTTCAGGCATTGAATACCTTATCCATATTTGGCACAACGTTTTTGAAATTTCGGATCCTCAATGCTCTTCAACTTTGTACTTGTTTGGCTTAATAAATATTTTGATATGAGCGTCACTGATGAGTCTTATTTAGACGAAATGCGCGTCTGGCGTACTATATTACAATCCTGGTACCTTAGATAACTATTGTCTCATTGGCACTTATACCACATCTTTTTATATCTAATAACAAATATCGCAAATTATTCTTTCAATTTCAATATGCTCAATAAGGGATTTTGCTCAGCTGTATATTGTTTATAGTAAAGAATATGAATTGAGTCATGAAACCAAAATGTGTACCTGCCAGTTCAGCTAGTGTTGAATTAAAAATCATTTGTTATTACTCAAATACTTGTCTCTCAAGAGTTCACATTTCAAAGTTTTACCCATTTTCATATTCCATATTGTTTTCCCTTTTCTTTTCTTTTCTTTCTTTTAGCTTCATATCTTATTTCGATGTTTCATCATCAGGGTTGTCTGATGTTAGTGTTGGTTGCACACTTGAAGTGGACATATCAGTATCATACTTTAAGGTGTAAAATTGCAATGTTTCACAGAATTTCTTATTTTGTTTTTAAAGAAACACCAAGTTTAAACATGTTAAACAAGCAAAGTTATGCATAATTTGCATCCTTAGATATAATCTTACATTTGTATAGTAGTTTTTTTTTATATAATATATATTTATTTTATGATAGACGTGTGAGGTAAAATAGTTTGCTGAATTTATACAAAATATATATATAAGTAAGAATAAAAATGAACCAACACGTGAAGTGGTGATTGTGCGGTAGGGTAAAAACAAGTGGATACCGCTAGGTATTCACAGTCATCTTGAAAAAAATGAATATGTCGACAATAAAGACAACAACACTCAAGTTTTTACCTCAAAGTATCTGTTTATTGGGTCTAATTGTTGTGCCTAGTAGATATATAGGCATCATCAGGACAATTATACAATTGTAGATAGGCATCATCAGGACAATTATACAATTGTAGATAGGCATCATCAGGACAATTATACAATTGTAGATAGGCATCATCAGGACAATTATACAATTGTATAATTGTCCTGATGATGCCTATCTACTAGGCGAAACATGTAAACCCAATAAACTGATACTTTGCGGTAAAAACATGAGTGTTGTTGTCTTTATTGTCGACAAAATATATATATATATATACTTACAATCATGTATAGCAATGTTTAAGTCATATTTTTGTACCTGAATTTATATTATTACTTGTAATTTCTTAATGGGGTTCTATTATTATGTTTTTTGATTATGTGATTCTCATGCATCTTTGTGTAGATTATTCCATGACTGGTCTCAATCTTAATGATTTAGTGGTTATATAGATGGATCTAGTTATAAACATTTGTAATTGTTTAGCATGTGTAATTATTAAGTAATGATGTACATTTGATTACAATGGACTTCATTCATTGGTTGTTCTGTTGGCTTATCATATCCGTCTGTTGATATGTTGTCGTCTTCTGTGTAAAATTGTCTACAATTGCATGAAATTCATCCACATATGAACTGATTTTTCTATTATATATATGTATAATCATGGCATTTTTATTTTAACTATATGTGTTTATAGTGAAGCATATGAACTAGAATGAATTAATTAGGAAAACTACTTTTAAGCGTACAAAACAATGCGATAGTTGTTCGGTTGTATAAATAAAGTCACATGAAATGTATTGATCAATTGATATGGATGAACATGAGATATTTATGCAGTGATGATGTTGTCATTGCCTAATATTTTCTGGTATCAATTCCTGTCAATTATCTTAACAAATATTAGACAGTACGAGCAAAGGAAATTTATTAGAATGTATAAATTGCCGATGAAGAGTTCATACTTCTGCTATTTTTGTTTTTTGAATCTGATGGATATTGCCCTTTCTTTCTTTATACATCTATTGGAGACAGGACATATTTGATTTTTTATCAATGTCTGTCCATCCATCCATCCATCCATCCATCCACACTTATCAAAATTATTCAAAGTTTCTTTGACCAGTATTAATTGTCGTGTTATTTTAACAAAGCATTATAATTGACGGCATATTTTGATAACCTTTGTCTTTATTGTTTAAGATTTAAAGACTTGAACCGTTTGAATTAAAGCTATTTGTGTCTCTTCAGCTATGAAAGAGTCATTGGGATTACTTTTCAGCTGTTATAGCTATGTATTTCAGAAGGTATAGGATGTGACTGCTTTATACTGTGTATGTAGATGACTTATGACACAAAAAATTAAAGTTGCTGTCTTTCATTTGTCAATTGTCCTTAAGTTTTACATTTTTTTTTAATTTATATAAAAAAAATATTTTTTGTCAGAATGTGAAGTACTCACTTTTTATGAAGGGCTACAGGTCTGTCAAACAGGTTTAATGGACCACAATCTCATTTCATGAAGGGCTACAAGTCTGTCAAACAGGCTTAATGGACCACACTCTTATTTCATGAAGGGCTACAAGTCTGTCAAACAGGCTTAATGGACCACAATCTCATTTCATGAAGGGCTACAAGTCTGTTAAACAGGCTTAATGGACCACCATCTCATTTCATGAAGAGCTACAAGTCTGTCAAACAGGCTTAATGGACCTGAATTTCATTTTATGGATTTGTCGTCAAGGTTAGGTTTTCATGCCTATCTTAATTGCTATAAGTCATAGGTCAACTTGGTGTATGGAATGCTTTTAAGGTGACTGGCTGGTTTCATCTAACCTTGACCTCATTTCGTGGTTAATTGGTCAATGTTATATTTTGCGATTTGGTTTGTTTATAATAAATGAGCCCTTTTTTGGTGGATGGGATTATTGTTAGGTATTGTTTTTCTGGCAGGTTTTATCTTACCTTGACCTCATTTTATTGTTCATTTGTCAATATTAAATTTCATAGATCTGTCAATTTATTAGATACCAATAGGTTAACTATATTTGATTGATATTCGATTTCTGTAAGGTGAACATATCTGTCTTGCATGATTCATCTGACCATGACCTTATTGTAATGGTTCATATTTGATTAACGATGACTTCATGGAAACTTTAATTTATAGAATGATTGTAAGGTATTCGTGTCAATCTGACAGTGTGTATTTAATCTGAAACACATTTATATGAATCCTAAATAAATGTTGATTTTCTATTGATTTGTGAATTAAACGGATACAATTAGAAAAAATGAATTATATTTGATATATTAAACGATTTTTTTTTTGCTTGGTTACTTGACCTTGACCTCATTTTAATGGTTTAATAAACGATGATAAGTTAATGTGGTACTAGCAGTAAAACCTATATATTTCAGACTTAACATACATGCAATCACGAATAGATAAATAAAGCATGAAAGACAGTTTGTGCATGTATTCTAAAATTACAGGGGACATCATATACTTTGAAGCAAATTTTATTGACATAAATAATCAGACCTTCCAGGCATACATACCATGTATTTGTAATGGAGGATGGAACATATTTATAAGTTGTGATTTTCCAGCAGAACTCATCTAATTTAAAGCATGTTTCATTCCAAAATACGAATGCATATTATGTATGTGTGATATATCTGACATACAAATATAGTTTGACCAATGTATAA
This sequence comes from Mytilus edulis, assembly GCF_963676685.1. NCBI lineage: Eukaryota > Metazoa > Mollusca > Bivalvia > Mytilida > Mytilidae > Mytilus > Mytilus edulis. The sequence goes on along the minus strand of NC_092353.1, from coordinate 46,374,869 downwards.
AGTCTAAACGTTTGTAATTGGTTATTCAATAGCCTTATAGGTAGCCATAACAGCCTCTGTGTCGTGCATGTAGCAGAGAACTGAAACATATTTTAGGGTAAAAAGAAACAGATTCAGAATATCGTATGTGCCATATTGTGATTGTTGAATAGATTTTTTTTATTTTAAGTTTTAAACATATTCTGTGATATACAATCTAATTATTTTTTGGGATATATTTTTGGCACTTAGCAAAACATGTTACTTTATGTATTGTTTAGAAATACATTTTTCCATTGAAATAAAACTTCTAAATATATTTTCTGTATGTTATGCTACAACGGGTGCCATATGTTGAGAAGGAACTATATACTCTTCAAGAACACATCAGTTTACTGCCGATTTTGACTGATTGATATCAAGTTTCTGTTATTTTTATTTTCTGTGTACTGTTTCTGTTTTGTCTGGGTTTTTTGGTGATATGCATTTGAATTCCCTCTAGATATTTTCTCACCGTTTTGGGTTTATTTCTATCTAAGTTCTTTTCACAGAATGTTTCATACCGAATGACTGGATAAAAAGGACAAAATAAAAAGTTGTTACAAAAAAAAAATTCCAGGGAAAATTCAAACGAAAAGTCCGTTATCAAATTGCAAAATCAAACGAATGGAAAACAAAATTTATATTCCTGACTTAGGACAGGCATTTCCTTATGTTTTTAATGCTGGATTAGACCTGGTGTTATAGCTACATAAACCTCTCACTTGTATGACAATCGCATAAAATTCAATTATATTGACAACAATGTAGGAAGAAACAAACAAATATAGAAGAAAAAATCGTCCAAAATATAGGTACATCAGTCAACATCGTATTATGATTATAAACTTAATAAAAGATATTAAGGATAATCACAAACAGAAGGCCCAAATCCTGGCAAAGGTCATTGGTTCCATCGGGACACTCCATCTCCCCAACTAGTATAAACCGGTCATCATGACATTGACAATACTATTGAAAGTGTAATTAACCACAAGAAATCAAATTAAAAACCAAAATAAAAAGAAAGAAAAAAATCCAATGCTTAGCGCATAAAGCCAATACATCTTATATAAAGACATACCATAAACCTTTTTTATACGACCGCAAAAAAATGTTTGGGATCGTATAATGGACGATGTCGTCGTCGTCGTCCGAAGACACATTTGGTTTCTGGACAATAACATTGTTTTAAGTGAATATGAAATTTAATAAGATGGTTCAATACCGCAACGGGAAGGTTGGGATTGATTTTGGGGATGATGGTTCCAACCGTCTAGGAATAAGGGGCCCAAAACAAGCATTTTTACTACTTTCAGGATAATTTATAAACTTGTGTATAAGTATTTCAATTGCTCTGAAATTATACAACAATGTTTAATGCCACAAGTGGAAGGTTTGGATTAATTTCGGGGATTATGGTGCCAACAGTTTAGGAATTAAGGGCCAAAAAGGGGCATTTTTCTAGTTTCCAGACAATAACTCGTGTTTTAGAGTATGAATCTCTCTGAAATTGTGCTACAAGGTTCCATACTCCAACGGCAGGGCTGGGATTGAGTATGGGGGTAATTGCTAAAAGGGGTGATTCAAGTAGTTTGCGGAATCCAATTTTTTAAATGCGTTTCAAATGTTTTTTCGAAATTTATCAAATTTCAAATTTTTGAAAAATTTCAAGAAAAATCTTTAATTACACAGTTATTGTGCAATAGATTTGTAAGGTATTGACATTTTTTTTTGTGTCAGAAACCTATACTTTGTCAAAATTTTATCACAATCCAAATTCAGACAGTATCTAGCTTGAATATTGTGTCCAAATTTGCGTTGTTAACAGCAATGCGCTCAAATGGCGGTTAAAATATAATGCATCGAAAAGTAGTGTTTTGAATTTTACACCACCAAGAAAGACTCGCAACAATAATGACTCTGCAGCATGTCTTAACCTAGGTAATATTGTACTCGATAGAAAACGTACATGTACTTACGCTGGAACACTTATTAACTAAGATTGAAAAACTTTCGATAGATCAGATAAATAAATCCAGTAAAAAGTTAAAACAGAAACTTCACTCACTATATACTGTTGGTGTAAATCCACGAGGGATGAGTGCCTTAAATAACTTGATATGAAAAAGAGTTATTCTTACAACGACACTTTATGGATGTGAAACTTGGGGTCTGCTACCCTACCGTGAAACTGAAATGTTGGAAATAACTCAAAGATATTTCGTCAGATTTATACTAATGATGGATAAACGTAGTCCGACTGACTCTTGTATTAGTAATGTTGGTTTGTGGTCTGTCGAAGGATATACTGATAAAATGAAACTTTTGTTTTCTGGGAGATTGTGTCGTGCAAAATCGACAACAATACATAAACGGATGTTTAATTTTCGTATGGGACAAATTTTAACCGGTGAGTCCAGTCGAATATCTTTGACTTACGATTATATTAAAATTTTGATGAAATATGAATTTGATGTTTTTGTTGAAAACTTTGTGGCTGAAATTTTTTTCCAGACAAACTACTGTGGAGCAAAATTGTAAAACAGACTTTTGACATATACGAAGAAAACAAATGGAAACACTCAGTTGAACGGCGACCAGAACTAAAGCGGTACTACACAATAGATACATGTTTGACGGAGCATCGTTTGTTACGACTAGCGGTAACTTATCCATCTCTAAATTCAAAATTTATGACGCTTGTGAAATTAGGAGCCATAGCCATTCAAACAGGCAAATGCTCCTTGTGTAACTTATATAATACGAATATGCTTATGCATTATATACTTTGATGTACCACTCTTCTACAAATTCGGACAGAAATGTTCTACAAAATTGTTGATATTCTTGACGTAGAAGATTCCGTTCGTTTTTTTAATCAAGATGATGACGAAATTGTCAAGTCGTTACCTGGAAATATGAATCATACCATGCAAACTATAAATGCTGATGTATGGAGCCTCTTGATGTGCCACATAACAGATTATATGTATAAACTATATCAGGTCTTCAATTATGATCTTTATAGTCACAAATTTGATCTTAACTAATGTTGTTCTTGTATGAAATTGGTGAATTATAGACGTTTTGTGTTCGACTGTATTTCATGTAATCAAGGATTAAATTTTGTATAGTATACAAATCCTTCAAGTTGATATAATTATGTAACTACCTATGGACTTTTTTTTATTGCTGTTTATATACTTTGATATTGTTTAGAATATGTAAATATGTTTGTAAATATATTAGTGTTATGTTCTTGATTCTGTTCTTATAATATAAATTGTAAAATCTTCATATATATGGAGGAAATAAAGATATTCAATCAATCAATCAAACCTCAGCTGTTCAGGGTTCAACCTCTGTGGTCGTATCAGGCTGCGCTCAGCGAAGCAATTTATGTAAGAAACACTTGATTTATCTTTTTAATCAGTGTAATTTCCATCCATATTTAATAATTTTAGGCTAGAGATATCTGTTTTTTTTTTCTTGCTTTTAATAAAATTTATTACTCTTCATCCGAGCAAATTTTTATACGACCAAAAAAAAAATTGTTTGCATGCGTCGTATAATGTTGTGGTGTCGTCGTCGGATGCAGCGAAGGCGTCGGCGTTGTCCGAAGATGTTTGGTTTCGGGATAATTACTTTAGTTTAAGTAAATGGATCTCTAAGAAATTTTACAAGAATGGTGCAATACCACAAAAGGAAAGATGGGAGGGATTTTAGGGGTTATGGTACTAACAGTATAGGAATTTGGGGCAAAAAAACACACCATTTTTGTAGTTTCCGGACAATAACTTGTGTTTAAGTTTAAAGATCTCTCAGAAATTGTACCACAACATTATATATTACAAAGGGAAGGCTGGGATTGAGTTTGGGGGCAATTGCCCTAACGGTTCAGGAATTTGGGTAAAAAAGGGGTCCAAAAACAAGCATTTTTGTAGTTTCCAGACAGTAACTTGAGTTTAAGTGTATGCATCTCTCTTAAATGGTAATTAAAACATGATTCTATACCACAAAGGGAAGGCTGGGATAATTTTTGGGGCAATTACTTCAAGAATGAGGGGTTTCAAAAAGTTTTGGTGTTTTTTTCTACATTTGTTTCATGTTTCATATTTTCATATATTTTTTTCTTCAAAGTTTTTTTGCAAAATGCCAAATGAAGCAAGAAATCTTCAATTGCACAGTATTGTGAACAAGTGAAACTGCGAGCTACTGCTCACTGATGATACCCCCGCCGCAAGTGGATAATATTAATAGTGTAAAAATATGCAAGTGTTCGGTAAACAGGAAGTTGTCAAGTGATGAATCTGAAAACGCATCACACGGTATAGCTGACTTATATAAATCCTGAAACCAAATTTCAGAAATCCTTGTATTGTAGTTGCTGAGAAAAATGTGACGAAAATTTTCAACTTGGCTATCATGTGTAAAATCATACAAGTGTTCGTAAACAGGAAGTTGTCGAGTGATGAATCTGAAAACGCATCACACGGTATAGCTGACTTATATAAATCCTGAAACCAAATTTCAGAAATCCTTGTATTGTAGTTGCTGAGAAAAATGTGACGAAAATTTTCAACTTGGCTATCATGTGTAAAATCATACAAGTGTTCGGTAAACAGGAAGTTGTCAAGTGATGAATCTGAAAACGCATCACACGGTATGGCTAACATAAATAAATGTTGATACCAAATTACAGAAAGGGTGGATGTGTAGTTCCTGAGAAAAATGTGACGAAAGTTTCATGGGACGGACTGACTGACGGACTGATGGACGGACTGACGGACTGACGGACTGACGGACGGACAGACAGAGGTAAAACAGTATACCCCCCCTTTTTTAAAGCGGGGGTATAAATAGCACAGTATTTGGGCAGTAGCAAGAAATCTTCAATTAAACGATATTACGCAATAGCAAAAAAAAATCTATAAATGCTCAGTATTGCGCAATAGAAATAAATCTTCAATGGCATAGTATTGCACAATATTGCACAGTAGCACAGTATTGTACAATAGCATAGTATTGAGTTATAGCACAGTATTGAGCAATAGCACATAATTGTGCGATAGCAAGAAATCTCCAACTGCACTGTATTAGGCAATTACAAGATATCATTAATTATAAAAAAAAAAAGGAAGATATGGTCTGATTGCCAATTAGACAACTCCCCACAAGAGACCAACATGACACGAAAATTAACGACTATAGGTCACTGTATGGCTTTCAACAATGAGCAAAGCCCATAATGTATAGTCGGCTATTAAAATCCCTGAAATGACCATGTAAAACAATTCAAACGAAAAAACGGACAGTGCACAGTATAAGACAATAGCAAGAAATCTTCAATTGAATAGTATTGCGCAACAGCACGGTATTGCACAGTAGCACAGTATTGCGCAATAGCAATAAATCTGCAAATGTACAGTATAGCGCAATAGCAAGAAATCTTTGATTATAAAGTATTGCGAAAAAGCAAGATACCTTCAATGGGTCAGAATTGCGCAACAACACAGTATTGCACAGTATCAAGAAATCTTCAATTGCACTGTGTTGCACAAAAACAAGAAAACTCAATGTGTACAGCATTGCTCAATAGCAAGAAACCCCCAATTGAAAATAAATAAAAATGCAGTTACAATTTTAAAACATCTTTATCGAAAAAGCCTTTTCGATGACAACATTAAAATTGCATGTGCGATTGAGGCTCAAATACGATAGCTATTGATGGTTTAGGTAAATGTATTGCTGATTGTTTTTTGTCGAGCCTGCAACTTTTGTTGCAGAAAGCTCGACATAGGGATAGTGATCCGGCGGCGGCTACGGCAGCGGCGGCTTTAGCTAACTTCTTAAAAGGTTTATATTTCAGAAGGTGAAAGACCTGGATGCTTCATACTTTGTATATAGATGCCTCATGTTACGAAGTGTCCGTCAGTCACATGTCCAATGTCCTTGACCTCATTTTCATGGTTCAGTGACCACTTGAAAAAAAAGTTCAGAATTTTTGTAATGTTGAATTCTCTCTTATTATAAGTAATAGGATAACTATGTTTGGTATGGTATGTGCGTACCTTGCAAGGTCCTCATGCCCGTCAGACAGTTTTCACTTGACCTCGACCTCATTTCATGGATCAGTGAACAAGGTTAAGTTTTGGTGGTCAAGTCCATATCTCAGATACTATAAGCAATAGGGCTAGTATATTTGGTGTTTGGAAGGACTGGAAGGGGTACATGTCCATTTGGCAGGTGTCATCTGACCTTGACCTCATTTGCATGGTTCAGTGGTTATAGTTAAGTTTTTGTGTTTTGGTCTGTTTTTCTCATACTTTATGCAATAGGTCTACTATATTTGTTGTATGGAATGATTGTAAGGTGTACATGTCTAGCGGGCAGATGTCATCTGACCTTGACCTCATTTTCATGGTTCAGTGGTCAAAGTTAAGTTTTAAAGTTTTGGTCTTTTTATCTAATGTTATATACCAAAGGTCAACTATATTTGGTGTATGGAAATATATTATGATCTATATGTCAGTCCCGCAGGTTTTATTTGACCATGACCTCAATTGCACGGTTCATTGCACAGTATTAAGTTTTAGTGTTTCGGTCTATTTTTCTTAAACTATAAGTAATAGGTCAACTATATTTGTTGTATGGAAGCTTTGTTAGCTGTACATTTCTGCCTGGCAAGGTTCACCTGACGTTGACCTCATTTTCATGGTTCATTGGTCTTTGTTTAGCTATCTTGGTTAAAGTTAAGTTTATGTGACCGTTGTAATAAAGCTTTATACTTAGGACTATCAACATTATATCAATAATTAGTAAAGAAGGCGAGACATTTTAGTGTGTGCACTCTTGTTTTCCCACTGTTTATAGGTAATGGGCCACTTATTTTGTTCCATTGATTGATACCCCATATCTCTTTTTCAATTCAATGCTTAATCAAGTTATCATGACCTTTAAGGAAAATTACTCTATCAATAGTGTATTAAGACGATTCCAATCATATAGAAGAGGGACGAAAGATACCAAAGGGACAGTCAAACTCATAAATCTAAAACAAACTGACAACGCCATGGCTAAAAATGAAAAAGACAAACAGAAAAACAATTGTACACATGACACAACATAGAAAACTAAAGAATAAACAACACGAACCCCACCAAAAACTAGGGGTGATCTCAGGTGCTCTGGAAGGGTAAGCAGATCCTGCTCCACATGTAGCACCCGTCGTGTTGTTTATGTGATTACAAATCCGGTAAATATATCATTCATCTTATTTATATATTTACCGGATTTGGAGATAGTAGACTAACACACGAAAATTTGAACTTTTGGTGGTCATTAAATGGTCATTTCTAATATTTGTATAAGAAATTAATTGATGGATATAATTGTATTTCTTTTTTGTGAGACTTACAGTGCCTGTTAATCTGTTATTTTTTTCAAGATAATAAGCAAATTGAATAATATTTCTAAATATCATTATATAAGGACCAACACTTGAATTAATCCCATAAAGGTTCTTTCATTGGAGATAAGTTGAATATTGGTGTAAATGATCATATGATTTAAGACAAGGAATATTTTGTTTTAAATTCACTACGAATCGCAGACGTCGGAAATGACATAATCACATATGACCTATGACATGTATGGAACTAGTTGAGATTAAAAGCAAATTTTGTTCTTCCTCGAAATAAACTGTCATGAGAACTGATTCAAGGGTTTTACCCCATATGTTTTATTCTTAGCCATGGCGTTCATGTTTGTTTATTTGTAAGGACATTTGTTTTAATTCTTTGCCGGCGGAAATTGCTAAAAAATTGTGACATTGGTTATGTGGTTTCAGGGGTGAATTTTATTCAGAAAAAAGGCGTATTACTCATGAAAAAAGCATCTTCACAGCTTATTCTTGTTAATCATAACTTATCTGTGAAAACAAAAAAAATGATGTGTAGTGTGTTTTTAATTACGTAATTGCACTTACATTTCAAGATTATCTTGATATATCCGAAATAATTCAATAAATGGTATCTATAATCCAAGTGATTTATGAAAATCAGTAAAAAAGAACATGACAATTTGAAAAAATCTTATACATATTCATATAATTTATGATCTAATAAGTCACCAAAACGCAAGTTTAACTTAGATAAAAAGATTTAAAAAATATTCACCTAAAAATTTGAGAATGATGTTGTCTTTTATCCATGTAATTCACATATTCACTATTCATCATACAAAGTAGCGTTTAAATCTAAAGATTTTGTTAAAGGAACAACATGCAATATGAGGAATATTGTGTATTTAGGTACTAGTATTAACTCAGTTTCAAGCTGTGTTTGTAAGTGTTGACAGACTTGATATAAATCTCTACAGATTAATAATGATTATATCATGCACTTGTAAGAAAGTAATAGAATATCACATTTGCTATATTTATTGTATACATTACATAATTTGGATTGGGATATCGTGTCTTCAAACAACTGCATTCACAAAACTTTGTAATACTTTTCATAATACATGCATGTTGATTCAGCTAAAATATCAAATAAATATCATATTAGAATTATTAGAATGGGTTGATTCAGCTAAAATATCAAATAAATATCACATTAGAATTATTATAATTGTCAAACAAACTGCTTACGAAATGTGCAATTGAACAACAAAAACCGATCTGTTTTATGAGTGTGTGTCTTTTTATGCGATAAGATGTCCAGAAAATGTAGTATATTGATCACTGTCACTGTACACAGTATAACTATTTCTACTTCCAACAGACATTGTGTCTCCCTTCTGTAGATTCAATACAACATCAAATGTACCAGTCTTATGGCCACCACCCGTTACATAACTTCCTGCTGTATATTCATTATTGTGTTTTAGATGGAGATAAAGTGTTAAAGCACTGTGAGACAAAACAACTGCGGTAATGTGATAGACACCTTGACGTGGTGCAGTAAATATCCCGGTACTTGGATTATAACCATTACCGATGTTAGTCCAGATCTTCTCAAACTTGATATTTGTACTACCTGCTCTAGTCTGTGTCTTTGTTGTGTAAGCTGAGAATGCCACAATGGTCCGTTTCTCCATTATTGTCTCATAATCTGTAAATAAAAATTTAGATATATAAGATTTAGTCAAGAGATGCTATAAATGTATTAATGGATTTATAATAAAAAATTGAAATCCATTAAGAATGTATTTCATAAGAAATATGTAAACAGGTGCATGGACAATAATATAAAAAGAAATGCAGAATCAAGGTTAGAACAACTCGACTTTTTAATTATTAAATGTCAGATCTTTTATACTTTCAAATGTTTTAAACAGATGTGTTTTATTCATTCTTGCTTATTTTATGCAAAGGATAAAAATTAAAAGGTGATGAAACTATATGCAATTAAAATATAATTAGAAGTCTAAATAAATGTAAGGCATTTTTTCTTGTTTGTCTGTGAAAAACAAGTGGTTTTATATGTTATTCACATGATACACGCTATTGTTGATTCGATATTATTATTCCAGATTGTACAGTATTCGTTAAATTTCAAGCGATGTGTTAATTTTAGGTGTAAATAATCTTATTTTACATTACGCTTATTCATGATATAAATGGCTAAGCACAAATCGTACATTTCAACGATTATCATATGTAGCAAATATATATCTAATATAAAAAAATGTATGAAATGTACCATAAACAAGAGAAAGATTCGTTATAAAAAATGGAGGAAGGCTTTGAAAATATATTCTTTGAAAAATTTAAATCACCTAGTAATTTAAACAGTAACATATTCGATATCTCTCTGCTTTGTATTGAGAAGTTAAGCCCTTTTTGAACTTATTTTTTTTAGTTGCTTTTCATGTTATTCTGTTACACCACTGTCCCAGGTTAAGGAAAAAGTTTGGCGCAGCAAACATGTTTAGCCCCTAAACATTCTGTATGTGTCTGTCCCAAGTCAGGAGTCTGCTTTTCATTGGTGGTCGTTTTCCTGTGTATCATATTGTTATTAGTCTTTTTTTTTGCATTAATGTCATTCAATGCCGTTAGTTGTATTTGTTTCACATTTGTTCAGGGCATTTAATAGCAGACTATGTGGTATAAGTTTTGATTATTGTTGAAGGCAGTTTGGTGACATATAGTTATTATTTTCAATGTCATTTTGTCTTATGGTAGAGAGTTGTCTCATTGGTGATCATACCACATATTTTTATTCTTATATTTATACAGTAAAAATATGCATATTTGTATTTCGTTCATTTTTTTATATAAATGAGGCCGTTATTTTTCTCGTTTGAATTGTTTTACAGCTAACTATGCGATAAGGGCTTTGCTCATTGTTGAAGGCCGTACGGTAACCTATATATATATATAGATGTTAATGTCTGTGTCATTTTGGTCTCTTGTGGACAGTTGTCTCATTGGCAATCATACCACATCTTATTTTTTTAAATTCGTTAATTACATTCTACAATTTTTATTTGAAATTAGAACACATCTGGTAAAATTCGAGTAACATGAGTAAGCGACCTTATTCTTGAAATAGATACGGGTCAATATGAAAGAATCAAAAAAAGAAACTAAAGTTTGTAAATATTATATTTATAAGATTTCTGATTAATTTTTAAATTCCAAAATCTAGTACTCATGATCAATCTTTCACTTTTTAAGTGTAAACACAAACTGCTGACATATATGTAGAAATATATCGCTTGTGTATGTCATTTTGAGAGTTTAATACATTTTTTAGATTTTAGAAACACTTTAAATTATAGGAAAACTATGCAAAACTGTCAAAGAAATGAACCATGACTTAGAGAGATAAATAAAATTAATTGTCATGGAGATGAGATATAATTTAAATATAATTGGCTCACAATCAGTTGCAAAATCAAAAACGTTTATAAATCATTGATTGTTTTTTTGTAAATACATTTAACTAGAATTTCTATCCCTGGAACAGATTTACTTGATTGCACTATATATGACATAACTTTTCGGAATTTTGGTACCGTTTAATTTCGTTCTTTATTTGACCTTTTAACATTGCTTGAGTCTCTGGTGAGTCTTTTATGGGCGGAACGCGCATCTGGTGACACTGAAATTTTAACTCTGACATGTACAGATAAGATAAGATAAGATATTTTTATTCCAATTAAAGGGCCCATGAAGAGCAAAGCAATTTATTACAATGATTTTTATGCCCCACCTACGATAGTAGAGGAGCATTATGTTTTCTGGTCTGTGCCTCCGTTCGTTCGTCCTTTCGTCCGTTCGTCCGTTCGTTCGTTCGTTCGTTCGTTCGTTCGTTCGTCCGACTTCAGGTTAAAGTTTCTGGTCAAGGTAGTTTTTGATGAAGTTGAAGTCCAATCCACTTGAAACTTAGTACACATGTTCCCTATGATATGATCTTTCTAATTTTAATTCCAAATTAAAGTTTTGACCCCAATTTCACGGTCCACTGAACATGGAAAATTATATTCTTGTTATAATTGTTACAATAATGTTGACACAAATCATAAATATGAATTTAACTATTTCTTAGATGTTGATCTACAACCAGATCAGTGCCATATACATAAAAAAAAAAAGGCATATCAATATATCTATTTTTAACAGGCAAATATTCTCAAAGTGTTAAATAAAACAATATCGTTACTATATTGATAGTTTTCTCAGTTCCAAACAATTATTAATATGAAAATCGATATTTTTCAATACCTCTAGGTTTTCTTGAATGAAAAGCCAGTTAAATTTGGCACGTATGCTTAACTTTTCAAAATTTTTACAACCTATTGAAATATTATCATAAAATTCTTTTCTTAAAGAGTTATAAAGGGGACACTGACATATAAAATGTTCTTCATCTTCAACTTTATCTATGGTGCATTTTTTACATAATCTTTGTGATTTATCTATATAGGTTTTAGCATATATATCTGTCTCTACTTTTAGGGGATGTGCACTTATTCTGATCTTGCACAGTGCTTGTCTATCTTTAAATTATTTTAATTGCAGATATATTTCTGTACCAAATAAAAGTTTAATTAAAAACTAGGTCAAGAGTTTACCTCTACCTGATTTAACAGTATATTCTCTAAATTCTTTTCAATGATTATGAAAACTTGTACATAATTTATTCTTAACTATAGTACATAAACGGCCAACACTTACATTTAAGTTAGGTAAGTCTAGTTCTGTCATTAAATAGTCAATACTAGAAAACTATGTAGTGATATTGTTTGCATGTTACTTTTCATTACAAATATATGCATCATATAATAAAACCATCCTTTGTGTTCTCTAACCTATGAGCATATTTTAACATTGCCAATAAAATAGAAAAATATACAGGAAATCTTCCTAATTCAGACATAACAGCAAACTTACTTGCTTTTCTGTTAACCCCAAGAATATATTTCATGAATTTTGTGTGCGACTTTTCAGATATGTCTTTTGAATAAACCTTCTCCAAAATATAATCATTATTCTTCTTACATGCCACTGAAGTGATTGAAAACATTCCCTTTATTTCACTGCCATACATCAGAATAGGTTTAATTGTATGGTCATAAAGGTGCAATAAAGTTGAGGCACTAGGATTTAATGATGCTAGGCATAGTTGTAATCCAAAACAAGCTTTCATAGATTTCTTGTATAGCTCATCTGTACACTGTGTAAATTTACCACTAGATACAAAAGTAATTCCTAGGTACTTATAACATTTTACACTTTCAAGCTGTTGCCCATTAAAATACACTGGGCAATCAACATGTTTTCCCGGTTTGTTAAAAATTAAAACTTTCGTTTATTAAGGTTTACATTTAAACACCATATTGAGCAATATAATTCTAACTTATCCATTCTCTCTTGTAAACCATGTTGTGTTTCAGAAAAAATAGCAATGTCATCTGCATACATAAGACAATCAATTCTGTTGTCATTTAGATCAACAGGGTCAGTACATGATGAAAAAAAATCTGGCATATCATTTATAACAATTTTAAAATATTTGGGCTTAAGGTAGCACAAAACAAAGATTTTTTACTTCCAATCACTAACTTTTAATGCTGTAACAACTTTCTTATGAATGCATAGAAAATCATAAAAGAGGTATATATAGATAGATAAAAGATTAATCTTTTAAATGAATGCAATATTTTCATTATGCAATCATCATGTAATCAATTATTATGTAATTAGTGGCCAAATCTGGGTAAGTTCACTTGAATGAATTTAGCTCTATCATCTCTTTAACTATACACAAAATTTTAACGAAATCTTAATCAACACATCATGGGCTTCAAAAGAATGTCTCAGATTGTCTCTGTGGTATTCCATTCTCTCATAAATCTCTAATTAGTGTAAAAATCCTAACCACATAAAAGAAGATAATGTTTAATTAGGTGTAAAATTTGTTCTATACATTCTATCTGAAATCTGAGACACTCTTTTGTAGATAAGGGCCATAGGAACAACATATATTAAAATCAACCCTCTAGGGATACCTATGAAGAAGCTAATTTTATTTGAAAGTGGAAATTTGGTGAAACATATTTTAGACACAGTTAACATTATAATTGGTTACATAATTGTTGCATAATACTAACATTGCATTTATTTGAAAGAGTAATCTGTTAGATATCCAAAACTACCACTTTTATAAATTTTTAAGCATTATTTAGAAAGTAACAGCATTTTAAAACTTGGGAGTTGGAATTATAAAATCTTTGTATTGTGCTACCTTAATACATTGCCCTGTCTAACTCCCATAAAAAAATCTAAAGATAGGGGTTAATTCATTTTTAATTTTTACACATATAGTTTATTTTTACTATACATATCTTTGATAATAGAATAATATATAACAGTATTAAATGCTTTTTTAAGGTCGACAAAGCAAGCGAACAATTTTTCACCTTTCTTTTTGTTAATGTATAATATTTGTCGATTAGGGTTTTTAAAACAAACATATGATCAGGAGTCCTTGATTTTTTACTAAAACCCAATTTGCAATTTACTTATTATATTTTTTAATTCTAAAAATTTATCTAACCTTTTATTCAAAATAGAGTTGAATAATTTACCAAGGCAGGAATTTATTGCAATACCACGGTAATTTTCTGGTTTGCTTGGGTTACCGCTTTTACAAAATTGGTGACAAATATGCGGATGACCACTGTGTAGTATATTGACCTGATGACAGCACTACATTGAAGAGTCTTTGAAGCAGAGGATTTAATATAGAGGAATCAGCTTTCAACATTTCAACAGGAATTTCATATAGTCCACATGCTTTTTCACTTTTTAATTTAAATATTGAATCTGAAATTTCTTTTACTGAAATTCTGTAATCTAAGTCACAAAAACTTTTATTTTTTTCCATATTTTCTCCTAGAGCATTTATCTCATTTAATCTTGGTATATTATTAGAAAGTATTTTATTAAGATCTGAATAATAATTTACCCATTCATCTGGATCAACAGATTGTGCATTATCATTTTTTGTTGATTCTTTTAATGAATTCTTCCAGTATTTTTTGTACATGTACAATGAGATTATTAGCCCTGTCAAGTCTTCCCTTGTTTTTACAAATCAAAAATATCTAGTTACGTTGTGCAAAGTTTCAATTAGAAAACCCTCAAACCGGAAGAACTCTTAGGTTCTTTTAACAAACCTTCGAAATCATGTTTACTAACTTGACAACCTATTTGTTTGTTTTATCTTTTAAACAATACGCTGGTGATCCAAGAGAATCGGTAATATATTTTAAAATGAGTTTAAAAGTTTTCGTTCCAGAAAACAAGTTCTGTCATGGTAACAAAATCCTAAAGTTAATAAAATAGTTCCGCTTTTAAATATCCAAAAAGCCTGACAAAATATTTTCTTAATTAGCACACTATTTTCATATTAAATGTTAGAAATTGATATTTATCCTGCAATTGGGTGTTCTACTATACAGATACAGCCCTACAGATATCGCTATGCTGTATCTGTATACTATACAGATATCGCTTAAAAGCTCCGCCCAATGACGGACTGAGTATTGTATGAACCTGCGTGACCTCAGAATGTGTATTGCAGTCGCATTCCAATGACGTATCAATTGCGAATTTACGATTACTTTTATACGTTCTGATTGTTTTCAAACATTTCGTTAGAGCATTAAGAATCACACAAATTTTCTGATGACATATACCGCAGTCTTTTCTACGATGACAACTATCATTTCAAAACTTGAATGTGTATGATTGTTTAAAATAAACAACCATGTCAATTTCAGCATGGGCATTGCATGTTTAGTGAATGTCGGGTCTGAAGCGTAGGAAAACTCGTACACTCCTGTTTCAAATTTGACAATGTTTTGTTATTTGTATTTACTGTTGAAATTAGTTGTTTAATATGTTAAAATAGATAATTATTCATCTTAAGCGATGTATTATTGTTGACCATTCGAGATTCTTTTTTTTTGCGAACCCGTCTTCAGCTATTACTACACGGCCTCAAGGGATTTCAAATCGAAAATAAATGCAAAGCATGTGTTTTTGTGTCTTTTAAAACACAAATGATATACAGAATTAATTGCAGGATAAAGACAATAACTGTTTAGTGTCTTTAAATATCAGCTGTATTTGTACGGGGGTCGAAACAGGTGTAAAAGCTCGCTAAAAGCTCGCATACACCTAGCTTTCTAGCCTCGTACAAATACAGCTGCTATTTTAAGACACTTAACAGTTATTGTCTATGTACCTGATGTACGGACTGTTGAACAATGGCTAAGTGTTGCAATAGAGACGTTCGCTAATCCGTTACAGTGACATAACGACCATAACTAGTGGAACCTGATTTACTAATCCTTTTAGAAAACACGATTCCCTTCTTTATATTGGCGAAGCCTGTGTGGCTAGCGTCATCTTTTGTCGGGAAAAAATATAAAGAATACTTTGACAAATTATTCTGAATTCATTATATAGAAAAGGAAAAGTGTTATTATGTTAAAAGCAAATGAAAAGGAAAATCACGATATTTCTAAGTGAATCCTACCTTTCTGTTGCTTCGCAATCAGTTCGTTAATCGATTTATTGGAGGAGAGTCTAAACATTTCCAGGATGAGATCGAATGATTTATTGAATCGGTTTTGGTCTTGGTGAAGTGTATTCTGCATTCGTTCTAGAGCAGTTTCCCTGTTTCTTTCGGCATTACTAACTTCTTCTAGTTTTGAAGACAGAGCTTTTAACAAAGTATTTATCTGTTCTCCGTGAAATTTAGTTTCATTTTTCGTCTGAAATTTGAAGCGGTCGATAATTTCCTGGTATGAATCATTCAATCGTGATTGTTCCTGTATTTGGTTTTCTTGCATTGTTTCTACAAATATCTCTGTTCGTTTTATTGCTTCTTCCATTTTATCCAATTGAGAGGGAAATGCCTCTTCCCACTTTTTCAATTTTATGTCATTCAACTGCAATTTATGTTCGAATCGTACAATTTTTTCCAGTAATTTTTCTTCAAAATCAAATTTTGAACATGAAAATAAAGATTCGGAATCGGATCCAACGGAACTAGATACAGACACAACAATTGATAGACTTACAAAAAAGACATCGAGGAGCAACATTTTTGCTCTTATTTCTTTCAAAAGAAAGCATGTGATTTCAAATGTGACGACACAAATACACTTTCTACGTTTTCATTCCAACATGTTCAATTCGAAATGTTTTCATACAAGCGTTTATTCTCACGATATATAATTTCCAGACATCTGTTTATAAGTTTTAATCGTTTATATATATCAACGCCTACAATCCTTAACACGACAGAGAACTAGAATTTGGTCATGTTTTTAAATGTCGTTTTTTGATTTGTTTTATTTCCTTCTATTATAAAAATATACAGTCCTAGAAATTTTCACAAACACATAACGGCTTATAACTGGACATGCAATAGCTTACTTAAAAGCTAACAGTCCTAAATATAAAAATATTTTCTTATTTAATTAATTTACTTTTTCATCATACTTTCATTCAATTTAAAGGTCACACCGTCAATTATGAGATTGCAATAGCGGACATCCATTCCAATGGTAGCTATTGCTGACGAGACGTCTACCTTAAATCTAAAAATATAGAAAAAGGCACTACTAAATTAGACTATTTACCGGATTTGTAAGAACATAAGCAACACGACGGCTGCCACATGGAGCAGGGTCTGCTTACCCTTCCGGAGTACCTGAGATCACCCCCAGTTTTTGGTGGGTTTGTGTTGCTTAGTCTTTAGTTTTCTAATTTGTGTCTTCTGTACTATTATTTGTCTGGTTTTTGTCAGTTTATTTTTAATCTATGAGTTTGACTCTACCTCTGGTATCTTTCGCCCATCTTTTTCAATCAATCAGAAAAGTTAGTGGTGTAAATAAATCAAAGTTACACAACAAGGATGAGAGATATGCTGATATATTTTAAGTATTTAATTCTGTGGGTGATGTATTTCAAAATTCAAAAGCCAATGATCTACGTACATATATACATAAATATGTCAACCATAGAATACAGCAGGAGGCATAATATAAATCTCCGACATATTTACACTTTTTTTCATTTCGGTTAAAAATTTGTTCAAACACATATGTTTTGTGGTTTTCCTGTGGGTTATTTTCGTCATGAGACACATATCATACTTTACCTTGTGTTTGTGTTAGAAAAGTTTGACACTTTTCCTTTAACCCGTTTCTGTATTCAAAAGGTTATTATTGGAATATAGGAATTAAGGAGTAAATGTATTCGTTAAAGACTTGTTAATATCTTACCAAATGTTTGGTTTTAGTGTTTATTATTTGAAACTAGAAATCCAAAACAAAATAAACAAAAACAAATAAAAACATAACTACATGCAATAAGGAAAACTAAAATTCCAATCAACCCTAGATAACAAATGAATTTGTACGAAATATTTCATTAGAAAACATTTCATAATTTAAAGTTATCTGTTGAGCATATTATATATATTCACCATCATTCCATACTTTAAATATTTTAAAGTACATTTAGATAATAGCAAAATTTCATAATTGTACAGGTATCTGTTGGACACATTATATCTACCTTAATTCCATATTACATGATGAATTTTAATAGTAACAGACAGTCCGGGCTAAATTCATCAATTCATTCTAAGCTTCTTCTTGTATGTAATTAAGATATAAAGTTTTTGTGACTTTTTCATTACTAGAGCGAACATTAAAAAATAAATTGGTAGACACCGTATACTATTTAGATAAAAAAAAAACAAAAAAAAAAAACAAAAAAAAAAAACACTACAAAAGATGCCACTTTTGAAAATAAATCTAATTTCAAATTTTCATTTTTTTGAATATTTATAGTACTACATTGGACTATAGTTAATTTTTCCTTATCTTATAACGTTATCTTCTACATGTACGTGCTTCAATCTATTACTGAAACACATAACTGTTAGGCAAAAGAATATATAGTAATCTTTCCTCCCTCCCTACATACCCGTAATTAATTACCATGCCTACCTTACCAAATGTCATGAACGTTTTATTAAACCACTGTTTATTTCACAAACGATTTTATATATCATTGTTTACATAGCTCTTCAATTGTTTTGGTTTTTATATCTCGGCTTTCAAATATTCAACTATGAGCTTTCAGACTTTTAGTCTTAATAATTTTAATATGCGTATTGTTATGCGTTTACTTTTCTACATTGGCTAGAGGTATAGGGGAGGGTTGAGATCCCATAAACATGTTTAACCCCGCCACATTTTTGTGCCTAACCCAAGTCAGGAGCCTCTAGCCTTTGTTAGTCTTGTATTATTTTTAACTTTAGTTTCTTGTGTACAATTTGGAGTTTAGTATGGCTATCATTATCACTGAACTAGTATATATATTTGTTTAGTGGCAAGCTGAAGGGTGCTCCCGGGAGCGGTAATTTCTCGTTGTGTTGAAGACCTGTTGGTGACTATTTGCTGTTGTCTGTTCTATGGTCGGGGTTGTTGTCTCTTTGACACATTCCCCATTTTCATTCTCAATTTTATGTGATGAAGTTAAACTAGAAAAGCGCTTCGGAGGCATGGAATTAATAATGTGTTGTTTCTATTTTTATACTCTTTGTACAAAAAGATCTTGACCTGATTAACATTTTTTTCCTCATGTCAGATTTGCTCTAAATGGTTTGGTTTCAGAGATATAAGCCAAAATCTACATTTGACCCCTATGTTCTATTTTTAGCCATGGCGGCCATCTTGGTTAATTTGTCGGGTCACAAGACACATTCTTTAAACTAGATACCCCAATGATGATTGTGGCCACGTATGGTTAATTTTGGCCCATTAGTTTCAATGGAGAAAATGTTTGTAAAAGTTAACGACGACTGACGACGGTCGCAGGACGCCAGGTGAGCCAATGATAATTATAAAGTGATTTTACTAGTTCTTACACCTTTTTTATTTCCCAAAAAAAAAACATCAAACACGTATGAATATGTAAATGTATTTGTATCTTCAGAAATTCCCCTAGTACCGATACAATCTGATATTAACATAAGATATTGTAATATTTTGGAAATTAACATCTGGTTTGAATTGAGATTATTTATTTTGATTATTGGAAAATAAAAGTCGACATTATGTAGATTAATGATAAGTATATATGAGTTTTGTGCTGAAAATAAAAAGTAAGTTTGTCTTCTTGCTTTGTCTGGAGCGAGAGTAATAAAACTTGATAAAGGACAGGCGATCTACTAAAGTATTAGTTTTGCAAATAGCTGTGATACTGGAATGGTTTTTAAGTCTTGGACATTCATGAGATCAAGGATTTGTACAGTAATCTTTTTTAGTTTTGGTAATTTTATATGAAATATTATGTCTGTCTATGGCGTCCACTACTCAGTCATGGGTTACTATCCAGAAGTAACATTTTCTAATTCAATTCATGTAAAAGGAACAAAAATTGAACTTACATAGCCTATATGTTTGATTGAAGAAGGAATTGTTACGTAAAAGGAAAAAAAGTGGTAATCATAATAATAAAATTACAAAACATAGAGCCTTGAAATCCACCAACCCACAACTCAAAACAATGTTCATTTACATTGGAACAAAATAAAAGTTCAAATTTATTTTCTTGTTCCTGTATGTAATAGAAAATGACGGTTTTTGTTTAATTCGAAAAACATATGGTCTCCCCAGATTACTGGTCAGTACCTAACAACGGATATCAAGGATTATCTGAATACCCTTCCAGAATTTCTAAGTTTACTCATGACCTTTTTAGTACATTTTGTGATACGTTATCTTCCAATGAATAGAGGAACCAGTGAGGTCAATTAAACACTAGGCATCGAATGAAGTCAACACACGTATTTCAACAATGGCAAATTGTCAGAACAATGTGCAACCTTTTATGATCCTAGTGTTGTGTTTAATGTATAACCTAACACACGGCAGATCTTTCTCCTTTGTTAGAAGTAACTGAAATAACTGTGTAATGGTAGTCTTAGTTATTACCAAATCGAATACAAGGCAGCACTCGCACTCGCAAAGTGGAAAGGGATTAATATAAGTTGCCAAACTTGTTTCCCAATCCACTATAAATAAATATGTTTAAACTAACTAAACCAAATCGAATAGTTGGCTAATACGAAACAATGTTTTAGATCTAACTTCAATTAAAATACACATGATTATTTCAAACTTTTACCAAAGCAAGTTGCCCAAAGTACAACTAAACGGTCATTTCAAAATACACACGTGTAATATGCTTTTTGATAACATAATTGCACTAACGAATATTGACCTTAGATTTCTTAAAAATCAATCAAATGTATTAATAACTAAAGTGATTTGTGAAAATCAGTTTAATACATGACAAATATTGGAAAATAATTATTCAATAAATATTAGTATTTTTAAATTAGGCTAGGAATTTTCAAATATGCCCTTGATATATTTTAGTTTGAAGTTGTCTATTATTAATGTTAAATGGCCTAGAAGAAGCAGTACCTGAATACTGCTCAAAAAATAAATATAAGTGGGAAAATATGAGTGGTTGCCATGGTAACGGACACTCTATTTTTTGGTTGTGAAGTCTAGTAAAATCTTTTAAAAATCAGCTAAATCACTACAATTCAGAGCCTAATTATGCATAGAATCAAGCATGTTTCATTAATTTTCATATGTAACATTGATACTACTTGGTTTAAGCTTGATTTTAGTTAAGATTGCATGTAAACCAAATTTGTAAATATTTTGATAAATTTTGCCAAAAATGCATATTTTCAACTTTCCTGAATATGTGAGTTTTGCGAAATTATCAAATTTTCTCTGGTGTTTTTCTGAAAAGGGCAACTGTGTTCACCATAGTTAGCATTTTAGTTATGAAGTTTGGATACTACTTTACCAAATTGAATAGAAAAATGCTTGGGACTGTCTATAGTTTTCATCAACGGAGTTATTATTTGCAGAATATTGCAGTTTTAGAGTTTAAATGTACTGAACTCTTTCATAACTAATAAAAAAATACATATAAGCATAAGCTTACTCTTAATTACCATCGTTAACAGTTGCTGACTTCAATAGATACCATGGAAATACATATTACCCATAGCAACATCTACTTTAAAATGTATCAATAGAAATTTATGTGAAAAAATACAAATAGAGGGTGTTTATATTCAAATTGGAATATGACTGCATGCTTTGCTTCACTCACAGTCTTGTCTGTTCTTTCAGAAGGTTCAACAAATGTAACATATAATGTAACATTAGGGTTGGAACCAAAGGTTTGGAAAAAAGGGGGGAGGGGTAGGTTTATTTAAAAAAAAATCATGCATGTAGATTCTTGAAAAGATAACGTTTGGTCGGAGAGCCTGATTATGAATAGAATCAATTTTCTTTTCAGAAATTTCATATACATGTATAACATCAATATAACTTGGTTTTAGCTTCAGAGCTTAGATAATATTGCAGTTCAATCCCGACTTTTAGATTTTTGTTAAAATATACTAAAAACATTCATTTGTTATGAATCATGAAGTTTTGTGAAATTATAAAATGTTCTCGTGTGTTTTTCCAAAAAATGAAAATATGAAAATCATAGCTAGCATTGTAGTAACAAAGTTTGAATACTACCTGACCAAAATAAATAAAACATTGCGTGGGGCTCTCTTGAATTTTATTACCATGTTAATGTATTTTCCCCTTGGAAACAGAGTTATTATTTGTTGAATTCTGCAGTATAGGGAATTCAATGTTCTCAATTGTTTCCAAACCTTTATGAAAATATATGTATTGAAGCATATATAAGCTCTAAACTACAATCGTTGAGTATTATTACAACAGTTGCCATGGTAACAAATATCACCCACAACAGCCAATCAAATGATATATATTATAGTGTTATGTAAAAAATTACATATAATTATGTTAATAATGTTCATTTTTCTAATGGGAATATAACTGCATGCTTTGCTTTGTTTCACTCTCAGTACTGTCATGACTGCCTTTGCTCATTGAAAAGACTCAACAAATTAAAATATATATACTGTTGCATTTTGGGCAAGGAGTGGAGGTTGGTTATTTTTTGTTTAAATCTTTCATAGATCCTTACATTCTATCTCAAATACTTTTTGAGAAAAATGCAAATAAAATAAATTGCTATAAGGGGATATAACTCTCAAAGAAGATGATGAAATCCTATCATGCCCCATATGGTAATACATCATGATGATATCTACCTATTGTCCATATAAGGGCATGATATCTTTTAAAACATTTAGAGGGGGGGGGGTCATGTTGAAAAAAATCAAAAAGGAGTGGAACTACGAAAACTATTCAAATCTGAGTGTGCAAAAAAAGAGAAAAAGACAGTTCTTTTTCATGACATATAATATTTTTAATTAACGCATTTTACATTGTCTTACTGTCATAAGACTATTTACCATAAAGCCATAGTTAGGTACTTTTCGATTATACTTTAAAAAAAACTTCAAACTCCACAAGCTGCTGGCGTCGGACAACACAAGCAGGCAGGGGCGGGATTTTTTTTTTATAATATTGTGAATGTTCAATCCTTCCTTAAATACGCAATACAGTTTTAAATAGATCAAATTTAATATTTGTGTCCATCATTAGCTATAGATCGAAGAGTTTACATTGATTGTATTTACAGGCTCCATAAACAAAATAAACAAAATTCCCGTTAAAATGTTATTAGCTTGAATTGGTGCAAACAAGAGTTTTATTTTACTTGCAGACACTATTTTAAAGCGTTAAAGACTGTATGATGTCAAGATTGGTTGTGTCTGTCATTGGCGATTATATTACATGTTCATCCGACAGAACAGTCAGTGCAACCTCAAGTTGTAATTTGACGTGAATATCTATTTTTGATTCTGCAAAACTGTTTGCGGTCGTAAAATGGCAAAAAAATAGAATAACAAAAATAACAAACTTCAGAAAAATTAAAAACGGAAGATCGTAAATCAAATGGTAAAATCAAAAGCTCAAACAAATTAAAAACAACTGTCATAGTCCTTACTTGGTACAGGTCTGGGAAGACAGTTTTGTGTTCTTGCTGCTGGTCTATATATAATACGAACTTGTTATAAATGCATATTTGACTTTTTTGTATATGTTTTTATTTTCTAATATATTTCAACATTCGGAATTTAATTTAAGTTCAGTAATTGCAATCTCTAATCATGAATTAACGTACAATTTGTCTTATTTAAACCGATATAAATTACGTTAATTGTAAATTTAAATATCAATTCAACTTTCAAAATGTTTTTCAAAAATACAAAAGGTTCGGTATGTTGTGGGTTGGTTGTATTTCAATAAGATATGCGTAATCTTAAAGATAGCAAAAATTACAACAAAGAAGCGTTTATCTATCCGACGACTGGCACATACAATAATAATCCCAATTTAATGTACAATTATCCAAAAAAACAGTTTTGCAAATACATTGATCATTTAATTAATCTGTGAAAAAAAGTACGATAAGAACACTGATAAATGCATGTATACGTCACGGTTATCAGAACGCAATCAGATCCCTCGAAATTGTAACATTTTACAACGAATGTTTCAGGTATATATTTGATACATAAAGTATTTACTTTCCAATTTATACACACACTACTGAAGACTTTATATAGACTTAAGTGTATGTTACCTATAATTAGTCTTCGACCAGAAAAAATAAATCTCCAAAACCTATTTAAAACCAAAATTCAAACTCATATGCCTGATAAAAACCTAGAACATCGAAAGCTGTTGTTTCATGTTTTATTATCCTAAATAAGATTGAGAATGGAAATGGGGAATATAAAAAAGACAACAACCAGACTAAAGAGCAAACAACACCAAAAGCTTTTTTTTATTTTAAGAAATTTAAAATGAAACAATCATTATGGTTTTTCTTATTTGTTTTCCAATTATAATTTTGTCGTTGAAAATTGAATGATTACCTTCTACAAACCCATTTATGTTAACTCTTATCTTTGCTGTTTTATATCTTTACCTTCGGGACATGTACATGTGCTGTTCATTACTTTAATAGAACCATCAGATTTGTTTTGTTAAAAAGCATATTTGAGATGTTTAACTCTAGTATATATCTTTCGTCTGATTCCTAAATGAGGGCTACAAGAGGGCGACTTTATCATGTTTGGCCATTCCCTTTAGACATTTATGATTTTTATGTTCAGTACAGAGTCACTCAATCTACTTTGTCTGATTCCGGCTGTCATTCGGAGTCAATATTGATCTTTATACTACTGTAGTTCCTATAACTGAGGTACATAATATACATTCAATATCATCAGTGTAGCATAATGGGATCGGACATTAGTAATACATCTTGTCATGAAACCGACGGTCATAGCGAACCTCTTTCTTTTGTTTTTGAGAAAACGATTTTTGAAATTAGTCAACAGTAGCTTACCGAGTCGTAATCTCAATAATCAAAAAAAGGTAAATAACAAAACCTGGGAGAATCGTATAAACTCAAATACAGAGGCAAAAGATATCAAAGAGATATTCAAAATATTACGTCGAAACGGACTGTGGATCAATTGCATTCACAGGATTAATGACTCCTTGTTTATAATCATATTGTCCTACGGATCCACAAGAAATTCGGCGTGGTTGCACAAGGATATTGCACAGTCCGAATGCCAGGAAGTTTTCACTTTGGCTGTTTGTACATATATTGAAGGTGTGCATGTGGTCATGGTTTTGAAGTTATATAATATTTGCTCTTTTGGGAGATAGTTGATCTTTGTCATTTTTTTGGAGATTTTACGTGCATAAGAGGAGCGTTTCGAGATACCCCCTTCTACATTTTGAATGCTAGGAAGTTTTTACTTTTACTCTCAAAGACACAATAATATCTCAAAGAAAGTCTTTTATTGACTTTGGTTTAATACAGTTTATTCAAAGTGGAGTATCATTTTGTCTGGTTTATTATCTTGTATTTTATCGGAAAAGTGTATATGTCATTATGCTTCAAAATATTGACAGTAAATAAAATTATCATAGATACAAGGACTAAAAATTGTATACGACTGACGCACGTTTCGTCTGAAAAAGACTCATCAGTGAGGCTCGAATAAAAAAGTAACAAGGCAAAATCAAGTTAAAGAGCAAAACAAGTTATATTTTTAACTACAAACACTTTTTTTGTTGGCGTCTTTGTTTGTTTGAACTGTAAATAGATATAAGAAGATGTGGTATGAGTGCCAATGAGACAACTCTCCATCCAAGTCAAACCTTGTAAAAAGTAAACCATTATACGTCACGATACTGCCTTCTATATGGGGCCTTTGCTTAAACCGAAAAGCAAGCTATAAAGGGATAAAAAATAACTAGGATGAACTCATTTAAACAGGAAACCAACGGTCTAATCTTTGTAAAAAACGAGAAAGGAAAAACACTTATGAACCACAATCACAAACGACAACCATTAAACATCAGGTTAGGACAGGTGCATATGTTGAGGGTTTAAAACTTTTAACTTTTTGGAATTTTGAATCCTCAATGCTTTTCAACTTTGTACTTATTTGGCTTTAAAAATATTTTGATATGAGCGTCAGTGATGAGTCTTACAATGTCTTATGTAGACGAAACGCGCGTCTGGCGTACTAAATTATAATCCTGGTACCTTTGATAACTATTTAATAGGCGTTAACCTTCACCCAACCTTAAACAATAGTGTAACTTCATTTTACAGACTGAAACATTATAAAATATCAATTTAAATGGCGTTACTCAATCAAAATTCATATGGACATAAATAATTGAACATACACTGAACGAAAAGATTTGAGCTATGACACAATTAACTTGACCAATAAGACCCACTTCTTTATACATTGAATCCCTTGTATGAGATCTACTTATACTGTATTTCAAGTTCTATGGATTTCGAGGTTATAAATGAAAAGAGATCGGTATTACCAAGTTTACAAATTATGTTTGTTTGGGTTGATAGCCCCGTTGTGTCTATATGAAACTATAAACAACTGCCAGTCAAGTAAACTATTAAGCCGGCTATAAAGTCATGTTTAACCCATAATTTTCCTGTACTTATTTAGCAATTTGCTGGTTGTTTTCTATTGGTTATGTTGGTTGATATAGTCAGATGTTTGATTTTGTCCGGTTTTGTATACCCTTATGATTCAGATTACCTTAGAGTTTGATATTTTTATAATACAATTTGTTTGCAATTCATCCTTTACATTTTATATGAAAATAAGAACATATGGTATAATGGTCACTAAAAATACGTTCAAACCGAATTAAAAATCAAGTGGATGTGCAGAATTATAGGCAACCGTACTTAGAAGAACCCATAATGTAAAGCTGGTTGTGAAAAGGCCTCGAATTGAAAAAAAACTGAAAAACTAATGGCCAAATTAATAAAATGCAATTTACAAAACTAAATTTGACAGACATGAACCAACGACAACCTTTGAACTATAAACACTTGAACTGGAGCAGGTACATAAATAATGTGACGGGATAGCACATGTTTGTGGGAGCTCAACATTCAAAAGTATGTAATGGACGCATACTACAGCTAGAGCCATTTACAATGCGGTACTACTATGAAACTGATAAATTTTCCTGTTTTTTTTTCCAGTTTGAAATGTTGTAACTATGGGAAACATGGTTAACTCAATTTAACTTTCCATTCCAGAGTACAATTCATCATATTGAATGTTTTGAGGTGAATAAATTATACTAAATGGTATCATACTATATTTAAAAGCTCGGTATTCAAATAATTATCTATAATCTATCTGATTAGCATTGCATGTCTAATATAGATAGAAATTTTACAGAGAAATGTCAAACTTCAGGTGTTTGATAAACTTCAACCACAATAAAAGTTCAAAGTCAATTGAAAGTGTTAAAACAGACTTTTACCAAATAATAGTTTGATGTTGATGTGTGTGATTCCAGCCTTGATTATCGTACGTACATTGTACAAAAGACGAAGATTACCCTTTAGCGATAAGACAGATTTGTCATGTTTATAGTATTCGACTGCGTTAAATGTTTAGATATCTAGGCGACACTGGACAGTAATCAGTTGTTTAGTACCGACCTATAGTTTCGGGTATTTCAAATTTATCGCTAAATATAAAAAAGAAGATGTGGTATGATTGCAAATGAGACAACTCTCCGCAGGAGACCAAAATGAAACAGAAATTATTAACTATAGGTCACCGTCATGTCAATGTTAGACAATTCAATCGAGAAAACTAACGGCCTAATGTATGTACAAAAAATGAACGAAAAACAATTATGTAACACATAAACAAACGATGACCACTGAATTGCAGGTTCCTGACTCGGGTTCACACCCCTTTTATGTATTTTTAACACACAGAATGAGGAAGTTGCTATATATATATATAATAATGGAAAATTAAAGTTCATGTTTGTTACAAATGTAATTTTCCGAAAAATGGAGTCAGTTGGAATTCTGGTGAATTCGTGATTTCCTTTTGCAGAACCTCAATGTAAAATTTACGTCAAACAATATGATATAATAAGAAGCCTTATCATCAGCCGGGACAAAAACAAATTCCTTGGCATTTTTTTTTTCTAGTTTGTGCTTGATACGAGAAATAGGATTCTGATGGTTGTTGTTAGGAGTAAAAAGTTCTTTAAAATGTTGTACGGTGTTTTTTGCAGCTTCGAAGCCAGTATATAGTTGGAGCTTGTTTGTATTAGATTCTGCTTTCAAAGTAGTAGCTAAAAGT
This sequence comes from Mytilus edulis, assembly GCF_963676685.1. NCBI lineage: Eukaryota > Metazoa > Mollusca > Bivalvia > Mytilida > Mytilidae > Mytilus > Mytilus edulis. Next base: position 46,346,541 of record NC_092353.1, on the reverse strand, counting down.
GTATGTTTGTTACAGATGTCATTTTCCGAAAATGGAGTCAGTTGGAATGCTGGTGAATTCGTGAATTCGTGATTTCCTTTTGAAGAACCTCCATGTAAAATGTAAATGTATATATATTTGTATTAATGCTTTGAGTATTATCTAAAGTGCATTTTAATGTATCCCATTTGCTGTATACAGAGCCACTCCCCTCATATTTAGCGAGGTGGATACAGTTGTTCCTGGGCTATATTTTTTCAAGTGAGAAAATTTCTTTAATTCATTTCTAGTCATGTTTCGGTTTAAGAAACAAACCTGTTTATTTGATGGTGTCATCATTGATGTTGCATATCATTCTGTTCGTTTTAAAACTGTTTAAATACAGAATCAGTGAACTGGTTTGTGCTTACCATTAATTTGGTTGGTGAGACTCACACAGTATTACATTTTCTGAAAAAGAAACATAGCAATTGTATCAGTACTTGAAATACATGTAGTTGTTGGTCCACGGAGAATTATTTTAATCATTATTTGTATTTAGTTGATATATTTATTTCAAATTGGATAGTGAAATGGGGAAACATATCACTTTAAAACACCCGAATGGTTTGGATGATGTAATGTTTTTGGCACTTGATCATGAAACGGTTTGTCTCAAAAATAGGAAGTGCTAAAAAAGAATCTACTTGCAAAAGCTTGAAGTGTCGGAGAAAACGTAAACAAAGTGTTTCAACTGTAGTCAAATAGGTCATGTACGAGAAAAATGATCTGGTAAAGTTAACGCCCATGTTGATGCCAAAAAGTCGGATGCTCGGGGTACAGTAATGAATTGTATTCAGAACAGGAAGTTTAAATCATTGACGATTTACTTGATTGGCACATTGGAAATGTATTACCTTGTGGTGTTTTTTGGGGTTTTTGTTTTGTTTATTTGTGTGTTTTGCAAGATTCTATCTATATAGGTTATAAATCATATCGATAAAGATGAATCAAACCTATTATTTGTTTCCTGCCCACGCAAGCAATTTCAAGCTACAAGCTGAAAAATTATTTAGGATACATATAAAAAAGAAGATGTGGTAAGATTGCCAATGAGACAATTCTCCACAACAGATTAAATGACAAACAAATTAACAACTAGAGGTCACTGTATGGCCTTCAACAATGAGCAAAGCCCATCCCGCATAGTCTGCTATAAAGGGCCCCGAAATGACACATGAAAACTATTCAAATGAGAAAATTAACGGGTTAACATACATACAAAAAACGAACGAAAAACAAATATGTAAAACATCAACAAACGACAACCACTGAATCACAGGCTCCTTACTTGGAACAGGCACATGCATACAGGATGTGGCTGGGTAATACATGTCAGTGGGATCCCAACCCTCCCCTAACCTGGTACAGTGGTTTAAAATTACAACATAAGAACGGACTATAAACATCAGTTGGAAAAGGTTTAACTCAGCAGATGGATACAATTAGAAATACATAACATTTCCAAATATGAAAAACATAACAGATTTTTCAAAGCACTTCGATGTACAAACATGTATAACAAAGGACTACCGGGTAACGCTTGAATGTAAAAAAAGAGGACCAAGTACAGTGCATACACCTCCTTAATCTTTCAGAAATTATCTTAAAGTTGACAGTTAAACATATTGTAATCTATTACAGGTAACTGTTTAAACGACCGTCAAGATCGTTTAATATCTATAAGAATAAGCATCACTATACAATTGAAAGGATAATTATTGAACTTTTCATTTTCGATATGTATGGCGAAGCGTTATTTTACTATACAAAATAATCAAAGAACCAGGTACGGGAACATTGTATATACATCATTCATCTTTCAATCTTCATGAAATGTAATGCAAATAAAGTTAAAACTTAGAAGCAAGTGTTACTTGTTAAATCACACAGACATAAAAGATATCAACAGAAATACTTCAAATGATTTTAAAAATTTCATAACTGTGCAGTAAACTGATCGTTCAAATTTGCTGTAGTGTTCACTATTGCTTTTCTTTTTTACACACGCATCTTATTGCCTAGTCCAGTAGTCATAGACGCACAATATCTCAAATTTCGCAATAACAACCCCCGAAATAAACTTTTTAAACACGTGATATTCCCTTTAAACTTCTGATTGTCAACTGATTTTTCAGATAAGAATTAAGTATTCAAACAAGCATTTTTAAAATGATCTTGATATCGATTACAATTGATTTCTTACACGAACAGCTTAGCTGTAGTAACGAATGACGTATTTCCTGTTATGTATTTATAGTTTACCTTCCTGGTCAATCGCTCACAAAAAAACAGAAAAACGGAGAGAAAAAGAAAGAAAAAAGAAAACAGCGTTTGTTGAATGATGCAAGTATTAACATTTTGCCTTTTGCCTAAAGATACCAAACCTTATTAATAAAAAAATAAACTGACAACGCCATGGCAACAAAAAAGAAACAGAACAAAATAAACAACAGTATGTAGAAAACAACAAATACTACTAAGTACTAAAGACGGAGCAACAATAACCCAACCAAAAACTTGGAGTTTTTACCTAAAAATCGGATATTGGACAATAAAACAATCCAGAGGAAAATATTTTTCAAACCAGATAAAGTATGTGAGCAGCCAAGCGATTAATTGCACACAAAAAGAAATAAGGAACCGACTGTCTCCCTGAAGCGTAAGTACATCTTATATTTCCTGTAAGACATCATACACTTTTAACATATTGTCCAGCGAATGGTACACATAACACAACAAGTGGCACCTATATCATATGACAGTATTACAGTATGGTAATATTAAATTAAACAAATCAATGTCGTTGTGAAGTTACAACCTACAGGATAAATGCATTACAAAATGATGTTTATGATTATGTTATAGTAACGACATACATTTGTGATGATTACTAACACATAGTTTTTTCTACAGTCCACCATGTCTGTCATGTGTGTGTAAGAAGTGAAGAAATTCAAGCGGGATAAACGATTAACAAAATTATTAACTATTGTTTGTGTGCAGATAACGAAGTTTGAAAAAAAATATAATTTTAACATTAAAAAAACAGTCAGACATATATCAACTTACAATTACTTTATTCATTATTGATAAAATAGAACTTTAGATAAAATTCAGCTCTTACGAGGTGTTGAGTTTGGGTTAGATATGTCTCTGGCTAAGGTTATAATATTTCATCGTTGGAAATCACAAAAATGCCTTTACAATAAGTCGCAGCAAAAGAAATGACAGACTATAAAACTAGAAGTGTCTGCACCAAAGTCTTTTTTATTCTATAATTGCCGTAAGGGACTTTTGTCAGACTTTGAAAGACTCTTTATACCGTTTTTTGGTACTTTGTTGAAGACGGACTTTTGACCATTATAATAAATCTTTTGCACCTAGTGCGTCAAAAAGCAATGACGTAAAGAATTTTTGACAGACTGAAAAATAGGGGGTAGGCATCACAGACACTTTAGGCCTAAGTTTGGACTATATAACAATCTGTGTACCATCCACCACCCTATGCTGACAAACTCGTACGGGTCTACGGCCTTTTAGATGCCATGCATACCCTTGAATTGAATACTACTAATAATAACTAATAAATTTCATTGATCAACGAAGGTAACTAATTCAAAATTGACATGTTCATATTCTCTGAGGCCTTTGAAAACTATTGATACAAATAGAAAAAAAAGACATAACAAATAAAAGACATAATACAGTAATGTAAAGCAGCTTGAATTTTGAATGGTAATTATGCATTCAAAAGAAGAAAACATACATCAGATAACTTCATTCTGTTCAGTTAAAACATAATTTGAATATTTGATCTTAAATGTATATAAATTGTTAATTTCTTTAATATTATTTGGCAGCTTATTTCAGGTAATTAGACAAGAATATTTACATGACCTTTTGAAAAAAATGCGAATTAAGTCTAAGTATATGATGTTGTGTTGGTGGCCTCATGTGCAAGTGCGCACGAAGAGGATTAAGTAAAATATATGATGTTGTCGATTGAGACAATAATTATAAAGACAATCAGGTGCTTGCCATTTGTACATTTAAAATTAACACAGCTTGAAAATATTGTATCCTCGTAAATATAGTAATGAATGCAAGCATTTTTAACATTACAGTTGATGGAAAATCAAAAGAAACAGATAAAACTAATCTTGCAGCACGTTTTTGGAGCTTATGTATCCTCTCCTGATAACAGCTTGTGAAAGTACCCCATACTGTACAATTGTATTCAATAATGGGTAATATATAGCTATTGTAAAAAAAGTAATAAGTCCATTTAATGATAAATAATGTTTCAACCTTTTGAGGTATATTCTGGTTGAAATAGGTATACATATTTTACCTACATTATCTAAGCGATATTATCCTGCAGTAAATAGTTATCAAATGTACCAGGATTATCTAAAATTCCAAAAAGTTGTGCCAAAAACGGCTAAGGTAATCTATGCCTGGGATAAAACACATAAACATTCATTGCACTTTCCAGATGATAATGTGAGATTAAAGACACCGATTAATCTCCGTAGGTTTGAAAAAGATATGTCAATGAAATAGTAACTGATAGATTTTGTTTTCTGGTTTAAAATGGAAGACATACGATCGTATTTATGGCATGTAGTATTTTGAGATGGGACTATAATTAATTAATGCCAGATATTTACACATTTTTAGAAGTCAAAACTGATAATTATTTATAAGAACCGTTTCTATTTCGATTGTTTGAGTGTATGCCTTTGTTCATTTTCTTTGTTTACAGTAATTGATAAATCTATGTTTAATCATCCTTTTATATATTGTTGTTCCAGTTCACATTATTTCACTAATCAGAGAATTTCAATGAATCGTTTTTTGGTTTCATGAGTAATGAGTAATGAGTGTAACGAATTAAGTTCTTTGGATTGTCAAGTGGCCAAATACTAAACTAAATTTAAATATAAATTTAATAAACAAAACAAAAGTAAAGTAAATTCAACATTAATGAAATAATGACATGAAAACGTGCAAATGTAACACACATAAAACAAAACTAAATGTACTGTTATGAAATAAACCAAATGAAACTAAACAATTACAGTCCGCACACCTCCATCAACTCTACACACTGCTTAGTTTGAACCTATGCGTCTTGTGCGTTTTTAGATTCATTTTAAAAGTGGCGAGTGTCTGCTAGCTTGAGCCTGGTTAGTTTTTGCATGATATGCGCATTGTTTTGTAAAAACTAAGGCGCCACCTTATGTTGATTTTACTAACCTCTATGAATTCGTAGGAGGATCATTAACAAACTTTATAACTTATACAAAACTAACACAGAAAAACACAAGAACAAATCGTCAGCACGTTAACAAATTACCATGTTAACACATAATATTACTTACCGCACATGTAATACAAGGGCTGCACAGTACTTCTCTTTAGACTTCTTGTTTTACCTCACAAACTGGAGTCTAAAAAAAAATTAAAATGTTGAAACCTAATACCAGCCGATAAATAAATGTAAAAGTTCTTAACTTTCTGTAAAAATGGTCATCAACATTATGAAGTCTAATAATAAGAATATTATAAAATAAAAATAAACTGCTAATTCTTCATAGTGAAAATATAAAAACTCATGGGAAATAGATATTTCACATCTTTCACACACAATTATAACCGGTGATTAGTCTAATTCAAGCCATCATTTAATTTTAAATGAGTAAAAAGAATGTTTTTACATACAACACGAAAAAGATTTTAATAACTAAAAATACAGGACGAAAAAACATTTTTGTGTTTAATTATCAGATAGACATATTCAATAGAAAGTAAAGAATGCCCTCTTTCAAAATAATTCACAGAATAACCAATCATAAAAAAGAAATAAAAATCCCAAAATGTATCTGTAAATACTAGAATCGATATCATCTGTTTGTGCCAGGCAATGAGTCAGCGCATGTACCATATATGTAAATCAATGTAAATGTAAATGTAAAATTTAAAAACAATTAGCTCAACCTGCAATATTTGCCAGTCTTTAATTAGTTTTGTGCACTTAACTATTTTTTTTCTCATAAGTTAAAGTATTCAGATTGCTGACCACAAAGATATAATACGTACACACCTGTTTTGTGAACTGATTATATTTCAAATTCCGTATGTTTAAACTTACTGCTCATCATGCCATATGAAAACAATATGTATACAATTAAAGATCTCTCTTAACTCGTTTCAGCTGAGTAATTTGTTAACACTAAAACTAACTCATCATAGATAAACACATCGCAGATACCATGATTACAATTTTACACGCCAGACAAGTTTTTCGTCTACGAAAGACTCATCAATGACGCTAAAACGATTAAAAGACCAAATAAAGTACGAAGTTGGAGAGCATTAAGAACTCCAAATGCTGAAATGAGTCAAAGGTAATCTATTTATTGGGGAGGACACATAACTTAATATTTTGAAATGTTCACAATTTGGTTAACAGATATTTCATAATCATTTTGACAATATTATTATGGATGATAATTCATGTCAACACTGAAATGTTGACTATTAGGCTGGGTATACCCTTTGTTAACAGCTTATAAATATAACAATGTCAATGACAATTTATGACAATAAGGCATGAACCAAATCTTTAATTTAACAGTTTTGCTAATAATAACACACCTGGCCATCAAATTGATTAATAGGACTGTAAAACGTTTGTAAAAGGCACCCAGCTTTTGAAAAAAATAAAGGTCAGTATTCATGCAAGTAATGTCATATCGTTTGAACATCAAGATCGAATGACTTTTCTCCTTGATATCATATTCACATAAAAAGACTAAACTCGTAGTCATTTTGGAATAGAAATTTATAACTTTCAGATTTTCACACCCTTATCTAATCCGAATATCAAGATATATAGTCTCATAAGAGGATCAAGTATCATAACATGCAATAAATGGGCAATGACATTATTTTCTACAAGTTTATGAAAAATCACTGTATTAACTTCATCAAAAGTCAATAATTGTAAATCAAAAGATATGAAAGTGTATGAATTGGTAATTTAAAGAACATTTTAAATTCGATCTTTAAAAAAAGAAGATTCATTTTGAGTATAAACATAGAAAAATATCCGTTACGTTTTATCTTAAAATAAGTAAAACATTGGCGCATTAGATGAAATTGTATCTGCAACAGTTAAACAATCAATTCTATATGATTTATTTCAGGGAAATGGCGGCGAACGTTGATATTGAAAAACAGTTCCTTAGACTGATTATGTTCTGCCATAAGATATCCTTACCAGTTGTTAGAACATTTTTTGTTAGTATTGTTCTTGGATGCCCTGATTATAATGACGACATTTCTACTTTTCTTGAACATCACAAACATGAAATATTTCATCTTGTGGGAGATTACAAGTGCTGTCAATGTGCCAATCATCCTTCATTGCAAACACTTAAATTTCGCCTTGGAAATGACCAGTTCAAGAAATTGTATGATGTTGGGCTATCACAACCTGGTCATTTTTTGAAAGGATCCGGAGGACGAGTTTTTCAACAATGTCTCTGCTGTGTATCAGTAAGGAAAGATACGAATCCAAAGAACTATGATATATCTTTGCTGTTCGCAATTTTATATATATGTGCTCCTTTATCATGTTTATCAGAAAACAGTGTATCATTGTTAGATACAATTAGAAAGAGCAGAAATAGGTTATGTCATCTGAATGATATAAATGATCTTTCGGAAATTGAGATTCATACATTGTGGGGAAACCTAGAACGTTCTGTTACTATGTTAGCGGGAGAGATTCCTTCTCATCCATATTATAAAGAAAGCATAGAACAACACGTTGACACCTTCAAATATACAGACTACAACAGAGAGGCTATAACTCCAGTTTTGGAATCAATGAGATCAGAAATAAAAAATGTAAGTTGTTATCGATACTTTTTTTTATCAAAAATAAGAACTTATCAAAATCCACATAATTTCTCACTAATCTCTGGCTTAAAGATGTTCACTACTCTTGTTTTTGTCAGTTGTCCGGAATCCTCTGGTTTTATCTATATGGCGCCATTATAAAAAGAAAACATATTATTTTACTACAAGTAGTTTGAAAAGCCTTTTGAAAATCTTATATAATCCTTGTTATTTGTTAATTGTTTTTGAAAGAAAAAAGGTGCCAATGTTAACTGTATGAAAAATCTAGAGAGAATGGTTTCCCGCCGAATGTTCAATTGCTTATATTTCGAAAACAAGCACATTGACCTTCTTTCAGCTATTTTAGTTCCTTTATTTATATAATATTAATTTATAGTATTATGAAAATTAGGAAAAAAAAATTCGCTTGTGATAATTTATTTCGACAGCAAAAAAATTAAAACATTTGTTTGTCTGAGAGTTCTATTTCAAGAAAAATCAAACTATCAGTGTAAACAAGGATATAAAAAACGACTAAAAGGAATGCCAAGAGTTTATATCTTTAATCCATGCATAATGGACAAGAAAAAATCTTTTTACTTTTGAATCACAACAACGACAGTTTGGGGAAGTCCGCTAAATTACAAAGTGAGAATTCAATGAACTCGAATATATTTGGAAGTGTGCATGAAGAACTTGCCAAAGAAAACAACCGATATAATATTACATTGGGATTCAATTTTGTGGTGCGATTTTGTGTTTTGAACGGTGTTTAGATTAACATGTTTTTATATTCTAATCAGTATTTTTCATAGTCTTGTTGTTTTTGTTATGGTCCTACATACCTCCTACAGAATCAGGTATTCCAGATTAAATTAATGGAATATAAAAGAATTCATCCATTTGTTTTAATATATAAAAATACATCCCGTACAACTAACAAAGAACGTGTTATTAACTTTCGTAATAAAGCTTTTGAAAATAATGGTTTAAATAAATTTCGGAGTGTTAAAAATTCTTTTGAGGTTTTTAATATAGTACAAGTACGTGCTATTGACGGTCCTTTTAATTCTATTGACAGTTATGATTTTTATACTATATACACAACACTTCCAAACAATAATTATCGAAAATATGATCATATTTAATAAAATGGTATCTTAAAAAATCTCATTGCAAATTTATTTATTTGCTGTAGCTCATTAATCTCTTTTTTCTATAACGAAACCGGATATGTACATTTCGGCGATAATGTGTATCGACAGGTAGTAGGTATTCCTATGATCACTAACTGCGCCTCTGTAATAACACTGTTCTATTCTAGATTTAGACATTTTAATTTCGAAAGGGAAACTCCATACAAACATTTACGACAAAAGAGAAGATTTCATCCCCTATTGTTTAATTTCCTTTTCTATACGGCGATGTTTTTTTTACTCCATGAAAGGGTGTTTATATATGCCAACTTGTTCCTTTATGCCCGTGTATGTAATGATAAAATAGATTTTAACAAACTTAATCAATGCATCACTGGCACAATTACACTACACCCCCTCCATCTTAAAAAGGAGGAACTACAGTTCCGACAAAAACGACTGTATAATATTTCTCAAACTCCCCAGGGGAAAACTGGCAGCGTCTTATACTAATTAAGCCATGACAAAGGGTATCTTAATTATCCACCCTCCTAAATCCTGGATAAGGGGAAAATTTAACAAACTTAATCTTTTACATAGAAAAAAAGAATAATTACCCATTTAAACATAAACATATGAAAATCCAGCTCTGAACAGTTATTTTATCTATGGAGTTGCAAACTCCCAACAATTTACACATCAGAGTTGTCACAGGGTGCCAACCTCAACAGGTTCTACAGGACAAATAACAACCGAACTTCACGTCGACCATAGCCATATGCTATATCAACTCATAAAGTCCTGGATATGGGTCTCACTACAATACAATAAACTGTGTGCTCAATACGTCTAAAATCTCTGAATCTGTGTAATGTTCACATGCATTGTACATGTATGAACTGTTCAGATTTAAACTGACGGAACACACTTCAAAATATAAAATACAAAACAATCTCAATGTCCAAATGACAACTTCATTAATACCGCTCTGAATTTCCAAATAAAACTAACCAATATGTATATCCTTATACATAATTAACAACCGACTAAAAACTATAAGTAAACTCATTATAAATACCAAGACAAAATGTAGTATATACGCCAGACGCGCGTTTCGTCTACAAAAGACTCATCAGTGACGCTCGAACAGTTAAGTAGGCCTAATAAAGTACGAAGTTGAAGAGCATTGAGGACCAAAATTCCTAAAAGTTTTTGCCAATACAGCTAAGGTAATATATGCCTTAGGTAGAAAAGCCTTAGTATTTAAAAAAATCTAAATTTTGTAAACAGTAAATTTATAAATATAACCATATCAATGGCAATTCATGTCAGCACAAAAAAAGTGCTTACTACTGGGCTTGTGATACCCTCAGGGAAATAAATCTCCCCCAGCAGTGGCATCGACCCAGTGGTTGTAAATAAACTCATCATAAATACCAGAACAAAATTTAGTATATACGCCAGACGCGCGTTTCGTCCACAAAAGACTCATCAGTGACGCTCGAATCCAAAAAGGTAAAAAAGGCCAAATAAAGTACGAAGTTGAATAGCATTGAGGACCAAAATTCCTAAAAGTTTTGCCAATACAGCTAAGGTAATCTATGCCTGAGGTAGAAAAGCCTGAGTATTTCAAAAAATTCAAAATTGTGTAAACAGTTAATTTATAAATTTAACCATATCAATGACAATTCATGTCAGCACAAAAAGTGCTGACTACTGGGCTTGTGATACCCTCGGGGAAATTAATCTCCACCAGCAGTGGCATCGACCCAGTGGTTGTAAATAAACTCATCATAAATACCAGGACAAAATTTAGTATATACGCCAGACGCGCGATTCGTCTACAAAAGACACATCAGTTACGCTCGAATCCAAAAAAAGTTAAATGTACATCACCATAAATAATTTGTCTCTTGTCAAAAATCCCACCTATATAGTGCCTTTTAGTTTTAGTTTCTTGTGTACAATTTGGAAATTAGTATGGCGTTCATTATCACTGAACTAGTATATATTTGTTTAGGGGCCAGTTGAAGGACGCCTCCGTGTGCGGTATTTCTCGCTACATTGAAGACCTGTTGGTGACCTTCTGCTGTTGTTTTTTTTTCTATGGTCGGGTTGTTGTCTCTTTGGCACATTCCCCATTTCCATTCTCAATTTTATCTATATAAGGATATATATACTATTTTACTACTGTTATAGCTATTATAACCAAAATTTACATAATATCAGGGTCATGACACCGCTTTAATATCCGTTGCAACTATTAAACATATTTGTACACTTTACATGTGCGAGTGTGAAGCAAAAACTATTAAGCATCACATAGAATACAACAATGGTTCACACTCACACAATTTCAAAGGCGCTTAATCCCAATCTGGGAAAACTGTTTTACTGTCGAAGGCGCCTCACCGCAATGTTAGGACGGTGACCTAACATGTCAAAGCATACACTGTCATTTAAGACTGATACTTCACTAATCAGTGAAACATTCCCCCTTTCAGGGAAACGTTCTGATACTACCTTGTGCAGTTCCGTCATATAACTTACCCTTGCCATACACTGCAAACATCCATACTGTATAATCACAATTGTGTAACATGAGGGCTCTGTCTCAACTTGAGCTGCGAAGAAGAAGGCTATATCTGGGATTCAGCTAGTTGTGAAACTTGGTGTCCTAGGAGAATTGCGATTTTATTCTCCGAAGTATGGTGTGCATCGGTTTTATTGTTCTTAATACTGGACTGCTATTTTCTCTTTTTGCTCCTTTTTTCTTAAAGACTATAGCTTGTAGAGCTCAAGTTCAAATTTTCACTCTCATAGTAAATTTCTCCTTTTTCGTCCATTACTATGATACTTTCTTCCTGTTCAGACACAAAAATGTCTTTCTCCCCTTCTTTATGAAGGATTGCTGAAGTTCAAATTTTGTACTCTCAAAGTCAATTTCTTTTTTTTTCGTCCATTACTATGGTACCTTCTTTTGTTCAGACACAAAAATGTCTTCCTCTCCGTCTTTTAGAAGGATTGCTGACTTAACTTGAGTTATATTTACAAACACTGGCCAGAAACTGGCATTCATCTATGCAAGTTCCTAATATAAGTTTCTGGAGGATTTCTAGGATTATAGTTAAATCCTTCGGCTACAATATAATGTTGTTCATGCGTTAAAAAGTGAAGAACTGAAGTTAGAACTCTCCAGTTGAGTAAACAAGCATGGGCTAGTTACCGGTCTCAAACTATATCTGAACAAGTATGTCCACCCCATCTCTTTACACACTGTACGATAAATTTACATCTGTATCCTTGTAACATGTGTAGAACGGGGCAAAAAAGACTTCTCAAGAAAGAAATTCATTAAATCTTTGGAAGTCACTGTTTCCTGCCCAGTTAACCGTTTTGCTATGGTTTCGATACTGACTGTCTACTTCCTGTTTATTGTACATATCGGTCTGGACAGTCTTTGATATAATGATCTTGCTGGTGACAATTAAACCATTCATTATTATAATCATCACAACTGGTATATCTCCTGTCACCAGAGTTATTCCCTCGCCCATGACCTCGGCCATAATTAGTTCTAGGCGATTAATTATTAGATCTGTCTTGGTTAAGTGACCTTTAACAAGGACTGGTTCCTTGTTTGGCTGATTGTTCCTGGACCAAACTGGTTACTGTTGACATCATTTTCTCTATGTGTTCCTCTATTCGAGAGAGACGATTATCCATACTGGACTTGGTGCTACCTACACCAACAACTACTGCTAAAATAACTTACTTCTCTGAAAGAGACTCCTCTATCTTTTTGCTAGATTTTTCAATGGCACTGACTGCTTTTCTAGTATCTGACACATTCTAATCATATCCAAGGCTGAATCCATGGACTTTGGTTTAGAGATACATGAACTGTATCATTGCGACCCTGACAAAACCTCATGATTGCCTGTTCAGTCATTAGTTGTTTACTGTACCTGATGAAAGCTCTGGTGGCGACAGATAACACTCTTTCCGACCACTCCTCCAAGGTCTCCTTTTCGCCTCGGGCACGTGTCTGGAATTCAATTTGTGAGATTTCTGGCAGATTTTGATAACCGAATCTCTTGTTCATATTGGATATGATATCAGTAAAACTCGCTGATTTATTATTTTCTAGGAGAAAGGTGTAGTTCTCACTGGCTGCATTATATAAACACCAGCAAATCTGTTCTCTCGTTTGTTCATCTGTCCACTCACCAATTTAGCATAATCAGAAAACCTGCTTTGAAACATTGAAAGGCTTTCCAGTTGCCCTTCCCATTCTGCCGAGCGTTTTTCGGATCGAGGACAGAAATTGTCTTTTCTCTAATATCTCCCTTCTTCTACTCTCCCGACTGCTTTGGGAACTTTGCCCATCTGTGTCAGATTCTGATTGGGAGTCGTTAGACTCTCTAGACCTTCTAGGACTATAACGACTATGGTGTATCTGAGAACTCCTTACACTCCTTATACATGTTATAGGTGAGAAACACGCTGTTGATTCTCACGAGGTATGCTGTACTTTCTGTTCTGGCGGTATGCCGAACATCTGACCTGTCAGACTTACCTGAATATGCATATTCATGATCACTTTTTCAATGTCTTCCATAATAATCACAATTATATTCCTTCGGTCTAGCTGAAGGTTGGGTATAATGTAGCTGAGGTGATCCTGGTGTTATAGGTGGCTGCTGTGTGTCAGGTATAGATAACTGAGGCAAGTGTAATGGTTGTGACTGATAGCCTGAAAGGTTAGGCTGACCCAAACTGGGGTACGTTACACCATGAATGTATTGTTGGTTGTAAGGTGTTACATTTGTTGGTGCATGTGGCGGTGGTCCACCTTCAGGAGACTGGAACATAATTTTGATGTTGGATGACCAATCATCTTAGGTTGTTGAATTCTTGCTACAGAACTTGGTGGTTGAAACCTTGGTTCTTGATAATTTGGTTTATGATAACCAACTACACTAACCTGTTCTTGTAGCCGCTGTTGAGGTAAAGACACCGGCTCTGCAGCTAGATGTTGTTGTTGCACATGTTGTGCATAGTTAATGAATCCTTGTTGAATTTGTCTAGCCGTTGTTGTAGGTCTTGTACTTTCTGTTGCATTTGCACTCTTTGTTTAACCTTGTTTACGCCTGGACGTTGGTTGGTGGGACAACTATGTTGCTGTCGAAGAGAGGATGACTAATGGTGGATATAGACATCAGGTCCGAGACCACAATTGTCCTCCCTTGATTTTCGTTGTTCACGAATATAGTCCCTAGTGTTGACAGTGGGTTACTTGCCATTAATTTTTATACCCCTTCCAAATCTATTTCTCCATGTTTAATGCCTCAAATTGCAAGTAGGGGATGAAATTACACAGTAAAAAAATTTGGGTCCAGAATTTTAAAGGAAAGTAGTGATTTTGTCCAGCTGAAAAAGGTTAAAAATTAGCACTTCAGAAGCTGTCAAAAGATTTCAAGACGCCCTAAACATAGAATTGTCCATATTTTGAGTTAGAGCCCATGAAGTTTTCTATAATTTTGATATAATTTGTCCCAAAAGTAGTACAACACACTGTAAAAATTTCTTTAAGAAAGCGCAGGTGGGATTTTTTTTATTTTCATTTATGTTCTAAAAGAAATGCACTACGAAATAATTGTGTTCTCGGACCTAAGATGTGAAATCTGTAAATATAGAATCTGTACTTTGGCAACTTCCCTAAATGATTTGATGGTGTCAATTTGTAAAATAGCATGAAACTAAAGGATTTATACTTTTATTTTATAGAATTTCTGCAAAAATGACCAATTTTGGCATTTTATGGTCAAAATAGGCATTTTATAGATTTTTCAATATTGATGCATAAATGGCATCCTGGTTTTCTATCTGACAGGTTTTCATGTGTCAATTTTTGTGTTTCTATGCTTTTATCTAGTTTTTTTACTTATTTATGAACTCTGAATCTACAGAAAAGAAGATTGTCTCTGACAATATGTGCAAAATGTGTTGTATAAATGACCCTTGTCTAACGCCCTGTTTGGATGAAGTCAAAAGTGGGGAGCTTGGTACATAAAATTTGGAGTCCATAATAAAGACCTAACTAAATTTGTATCAAAAGCACTTTACAATGTCTATTGTACCTGTTCCATTTCACATAATATCTTTCTGTTCTTCTGTAAGATAGCAAGTGGTTTAAATATAAGCCTGTTGAGAATAAATTGCATGCAAGTTTTTCCATAAAAAGGCAAAAATCTTTGTATCAGACCATACTGTCTGTAAGAAAAGTTAAATGCAAGAGTCTTTTTGTGCTCAGATTTGTTGTATCATGTCACAAGAGTATAGAAATGATTAAAAAAAAGACACACATTTTTATTTCTTATAGCCTCAATATGCATTTTGTAATGTAAATATGTGGCACGGCCTAAATAGACCCTAAATTATTTCCAGTCTTACTTGGCCTAAGACCCTTTTAAACTAATATGATATGTTATTTGTAACTTTTCTTTCCATTTAAAGTACATTTAATACATATGTAAGGATTATTTATAACCAAAAAGCTTTACAAATTTAAAATTGCTGGAAAATATCACATCTTCATGTAAGGCCCCCCTTCATTGAAAAATTTCAATTTTTAGGCACAGGCTCATATAAATTTTACTTTTGAATAATTATGCTAAGTCTGATAAATCAAATGCGTACTCTATTGCCTTTAGTACATGATAATTGATATATTAAGGCATTTAAAAAGATTTTTTTTCAATATTTTAATTTTTAAAACCCCAAATGTTGATAGTTGAAATTTTTCAATTTTAACGTCAAAATTTAACACGCAAAGTAGAGTATAGAATTTAACATACTGTCTATAATATATATCCTATTATTATGAAACTTTGTAAGCAGTGTTATAATTTATTAAGCTTTGGTCATACCAAGTTGTATTAAAATTATTCAACTCTTTCTATCCTATTAGGTCCGAGACCACAATTGTCGTCCCTTGATTTTCGTTGTTCACGAATATAGTCCCTAGTGTTGACAGTGGGTTACTTGCCATTAATTTTTATACCCCTTCCAAATCTATTTCTCCATGTTTAATGCCTCAAATTGCAAGTAGGGTGCGATATTACACTGTAAAAAATTTGGGTCCAGAATTTTAAAGGAAAGTAGTGATTTTGTCCAGCTAAAAAAGGTTACAAATTAGCACTTCGGAAGCTGTCAAAAGATTTCAAGACGCCCTAAACATAGAATTGTCCATATTTTGAGTTAGAGCCGATGAAGTTTTCTATAATTTTGATATAATTTGTCCCAAAAGTAGTACAACACACTGTAAAAATTCCTTTAAGAAAGCGCAGGTGGGATTTTTTTTTATTTTCATTTATGTTCTAAAAGAAATGCACTACGAAATAATTGTGTTCTCGGACCATCAGTTGGATTTTGTACAGTTATTTATTGACTCTGATTGACTTTCAGTCGGTGTGGACTGTTGAAGCCATGTTGATATTGGTTGATATAGTGGTACTCATGTTGTACACTTGGTGAAAAGTGAACATAGTCAGATGTAGATGTATGTAAGGACCTTTGTTATTGGTTATAATCAGTAGTTGTTCCAGGGCGATTATATCTTGGCGGAGTCTGATTCAACTCTTGTAGACGGTTGCAATCCTCCTGTTGATCGACTGCAGGGTGTGAATTATGCCAGTTATGGCTAAGCGGTGTGAACATTCTGCCATTTGGTTGTTTCTGGATAACTCAGTCCTGTTGACTGTCTGGTTGAGGGTGAACAACCATATTGGTCCTTGGTGGTGAAGTTTGATACTCACTGCTACAAACACTCAGGTCTTAGTTCAAACTCTCGGAAGAGAGGCTCTCCTGTGGTGATTCTCAACGTGACTGCTCTAGCATATTTAAATGTACAGAACGCCTTTGTAGCTGTTCCGGGCGACGTTTATCCCATTCAAGACATTCCTCTGAGCAAGATGATTCTACCTTATCTTTTGTATCGCATTCTTCTAACCATTGTCTAATGCATGTTATGTTAGAGTTGAAATCTTGCAGATGCGCAATCTGTTTCTGATCTTCTGTTCGTCTATCTCTCGAGACAGGGTGATCAGGTAATGACTCATACTCTGGGATGCATGAAATACCTGTATCCTTCAAACTTGAACCAGGACACTCATCCGGGTTCATATCAATAATCACATGATCAGGCTTTGGGGTCAACATACTCACAAAACATGCTCTGTCACAGCCGGCTTCCCTAAGCTCAGATCGTGGTCTGCGTGAAAAATCAATATAGCCAAGAATACCTTCTGTCACTCTCAAGTGTGGAATTTGGAATAAAACATCTCGGTCAATGTGGATACCTTTTTCCCTAATATCCATGATCCTTCCTGCTATGGCATCCCCTATGCCAGGTATGCAGGTAAGTAAAACCCTAGGACAGGTGTTAGTATTGATCATATACCCCTGCATAGTGACTTTGTACTTTTTACTAAGTTATACAATTTTATTTTACTTTACTTCAGTATAATTCACAAAACAATATATATACACTAATCAACAATAGTTCTTTATTCATAAAAACTCAAGTCATTACTAGAATAAACAACGGAACAATGTAAAAGCAACTGCTCTTGTGTTTGTTTACATTCGTATTCCAGAATCCAAGAAGGCGTCTGAATCACGCGGCTCACGTGACCTCGCTATCACTAAAACAAACTTTTCAAAAAAAAATTCTCAGACCAAAAAATATACAAATACGATTCCAATTTTCAGGTTTGACTGTAGGCACTGAAAATTTTGGAGTGATGCCAAAATGGCGTTAAAACCCTGTAGGACCAACATTTCAACCTGCAACTACCAGTAATGTGTTATTTGGCCTAGTTCTCTGAGTTATACGGTTACCCAAGGGTACACAACATTTATTTGTAAATAATCGGACGGAACTACAAAACAGAAGGCAGCACATGACATGGTCTTAAAAATTAGAATTGATAAGAAAGATTCTCATGAAACAGAATTATCAGTTGAAAACATGAAAACAACAATCACTTTCTCTTGCAACAAAAGAAACGGTTCTTCTGTCCTTCTATTTAACAAAGGTAAATAAAAATACGATAAAATATCTTATAACTTCCAAAAGACTAGTCAACACAATTAATCGATATACAGGAACTGCAGACGTTACTGTAAATCCTTCTCAAACAAAAAATAAAAAGAGTGTAGTGCAACAAAACCAGCTTCAAACCACTATTCTGTGTGTGTTACATTCTAATGTTGTGTTTCTATTGTGTCGTAGTTTATCATCTCATATTTGATGTGTTTCCCTCAGTTGTAGTTTTAACCCAGATCTGTTTTTTTCTCAATCGATTTATCAATTTCGAACAGCGGTATACTAATGTTGCCTTTAGTTAACACCGCATTCATTTATAATATGTTTAATGTGCTATCAATGTTTGGTTTGAACTATAAAATATATGTACAGGTATTTTAGTTATTTGTTGAGATGTTATCTCTTTGGCGTATACCCATCACCTCTCTGTATCAATAAACGTGAATTTAGGATATAACATAAATAACGTGCAATCTTAAACGAAAATAAGTAAGAACAATATCAAATTCATCCCAAATGTCCTTATGTGTTTTTCTCCGTGAATAAGGTACAAAGGTTTACATAGCGACATTCAAACTCATGTGTCAAAATTAGAATGACAACGTCATTGTAAAATAGATCACTGAAGACTGAACAACACGAATCTGTCCAAACGCATCTGCTTCAATTGGGTGAGCAGATCATGCACCATATGTGGTATCCGTTTGGTGCTCATTATTGTAATAACCTGATGATAATTCTTATTCTGGGTAAAGGAGGCAAATTTGTAGTCATAGCAATTTGTACATATGCTTTGTCATCTGTGAAAAAGATTTTCTTAACAGTCAGCCAACTCGTTATGAGGTCCGTAAAATTATTGAAGGAATGATTTTATCTTTACCACCTAGTGTAATAGCGTTCTTGTGAGCAGCAACCCTCTATCAAGTTAGGAATCTTACTCAACGTAACATATAAAGATGTGGTTTGATGTCATTGAGAAAATTATTCATAAAAGTACAAATAAAGAGTCTATAAAATCCCCTGATATGAAAATTTTTTAACAAATAATTGAAATTGACCAACGGCCTTTTTTATAATCAAAGAATATAGTACTTTTTTATGACAAACAACAACCAAACACAACTACATAATAGTTATCAAAGGTACATGAAGCATGCACATAAAGGATGGAACGGGTTAAAACATGTGTGTGAGCGCTCAACCCTCCCTGACGCTGAGTATTCATACATACATAGCAAGAACAAAATACTGGTGTAATTCAATTTTTAGAAAAAGATATTTAGACATGAATTTCTATTTTAGGATATCAATGAGGTCATACAGAATCAAATGATTTCTCAAGAAAAAATAAGATGTCTGACCAATCATGTCGAACAACTTTCACAAAACTATAAGAAAGACAACCACAATATGTTGAATCACGTAGCAGAATCAGTGAAGACTTCTGTTGACTTGCATCAAGACGCGGTTTATCAGTTGTCAGCACAGGTAGATAAATGTCATACCGAAGAGGTTGAATTAATCAGAAATCAGAACAAAACTGTAATCGAGTTATTTGAAAAAGGTAAAATCTCATCAATAATATCAAGCTTTTTTTTTTCTTTATTTTTTATATTTGTTTTTATATTCGTTTCCGTCTGCATTATACACATCAGTGGCACTTTCAGCAAAACAGTAAAGAGACTGAATAAAATACGAATAAGACAATTATAGACTGTAGTTCATGTAGTATAAGCAGATTTCATAGCTGTTAATTTATGTGTCATGAAGTCTCTTTTGGATAGTTGTCTCATTTGCAATCATATCACATTTTCTTTTTTATATCCATAGGCATTGTATCTGTAGTTTAATTTGTTTGTAAACAAACTAAAAAGTCTAAAACAACTTGTAAAATATCCTGAATCTAAGACTAACATAACAATCAGTACACATGCAACATCCCGTGGATTTAGTTTAGAAGTAATAAACAGTCAGATAAAAAGATAACATTTTGCTATTCTGCATTATTAAATTACAGGTATTGACAGATTGTAGAACCAAAAATGTGCATATGCATAACAATAACATTTAGTTTGGCTTTAATCTATTGCAAAATAACAAAATCAATAAATATATCAATAAAAGAAGTATCAAATATATAATCAGTGTTTAATTGGTAACCTTACAAAATATTCTTTATTTAAGGGAATGATACGTTTACATTGATCGTTTTTCAGTTAAGGTAGATCATAAGTGTAAATTTTTTTAGACAGATTTTTCTTATACTTTTCCAAAATGAATATATATATGCTCTTTTCAAAAATATAAGAAAAAATATGGGTCACATTGCTATTTTCAAAGTTATGAGTCGTTGAAAATTGTCGTCATTTGGTTAGATTGTTCATGAAAAACACATTTGTGTGCATTAAAAGAAAATAAAGAGTAGAAGTTTGAATTAAATTGTGAGAAGAAAGGTTTTATAATATGTTTTTAGAAAATAAAAATAAAAAATGGTGTCACTGAATTGTTTTCTTGCCACAAGTAAAAATTAAAAATTCACTTTAAGTCATTTAAAAACACAAAATTTTGTATCTGCTTAAATATTTTGAATATCAAAATAAATCACCAAGTTTTCTCTAATATATAAATAATCAGTCTTAACAATAAATTGCCATTATGTCTCCAATTTTGCAGATTTGAGCAAATAACTAGACCGATTTTTTATTGACATGTACAATCCAAGATGGCAGTATACCGTGAATCCACCTTTAAGGGGTCTCTAATCAGCATCTCAGTAAAAATAAGAATGTGCTTTCCTGTTTTAAATAAGTCTGTGAAGATCATTAAAACAACTTATCTTGAATCATATAGCGAGCAGGGTGCACCACACGGAGAGTAAACAAAACACGTTAAGAGAAACTCCTAATAATTAGGTCTACGTGTCTTACCAAAGAAAGAGGGAAATCCAGATAACCATTTTTGATTAAGGTAAATCCGACAGAAAGCGAGTCGGATGTACGATATTGTTATTATCGTAAACCTATTTATTATTTTATTTATTTTATACTAAATAATTGGTCTTTGGTCAAGCTTAGCTGTAATAAGCATACGTTTGTTTGTCATATATATTCAATTATGTGAAGTATGAAAAGTACTTTTCCTTAAAACCTTATATGTATCTAGTTTCAGGAACAATGGAACATGGCATTGATAAATTGAATTTTCTAGTCGATATTGCTATAGACAACAAGAAATTTCAGCACTCACAAAACGACAGTATTTTGCCAAAAAGTCGTAAATGTACGTATATCACAATGGACTTATTTACCTTGTTTGTTGAAAAAACATATGACTGTGATTGATGAAATGGCGTAATATTAGTACATTTTTTTAAATTTTTGAATGATATTTGTATTGAAAAATAAATGATATTTTGTCAACCTCAAACAATGCATCTTTTGAGCTCTACTATACTTTGCTGTTCAATGATTCTGCAAACTGAGCTTGTTTTCATAAATATCATTAACCTTAACTTTTCCTGAAACACTATTGTAATCTATGGATTAGTGGAAAATACGTTGGATACTTCATTTGGGATAAATTATCAAAAAAAGACACAATATATCATTTACACGTAATCATGTGTTTTTCTAAAGATTGTTAAACAATTATCAATAAATTATAATTGTAAGTTAAGAGTAAACGTAAGAAGGAACAATTTGAATTACACTACATACAATAATAACAATTGTTCATAACAGCTAACGAAAGGAGCACAACACAAGAGGAAAAGAATAGTGAAGAACAAGGTAAAGTTAAAGATATGATATGTTAAGAGTACATCGGATGCTAGGATGATTTTTCACCGGAGTCATCGAATATGATTTAAGAACAAACAGCCTATTACTTTTTTATCAGTGATTTTTTTTAATTTTGATTGAGAATATTGAATGATATTAGGAATAAAATATGATGAAAAAATTGGAAATCACCGACTCCGTTTTGTCCCAATAGAAATCCCAGTTTCGTGTGTGTCTGCAAAATGAACAATAGTTGGCTTATGTTTCTATTTTCAATTAATCCAATAATACCTACAAGCATCATTCTTTGTTCACATTAACCAGTAGATTTGTAGCTATCAATTTATGATTAAAGAGTTGAAAATGCTTGGTGGTTTGATTTTAAAAAAAATATTATTTATTTCATTCCAGCCAAAATTATTACGCTAGAATGAATTTCCAGTATTGAAAGATATATATAAGTGGTTTCGTCTTAAGAATTTTAAGAAAGAAAATAATGTTTGTTATCTATGAAATAAAAGTCACAGAAACTCTCACCGACCTTTCAAAAAGGTTTTGTTTAACTTTCATTTGTATGTTTTCGTTTGTTTTTGAGAAAAGAGTTGTTCTTCTATAGAACACTGAATCTGATTGCAAGTTGGACATTTAAACACACATTTGAATTATAATACTAGCCACAATATACATCAATTGTATCATCAAACAGCTTGCGCTTATCTTTCAAAACAAAAAAATATGCATTTATGTCGGAAGGAAAAATGCGTCCACAAATCCGAATTTTTAGGAAATATCTGAAATTTCGAAAAAAAAGCACATGACGGTATATTTTTTTTAAGTCTAGTAAAGGAAATAAAATGACCCACACGTATGCATTAAAACATCTTATGAAATTAGGATTCACGAGAGATAATTAGTTCACAAGAAGACCACATCAGAAGAGGCTAAAATAAGAAAAACATTTGGTCAACCTTTGTTATGCATTGCAAAGTCTTTACGTTTTAATTACTTGAATTATTTTTCAAGCGTTTATTTGATGTCTTTTAAAACATAAACTTAATATTTTGAATTATTTTTTAGACAAAAAGCGCTGTAAATTACATTGGAGGATAGAGACCCCTGGATATCTGGAACATAAAAAGGATGAAATCGTAAAGGCAATGAAAAATGCGATTGAGATTGTGAAAATAGGTACCTCCCATGAAATCGAAGACATCCACGAAGGCTCAATAACTATTGATACGTTACTACCCATGAGCATACTTAAAGACAAAAACGCTTTCCATCAGTCCATTCAAAAATTTTTGGAAGAAATGGTTAGCGTTTGTGGGATAGACCCCAAAATACCTTTAGTTGTTACAGTTCAGATTACTTTATGCGATCTCGATCAAGGTAGGTTACCATATATTTGATATATTAATATAATAATTAGATTTAGAATCATGTTGTGTCGACACCGTGTTATGATAATGCTTTGCAGATACTAGACGTACGATGTATTGTTTTATAGGTGTTCGGTCCATAACATTTCATAAGCGTTCGTTACATTAACATGATTAATGCAGTTATCTTATCCTGATTTAAATATTAGTAGTATAGTATGTTAGCATATCTAAATCATTTAACAAGAGAAAAAAAATATACAGGAAAATAGCAGAAACTTTTAATGTCAACGTGCAATTTTACTACCGTTTGTGGATTTTTATCCATACAGATTCTTTAATGTCTCAATATGTTGTCAACCATATTAGTTCCGAGTACACAGTTATCGTTCTTTGATTATAGTCCTTAGTGTGGACAGTGTGTTACTTGCCAAATTTTTGTATACCCCTTCCAAATTTATTTCTCCATGTTTTATGCCTCAATTAGCAAGGAGGGGGCTGAAATTATTACACTGCAACAAAAGTTGGGTCATGAATTCTCAAGTAAAGTAGTGATTTGGTCCAGCTGAAAAAGGTTAAAAATTAGCTCTTTGGAAGCTGTCAAAAGATTTCAAGACTACCATATATAACATAAAATTGCCCATATTTTGAGTTAGAGGCTATGAAGTTTTCTATAATATTGGTATAACTTGTCCAAAAAGTAGTACAACACACAGTAAAAATATTATTGAGAAAGCGAAGGTGGGATTTTCTAAATTTTCATTTATGTTCTAAAAGAAATGCACTACGAAATAACTGTGGTCTCGGACCACCAGATGTCTTTTTGTTTTCTACGGAGACATTAAATGCAATGCTTAATTACTTTTGTGTTAACGTTAGCATTTAATTACAATGGATATAAAGTTATACAATAAAAGATTTTATCGATTTAATTTTTTCCTTGTTTTTGGCTTTGAACTGGCTGTATGTAATTGTGAGTACTCTCTTCTCTGTACTTAGTGTCTTTATTGTTGGAATGTATCAGTACCTGGTCACATTCACTCTGTGTTTTTGTTAGATGTATTTCTATCTGTGTCTATCAGATGAGTGCACACTTTTCAACTGATTTTGATAGTCTGATCGTATTTTCACTGTCCACGGTTAAAGGAGAGTTGGTGTCCTGCTAACATGTTAAATCCCACCACATTCTGTGTTTACCTGTCTCAAGCCGGAAGGCTGTAATTCAATGATTGTCGTTTGTTACGTTGTTACATATTTGTATTTCGTTCACCTTTTGTTCACAACTTAGGCAGTTTATATATTTCATTTCAGGGATTATTAAAACTGACTATGTGGTATGGGCTTTCTTGATTGTTTAAGGTCGTACGATGACCTAACGTTGTCAATTTCTGTGTTATATGGTACAATGTGAAATGTTTGTCGTATTGGCAATCATACCGCATTTTCTTTTCTATTTGATCCCGTGTCGGTGAAACCAAATGCCTATCGTTTTGAAAAGTAAATTGAACGCAAACTAATGGGCGGGTGATCAAACCGTTAATCGAACAATCTTAACTGATCATTCATCATTAAAAAACAATACGTAAACGCTTATTTTCCCAAATCACTCCAGCATGACGAAGAAAGGATAAATATTTATACCAAATAGTTATTAAAGGGACAGGAATTATAATTTTATACGCCATAGCCAGAAATTAGTAGTGGTTTTGCTAATTAATATTCATAATATGTAAATGAGAATTGTACCACGTGATAGTAGTTTGAACTGGACTGGCTTGATATCATTACAATCATTAAAATCTTTAAAACACGGATATTATAAGTTGCCCGTCACAGAGTCCTCAATCACTTTGATATTTCCGTAAAGTTGTCAGGCGGTCAAAATCAACACAATGAACGCGAATTTAGTGAATTTTTCGTGCTTTCGTGAGTTAATTCTTCTTGAAATAGTGACATTTTAACTTTACGTGGGAACCTAGAGTTCAACGACTACATATACAAGGTTTGGACTTGCTTATTCTTTGGAAATTCAAGTTTCAAATTTCACCCCGGCAACTTGTTTTTATAATGACCTTAGTAGCCAATTTTCAACACGAAGTCTGCAAATTTGATGTTTCAGCCATTTTAGCCTGTATTTTACACTGCAATATTAAAAGCCTCTCGCTTCGATTTTTAAAATAGCTCAGGAACCTGTATTTTTGCAACAATAGTCATTATTTTTCGTTTAAATGGTGTATATTGTTGTGTATGTTCATTTTCTGCCACGGCAACATGTCTATCACTTAAATTAAAATTAAAACAGACATTTTTTCTAAATTCCCTATCATTTTAATGTAATTTCCATGACTCTTATCCGATTTCTTTAGTATAATATTCAAATAAGCAAAGTGGCGTTGATTTCTGGATATGCCAGCCGCGCGTTTCGTCTACATACATTTTTTAAGACTCATCAGTGACGCTCAGATCAAAATAGTTATAAAGCTCAACAAGTAAAACGTTGAAGAGCATTTAGGACCCAAAATTCCCCAAAATGGTTCCAAATACGGCTGATGTAATTTATTTCTGGGATAAGAAAATCCGTAGTTTTTAAAAAAAAATCAAAGTTTTGTAACAGAATAATTTATATAGATGACCATATGATTAATAGTCATGTCAACACTCAAGTGTTAATTACTGGGCTTGTTATAACCTAAATCAAAACTATTTTTAATCAGGACAGATATATAATTAAACATATAATGATGCGGTTCTCTGCGTAACCATAAAAATATATGCGCATTTTCTTTCTTATCAACCTGTCTCATTTATTTCAGTCAATGAAACTATATAGAAAATGAACAATTGTGTGTAAAACTTGTAAAAACAAGCAAAACCTTATATATGTGTAAGGAATTGTTGCAACGTCTGTTGTCCACTATAACACAGATACAAATAATATGGACAATGCCATATGATAATATGATTACATTACATGTATGTTTCAAAAGAATGCATTATTTTTATTGGATCACAACGCTTGTGCGTTATCCAAAAAACACCTTTGTATCACAATGAAGTCTAACATTCATGATGACACGTGCTATCACAAAAAAAGTGTACATGCTATTAAAAGAAATAAATCATAAAAATCGAGTTGTCATGATCATATCGACAAAATGTTGACCGTGCGAACTTTAAGAACGAAGTGCTTCCGCGCAACATACAAAATGTATTTCGGTCTTCTGTTTCATACCCTAATGAATTAACAAAAAGAAGTATGCAATTCTTAAATAAATCTATATCTCTTCTGTACCCTTTTTAAGTTTGATTGTTTCATTTTTCTTGGAGTTCGGTATTTTTGTTTTTTTTCTTTTTTTACCTAAACAAATGTGTTCTCAATTGAAGAGCAGGTGAATCGAAACGTTTTCTTATTTTCGTCACAGTCGGGGTTTTTTTTTTTTCATCCATTTTATGAAAAATGACCTTCTCATAGAATTTATCCCTTGAGCGAAAGTGCAAAGGACATTTAAAGGTTTTTTATCCTGAAAGATGATTATTTAGACGACTATATAATTTGCCAAGAGGGTTTATTTTCTCCTTTGGGGGGTGGAGGGGTCGTATATCTTTGCTCTATTAGACCTTTGTCGTCACATCTGTTCGCTTTTCCGAAAGTGTTATCTTCAATGTTGATATTGTAGCCTCGAGCAACTATTAACATAGTCCAAGTCGTACTGTCCATATTCTTTTTAAAATCAATGTTTGGCTTAAAAGAATACAACTGGAGCTCTGTTAAGGGTTCTGACGTTTCGAGAGTTACCATAATGTTATTCATTTTTTTATATCAAAATTGAGAATAAAAATAAATGGGGAATATGTCACAAAGCAACAACCCAACCAAGGGGCATACAACAGCCGAAGCTAGGCCACAAATTGGTCTTCAACGCAGCCAGACAATTCCTTTCCTGGAGAAGGTCCACATGTGTTCCCTAAATAAAAATGTGTACTAGTTTATTGAAAACGGATGTCACTCGGAACTCTAAAACATATACATGAACAACAATTCACATGTGTATATCGAAAATTGTACTTTGATATATTCCGATAAGCAAGAATAATTACCATTCCAGGGTCGGTCAAATATTCGATAGAGGAAGTTAAACACACATCAATGACTGATAAAGCTATACAAGCTGTTCCAACAATGCTTGATAGAAGCACGGGGTCAAGCGAGCTTGAAATCAAGGAGGATTCAGATAGCACCAAAAAACCTGAGGACGGTAAGCTATAGCCAAATAAAGTTATTTTCACAATTTTTGTTCAGAAACTGACATTTCTATTACAGTAAGTGTTTTGTCTATTGTTTTGAAAACAATTATAGATAGTAACAGCTTGAATTATAACATAATTTATCACATAATGAAAAGTATTTTGTTTTACTTTTATCATCAAAATTTAAATATTAGAAATAAATCAGAAGCAATTCAATACCTTCACTAAATGCTGATGAAAGTCAGAGCTTCAAATACCCTCATTGGAGTGTTTTCCATTAATGGTCAATTGGACTAATTCACCGTTCGGCCGTCAGCAACTAGTCTAAACTTTACAGTATATTATTTCATTCAAGCCACTATAATAAAAAAAATAACCTAAAAGAATTCAAAGAAGAAGACTGATTTAGACCGTGTATATTTACGCCAAACATTTTTCATTTTAAACTGAAATATAGATTTTGCAAAATAGTCTACAAATTTTAAAGTTAATTTGTTTGATAAATGTAACAAAAATTTGATAAAGTCACTTCTTAAAATTCACTTTCGTTATGAAATTTGAAATTTGTTATTTTCATGAGATTACATTATTTGATTCCAAGAGGATAATATAAAAAGTAATGATAAGTTTGCGTTAAAAAAAACTTCATCTGATCAACATTTTGAATAAATTAAAACATTTGAATTTGATAGTTTTAGAAAAAAAAACAAATTTCAATCTCCTTCTTAAAATCACAATATTGAAATTGCTAACTTAAGCATTTTTCAATTTGCCTGCAAAAATTGAAAAATGAAAAATGCACGTGATTTGTTAACAAAACATTAAACGAAAATAAAGTTTTGTGTAAAAATTCCATAAAATAAGATTTAATCATTTACGGATTCCTCATTCGTGACCAACCTAACGTTACCTTGAACAAGGCAAAAAGTAAACTAATAAACCAAACTCCAAGGTAAATTAAAAAAAGACCTTATTTTAATATCAACAAAAGAAATATTGTTAAGAATCTATTGGAAAATGTTTTCACTTATTACGTCGAAACAAATCACAAAAACTAACAAAAAGACTTGAAATACAAAGCATCGATATAACCACATCGTATGCAATGCATGAGTATGTCAGAAAATTGGCTCTGACAGTGCTAGATTAACCACAAATGAGCAATGTATCTGTTTTGCTACTCGATCCCAATTAAACCTATCAAATCTGTTTGGATTAATTAATAGAACTATTAACAACTGTCACAACTGTTACATACGTGCATCTTTTTGTAGTCATTTGTCTTAATATGCAACGTCGTGACAGACTGAGGAACAAACGTAGAAAACGATTTTCCACTCCAAAGTTCCGTCTTCCGAAGGGATGGTAAAGTGATGATAACTTTAAATAAAAATGTTAAGTTTGGTCTGAAAAAGAGTAAATTACCTTAATGAGAGTTACGATTTTAATATAAGGTTGCTGTTTAAATTTAGAAGACTAACTGCTTTACGTGCTAATAGCTTGTAAAAGTTGGATACAATTGATGTAGAGCTATGTTAAATACCAACAATGAAATTAAACTCCATTTTTCATATCTGTTAGATTCTCAATTATGTAAACATGTATAATTCTGAAAATCGCAATACAATAGCAGACGTTATTTTGTTTCTCTGATGTAGATTCAATTGAATTGCCTAAATAACACGAGTTCAATAACTGTTTCTTTTTGTTTGTGGAGTCATGATTAATAATTATTACAGGATTCGGCAATTTCCGTTTACAAATTCCTGAAGTTTACCAAACCTGAATACCCACCATCATATACATCAATCATTATCATCACCATTACTGATCATCACCTTAATCACCGAAACACGTAAAGGGTTGTGAGCACTGCATATAATGCTCTCACGACTGCATATCATTATAGTGTTGTGCCCACTGCATATAATCACTGTGTATCATCGCCACCGGAAATTGGGTACTAACGAAGCGGAGAGAAATAGAAAAAAAAGTAAACAAGTTAAGCATTCATTCAATTTAAAGCATTTCCACTCATTGGATGAGGGTGCCGCTTAAGAAATGATTTTCTGATATACAATTCTTTAAATTATTAGGCAGATAAGTACAAAATTGATACAAGATTTTGTGTAATACTCCAAAACTTGCCACTTAGTACCGGAAAATTTCGAGGTCGATCGTCCTCTGTCGCCCCATTCTCAAGATATTGAACTGTTTTTCATTATTTTTCCAGACACGTTTTTAGATTATTGTAGTGTGGCATCATATTTACTGAAATTTGTTGTCAAAAAGATGTATTTTAAAGAATATAGACCATGAAAAATAAAGTCTAGTGTACGGCAACTTGCTCGTGTTGACAAATTTACTGTATGGCAACTTGTTTTCAACTGTATGGCAACTTGCTAATTTTAGAATAGTTATTTACCGTCCTTTCAAAGAAAATAAAGTATTAAGTTCAAATATCTAAGGGGTGGGTGGGGGTTACCCATTTATGTTAAACTGTTTTTGTCTTTTTCAAGGTTTTAATTTGTTTAAAACTGTTATTTGACTGATAAATTTAAAAACCCTTAACTGTTAATCGTTAACACTGTCTGTAATCTGTTTTGTTAAAATTTGCAATGTTGTTAACTGTTTATTTGAAATTGAGATTCCAGTTATCTGTTACATAATACTTAAAGTGTTCACTGTTTTTGACATTATTTTCTCTGTTAACTGATTTTAACTGTAATTTACAAGAATCACATGAACATTTGCTGTCCATTCCCTTCTTTACGTTGCTTCCACAAAATAAAAAATCTTTGAGTATAGTAAATCCTTGATAAAATTGAGAATGGAAATGAGGAAAATGTCGAAGAAACAGAAGCCCGACCAAATAGAAGAAACTACCCAACGCAACGAGAAGATTATGCACTAGGATGGGGTGTAAATTCACAGATAGGAAAAAACTTAGAATTGACACTCATAATTTTTAAACACCCTCTTTTCCTTCCTTCCTAATAAATAAGGCTTACTATTTGAGTTATGCATGTGTATATTTATGAAAAGAGAATCGTCCATAGATTTGATTTCCAATAGTAATAATGGTGAAATATAATCTTTTTTTGTGTAACCATGGCAACAATCAGCATTTATTTGATACCAAATATTGCAGGGGTTGAACATGTCACAAAGATCTCAAAAATTTGGTCCAAAGGAAAATGTCAATCAATAAGAGTGAAACCTTTCCTGAAACCATAAACATATATCTATCAAAAGGTAAAAACAAAATATATGCATTTCTGCTGTTTTTTCCCCATAAAATTGAATTGGAAAGATCGAGCGTCAAATCTTTGTTGAAAAACAATACAAATTTTTTTAATCTATGGCGGTACGGATAGGAACGTATGGACGTTCAAACTGAAAAATGGCTTCTAAAACATGTTAAAAACAATCTAAATGTTCATATAAACCCACTAGGAAGGCTATATTATTATTTAATTATCTAAAAATCAATTCAATTGTACAAAAACTTTCATATTTAGAAAATTCACCATGGCTATAATGCGAAACTAAACTTGTAACTGTGCATTGATATACCCGAAGCTGTCTCCTAAGTGATCAATCATTTAACTACAAATATAAACATATAAATGAACCAAAATTTAAAAAATGAAATAAATACAAGATTATATACAAATGTATCAAAGGTTACAGACTCAAGTTGGGTCATGCAGGTGCAACAAATGAGGCAGTGTTAAACATGTTTAGGGATATCTCATACCCCTCTTTATACGTCTAACCAATGTAGTTATATCTGCCTTCTATTTGTTATGCATCAAAAACGTTAAAAGGAAAGGCCACTTCTTATCCAGCTAAAACCCTGGTCAGTCCTATGATGAAAATAATTCAGAAGTATGTGAAATGTTTGATAAGTTATATTGACCCTGAGTACCTGGACGGAATCGTGAAAAATGAAGTACCTTTTCATTTTGCAATTTGTAAAATAACTGAACAGTGTGGCCTGGTAAAAGAGGCCGAAAAATGAGGATTTGGTTCTCAAATTGACGTCAAATTTGCTAGTCTAAGACTTCAGAAATGTAAAGATGGACCAAGGCTTTTTTATATCAGCTCAGAGTTCTTAATTGGGACTTGGAGATGAAAGAGCGCTTCAACTTGTGATACCTTACATGTTACTTTCTGATTTATACACTGGTTTTGATGATTTAAAAAAAAATTGAGTAAACCTTCGTAATTCCTTTTAATAAAATCATGTAAGCAATGAGTCGTATGAATACCCTGACTGAGATGTAACCATAATTTAAAAGAGCTCCCGCCATAAAAGAAATAATGTTCACGCCCTATAGTATTCACTCATTCTAACTGTTTGTTACACTTTCCTACGTCATGACGATAACCCAGGTTTACTACGACTGATTGACATAAAACATTTACTCAACAATATACATAACCAGAAGAAGCCTCCCTTTTGCTGTTTGAAGCATTTTCGATTATTCATGACATAGTCCTTTTTCTTGGAGTCGATCACTCCGTCTGCTTTTCCATCCGTTCAATTGTCTGTCCATGTGTCAATAAAAAATATGGTACTTGCGTGTGTCTTCTGAAAATTAGTCAGCTTTATAAAAGATTCCTTATGGAGCTTGGCATTTCTGCGACTTTGAACAGTGGTTTTCAAACTTTTGAATACATTGAAGATAATTATGCACTTCCCCTTTTCATTGCTTTTGGGTTCGTTTGGAAAAAATGGTAATTAAAGTTGCTGTTAACTCTTATCAAAATTTAAAATTTGTTGTTAACTGTTTTTGCCAAAATCGAGTTGTTGTTAACTTGTTAACGGACCCCCTTTCCCCCATCTAATTATGCATTAGATAAAATGGTTAATGCATTTGACAGAAATACCATTTGCTTGACAGCATTTAAGATGTATACAAGTTATATATTTTCAAAACGAAACTGACAAGAAAATTAATTCGAAATGCAATTCACGATTTGTTTTTCCTTACTTTCGATGAAAACAGAGTATTTTCTTAATTTTGTCTGTCCGAATTCTCGATCCTGTGGTTCGGTGGTTGTCGTTGCTTCATCTCTATCTTATTTGTTGTTTTCATAAATTGTTTTGTTACACTGTATATAAGTTTATAGGCCGTTAGTTTTCTTGTTGAGTCCTTCCATATTTTTCTGTCGGTGCTTTTTATAGCCGACTATCAGGTACGAGTTTTCGTTGTTGAAGGCCGTACGATAGCATAATTGCTTGCATACACTTTATTTTATCCTGATGGATAGTTATCTTATTTGCTATCATACCACATCTCCACTGCTTTTATCTAAAAAAAAAAAAAAAAAGCTAGCACCAACAAAAGATGAATGGACGGTTTATTGTATTGAACTTACACAATTCAACCTAACAACAAATAAGACAACAGTCGTTAGTAGTATAACGATATATAAATGTATTTAGGATAATATGGTTGAAAAAACCCTTTTTGTACAAAATCGAAAAGCGGTACGCAACGAGGCCTTCTGAACTAAATTAACGGCATATATTTAATAATATTTGATAAGTAAGACATTTGTATATTTGTAAGCCTGTAAAGCTTTGATATCAACAAAATATCGTCACTTGATATTATTTAAACAGTGATTAATTTCCTCTTAAAATTATAATATATTGCAAGACGCCGTATTTACAAAAGTTGTTATTTTGCAATTCGCCGTACAACGTCATGCAATTCGCCGTACAACAAACAAACAATGTTTTTGTCCATATTCTTTAAAAAACATGTTTTTGACAACAAATTTCAGTAAATATGATGTCACACTATAATAATCTAGAAACGTGTCTGGAAAAATAATGAAAAACAGTTCAATATCTTGAGAATGGGGCGACAGAGGACGATCGACCTCGAAAATTTCCGGTACTAAGTGGCAAATTTTGGAGTATTACACACAATCTTGTATTAATTTTGTACTTATCTGCCTAATAATTTAAAGAATTATATATCAGAAAATCATTATTTCTTAAGCGGCACCCTCATCCAATGAGTGGAAATGTTTTAAATTGAATGAATTCTTAACTTGTTTACTTTTTTTTCTATTTCTCTCCGCTTCGTTAGTACCCAATTTCCGGTGGCGATGATACACAGTGATAATGTTGATACCACTGCATATAATGTTTTGAACACTGCTAATAATGCTGTGACCACTACATATAATGATGATCATCAATATAATGCAGTAATGGCGTTCCATAGTTAACGGTAAATGTTTTTCATTATGACAAGGTTCTCACAAAATCAGCAACCCTGATCATAAACATATTTTACACAGTTACGATTATCTTTCCACAAGTTTTTTTTCCACAAGCTACAACTATCGTCTTTTGGAGTTACGATTATCATCCGTAAATTTTCAATGGCTATTATTTTGGTAACAAGGTCACACATGACATTAAGAACACACACATTCAAGAATACCGTACATTTCAAATTAGCGGCTGAGTAACCCTTTGAGAGTCGTATTATAGTAATATCTGTCATGTACGGATCAAGACTCTACAGTCTAACAATGATTTTTGAAGCTATTTATTTACCCCAAAATTTTGAAGCAGGTATTATTCTGCACAGTTTGTAAAAATCCCAAAGTCATTATCATATCACAACAGGGAGTAAATTGATAATGAACTTATGTAAATAAAAGCACGTGTAATAAATCAAAATATATAGGCATTTGGGAGGGGCTAATATCAATCATCTGTTGGTACCATTTAAACCCTGACCACAAGATAAATTTCGCAATGCATTGCATTAATAATTTATAAAACATGGAAGTTAAGAAAAAAGAAAAAGAAAAAAATAAGAAAAGAAAAAAATCTATAGGGAAAAAATAAACCAAAATGGAGAAAAAAAATATGGAAAAGAGTGTGAAAGTATCTTTGAAAGCCTCTGACTGCTTGTATAAATTAACCATCTTTGGTCTTCTACATTTGAAAACAATTTTTAGGCATTTTATCTGATTTTTTAATTCCATATAACTTTAAAATCATATTGGACGGTCTATTTAAAAAAAAGGATGGTCTTGATCTTTTTAAGTATGGATATGTCTTTAAATGCAGAATTTTAATACTCTAGCTAATTCAGTCATCATGGTCATATTATATTTCTTTTTAAAATTCAAATGAAAATTCTTCTTCATAGTGAGAATAATGATGTTAATCATTGGTTATATACATCCAGCTGGACAGTCCTGTTATTTTCTTATCTTAGACTGTCTGGATAGAGGCGGAGCTATGTCTTCATTTAATTACTACATCACGGCTAATAGTCAAATCAGTGACGTCAAACTCCCGCCAAATGCCAAGTTAGTGTTAAACAATGCATACAAAATGCAAATATTACAGCATTAGAGCACCAAAGACACAAATTGTGTTGTTCTTTTGATAAAGTAATGGTGTAAGAACACTCCTGGGGTGTTCCCGGTGGAATCTTTGTACTATTGTGGCATTTATAGGGGTTCTTAAGAGGAAATTCAGTTTTAAGGTCATTTCTCAGAACAATTTTTCATGAGACTTTTAGAAAAATAGATAGAAACTTTATGGGTCCACACTTTTGCTCGACTTTGATATAGGTGATTGAAGGGAGTTGAGTATTTTCTACAATACCATATCCCAGCTTTTGGATAATTTGTTTCTAAATGAGATAAAAGGTCTCCAAAGATAAAAGGTGAAATTAGGTTTGGCATCCAGCAGTAAAACCAGTATATCTTCTTATTGGAAAAAATCTGAGACACGGTTTTGAAGATCGTGAATGCTTGATTAAAGGGATGAAAACAAATATTTACTACCATTTGACCTGCATGTTCCATTTTCAATCCAAGTTGGAAGACCACTTTTTTGGCAATTAATGAGCTATGTTTTAAGATTTATTATATCAAAAATAAATGTATCTATAGATTAAGAAAGAGTTATATTTCAGCTTTAAAATAAGTTAAAGATTTTAAAAAACCAATTAAGTAGTTTTGGAAAAATTAATCTTTAAAGACCAAAGGTTGGAGTTAGAAAATTCTGACTGTATTGCTACCTTAAAACAACGCGTGTACACGGAGAAATTACAAAAAGACGATTTAACCTGTTTTGGGCTCGACTATGTTGGG
Organism: Mytilus edulis; assembly: GCF_963676685.1. Lineage (NCBI taxonomy): Eukaryota > Metazoa > Mollusca > Bivalvia > Mytilida > Mytilidae > Mytilus > Mytilus edulis. The sequence goes on along the minus strand of NC_092353.1, from coordinate 46,310,813 downwards.
ATCACTGTTACTGCAATTACGATTAACACCAGTGGTTATGAAGTGAAATATATAAACTATTAAAATGTGGTTAGCTTGATCAACACATTTTAGATAGCAGAATAAAACGAGGGCTAATAACGTAAAGAATAAACTGACAGCGTATTTTAAAAATTCTTTTCAAGTCATATGCATTGTGATTTTTAAAAAACAAAATACAGTATTTGTCTCAGTTTAGGACAAATAATTTGATATATATTGTAGTTCATAATTCCAAAATGGATTATAATTACAGAGAATTCCATATCTTACATTGCAGGAATAGGACGATATTTACTTTATTTAGATTTTTATGGTGAATCTATGTTTTTTGGAATTAACTTTTTATATATATGTTATCTAATATATTACTACCAGTTGCTGTAAAAGCTGTAATCATACCTGACTTGATAGCACGAACGGACGCCTAACAGATGAAAAAGAAGTTTTCCGTTAACAAAATTGTTATCCGTTGGGAGTCCGTTAATGTAAAGACCAAGTAAAACGAACGAGCAACGAATCGTTACGGACACATACAGGAAATGCAAAGTACGAGAAACGGAAACGTTCCTGACATAACGGATGTCGAACGTTCATCCAACGGACGGGTAAAGCAGAAAACGGACCCCTAACGAAAGCGTACCGGATAAAATGAATGAACAAGACATGCGGAAAATTAAAGGCTACAAAAATAATACATATGTAAATCGCATAAATATTCAAAAAGTTTCCATGTAACTGGTTTTGGCTTGTTCCTCAAATTGCCACCAAAGGGCAATGTCTTGTGTGAAGATGAGCTGCATGATAGTGAATACATGCGCTTATTCTAAGATCAGTTATGAATAATAAGCATCCATGACACTCAAAAAAATCTGACGAATATTTAGTTTACAGTTTGATTCAGAAGAAACACCGACATAGCTAGATGATACAATTAGTTAACTAATTACTACCAAAATTTGATATTGATAAGTATTGTAATATTGGTACCGTTAATGTTATTCCATTGTTATTGATAAATGTAATATCAGAATTACAAATCTATTCTTAAATCAATCCTAATTTGTGATCAATCCTAAACTGGCGTACTAAATTATAATCCTGGTGCCTTTGATAACTAATTACACCACTGAGCCGATGCCACTGCTGGTGGACGTTTCGTCCCCGAGGGTATCACCAGCCCAGTAGTCAACACTTCGGTGTTGACATTGTTACGGTCAAAAATCACCTTTAAATTGTAGCCACAAAAGACACACATCAATAATAAAATTTAACAAGATTTATTATACAAAAGTTTGCAAGAAGTATTACTGTCAACTTAACTGTCAAAATATGAGTCCAATCTTTTATCTTTATTTTCATCCTGAAATCTTCTCGGAATCCAATCTGAATATTACGTTATCTTCAAGGAAGAGTAATGTTTTTTTCCTAAAAAGTCATTCTTATCCCAAATTTGATGAAAAAGAATATTCTGGTCAAGTAGATTTAAAAATATATATTCTGACTGAATCCAGATCTCCTTCATACCTTATAATCTTAAATTTTGAAGAAAAAAAAATATTTGATTGATAGCGTCCAAAAACTAAATAAAATGGATCTAACTCAGAAAATCATATATAACCACAACCCCATCCCCTTTAAAGTTAAAAGGTTGCTCCCTTATTTTTATAGCAGTTTTGTGTAGGACAAGAGAGGTCATAAGTGATTCTGTGGTTGAAATTTATGTATTATGCGCAAGAACCTTATTCTGGTTTTTCATTTTCACGTGGATTATATGGCAGGGTGTTGGATGGGTTCGCGCCTTTTCTACTTTGAAATGTCTTTTGGTAGTAGTTTTGATTTTTTTTTTTTTCAAATTTCTCAAATTCCAAATTTTTTTAAAGTTTGAAGAAGAAATCTTTAATTGCACAATATTGCGCAGTAGATTTGTAAGCTCTTGACATATGTTTTGTGTCAGATACTCAAATTATGTCAAAAATTTGATCACAATCCAAATGGAGAGCTGTATCAAGCTTTAATGCTGTGTCCATACTTGCCCCAACTGTTCAGGGTCAGACCTCTGTGGTCATATAAAGCTGCGCCCTGCGGAGCACCTGGTTTTGTTATTATATGGTCACTGTATCAAGAGGTTTTAATATGTATTTTGCATGAAATATAGGAGCACAAAAAGTCCACATTCTAAAATACTGTGTATTTGAACAAAAACCACACTATTAGTAGCTGTTATCGGCCGGTTGTCCAGTTAAGTGTGGAGCTCTTTCATGTCTTTGAAAAATCCCTAAGTTGTATCGAAGCAATATGAAAAAATTGCAAACTTAGATCATCTGTGCTCTGTGATCCTTTAAAGATAAACACTTACGACTTCTTTTCGTCTATTTGGCTCATTTTGTGTCATACTGTCTGGAAACAGAACGTCGGTTGACGAACTGGATTAATGTGGAAACGCCAACAAAAACCAGTCCGTTACCAGTCTACACCGTGTGTATGCCTAATCTATCTTTTTGTTTTCTTTATAAGAGACATTAAACACATGATAGGGCACCTTTTCAATATAATTTTCATAGACTATTCATTATGTTCATCTATATTACTTTCAGAGAATGTTGAAAAATTAAAATTTTTACTCAAACCATATGAAGAAATACCTAGCCGAGATTTAAAATCAGCTGAGGATGGTGAGAGTGTTTTTAGTTTGATGAAGAAATATGGTCTCTTGTCACTCACAAAAACAGATGTATTAATTGATGTTCTTATACATGTAAACTTAAAGCCATGTACAACATTGATAGAAACCTTCAATCAACAGAATAAAGAGGCATTATCAACATTTAACCAACAGATAAACGAGGCATCATCGATACAAAAAGAAGGTAAAATTGAAAGATTTATTTATATTTCATAAACAGTTGTGTGTAACCCAAGCAAACATACAGAAAATGCAAGTAAATGCCTAGTGTACATTTATATTCATTTGTTTACTCCAATTTCTACTATAAATAACTTAATATGTTCCATTGTTGAATGCCTAACCAATAGATTGTACACCTTTACCTGTACATGCACTTAGAAAACACTTTTCCCTTTCATTTATAATTTGTGACAGTTATAAATACTGATTTTTTATTTTATTTACATTGAATAAATAACCCTTATTTTTTGTTATCTAAGTGCTTTTTACAAATTCTTATCATATGTTTATTCTGATTACAGCTATTCAGTTTCCAATTGTTTATGAGTTATAAATCATGTTTAGTTTACCTGGCCCGAAGGACTAAGTGAGCTTTTTTCATCACTTGGCGTACAGCGTCGTCGTTAACTTTTACAAAAATCTTCTCCTCTGAAAATACTGCATGGGCCAAATTTAACCAAACTTGGCCATAATCATCATCGGAGTATCCAGTTTTAAAAATGTGTCCAGTGACCCGGCCAACCGATCAAGATGGTAGCCATGGCTAAAAATAGAACATATTTGTAAAATGTAGATTTTGGCTGATATCTCTAAAACCAAAGCATTAAGAGCAATCTGACATGGGGTAAGATGGTTTATCACATCATGATCTATCTGCCCTAACATTTTCAGATGAATGGTACAAGCCATTGTTAGGTTGCTGCCCCAGAATCGGTAATTTTATGGAACTTTTGCCGTTTTTGGTTATTATCTTAAATATTTTTAAAGATAGAGATAAACTGTAATAATGGTCAGCAAAGTAAGATCTACATATAAGTCAACATGACCAAAATGGTCAGTTGACCCCTTAAGGAGTTGTTGCCCTTTATAGTAGATTTTTAACAATTTTTCGAAAATTTTAGTAATTTTTCACAAAAATCTTCTCCTCTAAAACAACTGGGCCATAATTAACCAAATTTGTCCACAATCAAAATTGGGGTATTTAGTTTAAAATGAGTGTCCGGTGACCCAGCATATCAACCAAGATGGCCGACATGGCTAAAAAAAAGTACATAAGGGTAACCATGGTAAAATGCAATTTTTGGGATTCGATTGTTTTTAAGCAATCTATAGACTTATACCATTGAATCAGGGCCATGCCCTCACGTCAACCGTTTTATTCTAAACATCAAGGAACATCTCACATTCTAGAGATTGTATTTCTTTAAATGGTATAAAAACAAAAGGATTGAATTTAAACAACTGCCCTATAATGTTCTTTTCATAATCTTCATGTTTCTATATTTTCCTTGACTTGTATGCGTGTTTTTAACAACACGGAAAATCAGAATTAAGCAGCAGTATTTATATTTAGTGTTTTTATAAATTTAGAAACACGTCAGAGGGAATTCCCCAGTTTTGATAACATGCGAGATTTCTCTGAATTCCGATCAATAAATCTATTTCTGTCATATAAGAACTGAAGTGGAGTTTTCTTATATATCACCGTTATGAAACTGATATTTGATATTGTACTTCCATAAAGAAATGGAGGTCGTTTATCTGGGAACAGTATACCTATATATGTTCATGGTTTAATTAACATTTAATATACGTCCTTGCTACAAATCACAAGTCTAGGGTTTGATAACGTAAGTATGCGCATGCGTATAGTTTTGTTGACGTGAAGGGGTATAAGATTGAATAGTTGCTCTGGATATCCCACTCCATTGATTAATTGGAAACTCATAGAACCTTTCTATGTCTGTCTGCTATTGAGGGTTATTGTTATTGCATAATTTTAAATCATATGCATCATTTAAATAAAAATAAATGTAGTCCACAACGTAAAGGTGTAACTATAACACCCCTTAAGCCAAAATGGAGTCTTCAATATTATTGCTTCGAGTTGTCTCCCTTCTGTAAGTGACATTCGTCAAACAACGATAGACGTCGTATTATATTAAAACCGATCGCAATTTAAACAGAGGAATGTGTACGAAAAGGAGGCATACCCACTGACCCAAAGGAAATTACATATTCAAAGAGTTCGGAATGGGGTTCCACCTAGAATTCACGTTGGAAAATAGGTGATAAGGTACGAAGTGAAATACCTTCTCTCACTTTCGGTGACTGCTGTGGAAAGTAAACTTGGAATTGATAGTACAAAAATAAAACACAATAATTACATTGTTCATACATTTGTATTTTTTAAGTTGAATAACTATTCAGAATACGTAAATTACATTTTACACGTGCAGTTGAATTATTTTTGAAAATAATACTAATACAAACAAACAAATATTTTATTTGCCAATCACGGCGCCCAGAATGAGCAGAATAATTATAATATAATTTTCAAACATAATGTAGAGTAAATTCAAAATAGGTTAAACAAAGTACATAATATGATTGATTTTGATTTGGTTGATTGATATAATATTAAAGAAAATGAAGTAGGCATTTGTAAATAATAAACATATATAATACAATATGACCAATAGTCTGTTATTCTGGTCCCTTTATTGGACAGCACACCGAGTAGTAAATACTAATAATTTATCAAATGTAAAAGAAATAACTTATGTAAATGCATATTTGATCATACATAATTTTATATAGAGAAATCTAATTTAATATTGTATTTCTGTTTATATTTAAAACCTCTAATAACTGACAAATTATTATCAAAATGTTTTTATCTTCATTTCCCATTAGCCAAATAAAAAGAGATTTGTTATCAAGTTTTGAAATATTTTTATTTTTACTATATATTTTGCTTAGAAAGGGATTTCTAACATTATCCAGAGTTTTACATGTTAGAAGAAAATGCATCTCATCTTCTATTTCCTCATTAAAGAGTTTGCATATTCTATTTTCTAGTTTAATATTAAAATAACGACCTTTTTCTATTTCAAGTTTGTGAGCTCCAATTCTAAATCTTGTTAAAACACATCTTTGAATATATGGTAATTTCAATAAGTAAGGCTCAAAATTAAAATTTGGTTTAAATAATCGATAAGTTCTAAGTTTATTTCCAGAGGTCTTATTTTGTCTTTTATCATTAAATAATTCTTTCTTCCATATGCTGCAATACTTTAAATATAATTTCTTTTTCACCATATTTCTAATGTTTATTTTAGATGAGAGCACCTGATACTCTTTTAAATCAAGTAATTTTAAGATAGCATCATTACTACTAGCCCAACAATTCTTCCCAGCTTTAGATAATGTATTTGAGAGAGAGTATGCATTTGTTAATAAAATATTATTTTTAATATGAATTTTTTTCCAATATTTAATCATGTTTGTTAAAATATCTATCATTAGAGGATAACGACCTAATTCGCCAAATATGGCTAAATTTGTTGCGTGCTTATTCACTCCTAATGTAAATCTGCAGAATTTTAAATGCATGTATCAATAAAAACAATGGCAATCGTATCCCTCAGAGCAATATGCTCTTTGAATGACTCATATCTCTACCAAAGCATACAGAGGAAATCTGATGAGGACAAAATTGTTCATTCGGTCTAGATCTATCTGCTCTGAAATTTTCAGACCAAGCAGACAACCAGTTGTTGGTTTTCGACCCCTGAATTGGTAATTTTAAGAAAATTTTGCAGCTTTTGGTTATTATCTTCAATATGATTATAGATAGAAATAAACTGTAAACAGCAATAATGTACAGCAAAGTAAGACCTACAACAAAGTCAATGCAATCAAAATGGTCAGTTGACCCCTTAAGGAGTTATTGCCCTTTATGCAAAATGTTTGTCTCGCTTGACGGAGTCAAAAAGTGAAACATAGGTATGCTGTTTACGGTGTCGCCGGTGGCGGCGTTGGGGGTGTCAACAATGTATTAGTTTGTGATTAGGTCTAGTTTATGGTGAACTACTAGTGGTAAGTCAAAGATATTTGGTATGCAGTTGAATAAGTATTAGCACATCTCATTACCATGGAGATTATTTGACCCCGCCCCATCAGTTATGGTCTCTTGACTTTGAAACTTTTGCTTAGTTTTCATGTATTAGTTTGCGATTAGTTTAGTTTATGGGTAACCACTAGTGGTAAAGTAATGATAATTGGTTTGCAGTTGTATAAGCATCAGCATATCTCATTTCCATGGAAATTATTTGGCCTCGCCCCTCATTCATGGTCTATTGACTTTGAAATTTTTGCTTAGTTTTGATGTATTAGTTTGGGATTAGGTCAGTTTATGGGGAACCACTAGTCGTAGGTTAATGATAATTGGTATGCAGTTGTTTTAGCATTGGCAAAGCTCATTTCCATGGAGATTATTTGGCCCTGCCCCCTCAGTCATGGTCTATTGACTTTGAAACTTTTGCTTGTATTAGTTTGTGATTAGGTCAGTTTATGGGGAACTAGTAGTGGTAGGTCAATGATACTTGGTATGCAGTTGTATTAACATTTAGTCATTGGCACATCTCATTTCCATGGAGATTGTTTAGCCATGCACCTTCAGTCATAGTTCAATGACTTTGAATATTTGCTAAACTTACATCTTAAGTGTTGCTATTTTTTATTTCAACATTTGCATTATTGAAATTACAAAAAAGCGAGACATATCTCTGTGATAACAGTTTATCATAAATTTTGTAAGTTTTTGTAAATTTCTACAAAATATTTTCCTCTGTAACTACTGGGCCAAGTTCATTATAGATACATATAATTGTAAACAGCAAGAATGGTCAGTAAAGTTAGATCTACAAACACATCACCATCACCAAAACACATTTTTTTCATGATTCTGTCTGTGTCCTTTGTTTGGTATGCACATAGACCAAGGTCAGCGACATAGGCTCTTAAGAGCCTCTAGTTGTAATGCTTGCAACTATTGTCACAGAAAGCAAAAAATTTTGACACAAATATTTCTATGTAAACAGATCTTTAATTAAACTAAATACATGTTTTATCTTGTAACATTGAACTCTATGATCGGGGCCAAATATGGACCTTACTGAACTTACTCCTTGGTATACGTTGAGTTCCAAATTCATCCAAGAATTAGATTCAGTGAAGTTGTGTGAAATTTTCATTCTACCGTAATATAAATAAAAAGACTGGGTGTGATCACTAATGAGACCACTCTCCACAAGAGACCAAAATGACACAAAAATTTACAACTGTAGGTCACTGTACAGCCATCAACAATGAGCAAAGTCCATACCGCATACTAGTCAGATATAAAAGGCCCAAAAATGAGAATGTGTAATAATTCAAAAGAGAAAACTAACGGCCTTATGTATGTACAAAAAATGAACAAACAAACAAATTATAACACAAAAACAAAAATCACCCATTGAATTACATGTTTTTAGATTTTGGATATTGGCTAATTTAAACATATTTTAATTTCCCCCTTTTTAGCTCTACTGGCCAAAGGGCCAAGTGAGCTTTTCTTATCACTTGGCGTCCGACGTCCGTCGTCCGTTGTCTGTAGACTTCTACAAAAATATTCTCCTCTGAAACTACTGGGCCAAATTTAACCAAACTTGGCCACAATCATCCTTGGGGTATCTAGTTTTAAAAGTTTTTTTCTGCCTCAGGAATAGATTTCCTTAGCTGTATTTGGCAAACCTTTTAGGAATTTTTTATACTCGTTGCTCTTCAACTTCGTACTTTATTTGGCCTTTTAAATTTTTTTTAATTAGAGTGTCACTGATGAGTCTTTTTGTAGACGAAATGCGCATCTTGCGTAGGTGTAAAATTGTAGTCCTGGTATCAATGATGAGTTTATTTCATCCATGAATGTTTGAATAATCTGGCAATTGCGAAATTAAAGTTCAATACTTTATCAACTGCAGAAAAAATGGAAAGTAATGGCGAAAATGAGCACCCCACTCTACAGTATTATTATTTAGAACTCTAAATTGAAATATTTGCTTGTTTAAAACTTGTTTTGCATTGAAGGGCCATGTAATATAACGGAAGATATGGTAGTTGAAAATTTTATGGAAACTAGTAAACTGAAAGAAATAGAGGAAAAAATGGCTACCACAAAATTCATCGCATTGACAGGTAATTATATTATTAAATGCTATATAAGCAAGTATCAAAGGTTTTTTTTATAAAGCATAACATAACCTAAAAGGTTAGCCAGAATTACCAGCAAAAAATATTGGACACCACCTCAATTCTGAAGAAACAGACTTTTTTTTTTAAAGGAAAATACATGGTGCATATATATATTCAATACAGACACAACATGTAGTCACATGTTGGAACTATTTTTTGTGCATGATTTTTTAGAAAGCTGTTGCAATAAAAAAGAATAAAATTGTTTACAGATTGATTGAATATGATGGACTTGAATATGAAAAATAATAATTGCTATGAATTGAATAAAAGTTTTTTTTAAAAAGACAAATAGTAATGGTGTCTTATGGCTATTCCTACATTTAGCATTTTACTATTCTGGCTATTCCTACATATTTATTGATTACAAAGCTTTATTTGAACAATCAGTTTTTGTCAAAAAACTATGCCGTTAAAATTTTGAACAATTGTAAGTGAGCGTCCTTGAAAATTTTCATTCAGTTCATCCATAAGTAAATTAATAAATTTTCTTCAAACATTCAAGATATGACTGTTAATTTTAAGCATTCATTGAAATTTGTGACTTAATTTTTTTCTTAAACAATTTATGAATATACATTGTACTAACTAAGAATAATCAATTTTAACTTTATGAATTAATCTTCAAGATAAATGCCTCATGCAATTACACATATAAACCATATATATATATAGCTATGATTTTGAATTTGAATGATCTTGATAGAAATTTATCTGATAGTGAAACTAGTTCAGAGAGAGAAAAGGTTGAGCAAAATCTAAAAATTTAGCTATGAATTGAAGTTTTTCTTTGATATTTTAAGGTTTACTTGGTTCTGGTAAGTCACAATTGGCTTTAAAACATGCTTGTAAGAAAAGACAATCTTGCAAAAAAGGAATTTGTTGGAGGATATCTTGCCAAGATATGGTAATCCTTCTGAACTCGCTGAAGAAAATGGCTGACGGTCTTGGCCTGATGACGGAAAGCAAACAAAATGAAAGCTTTTCAAGTGAGGAGCGGTTAGACCTCTTACATGATTTAATCAAAAGGGAATTAAAAGAGAAGGATCCATCTATAGAGCATTTGATTATATTTGATGATGTAACATATGAAACAAGGCATGCAGTAGAAAAGTTTAAGATTTCCTTTTTGAAATTCAATGTTAAAGTAATCGCTACAACATGGAATCAAGCATTCTGGGATGAAACCAACATTGTTGCGGTAAATGGTTTCACTGAAGATGAGGCAATTGAATTCCTTAAAAGAAATAATGAATTAACTGCCGAAGAAGTTGAAGATTGTAAAGAATTAGCAAAATACCTAAGTTGTCTACCCTTGGCTATGTATGGGGTGAAAACAAGAATGGTTTCCCACGGACTAACACCAACAGGCTTTTTGAAAAGATTTAAAGGTAGTAAGTCTACAATATTAATGGACAAAATGTTTTTTGATTCAGAAAACAGAAAACTTAATGAAGTTTTGACAGAGTTTTTGAATATTCTCAAGAAAGATGAAGTTGAAAAAGTGTTTGATATGGTACTTATTCTACAGTTTTTGTCGTTAGAGGATATTCCGATTCTATTTTTCCAATTTTTACCAGAAAAAGAGGGGAGTGAAGATCAGGCATTAAATCTAGAGAGCTTCATAGAAGCAACTCAAAAATTCTCCTTTGGCTATATAAGAGGTGAGGGTGGTGATAGATACATGTGCACTCATCTGGCTGTTACAAGGACAATTGATTGTTATACTTCAAAAGAAGACAAGGTTCGTCTTCTTAAAAATGTTCTAAAGGCATTAATGTGGCTCTTAGATAAGGACAATATTCATGAGAAAGATTACAAAAGAAATCGTGATCTCCTACCCCATGCCATTTTAGTTATTCGCCATTATGAAACATTGAAGAAGGAAGTCCCAGAGCTTTCTAAGGACTTTGAATTGAATATTCTTGTAGCTTATGTATATGACTTGGTTGGATACACATACAACTTTTTTGGCATGCTGAAAAATGCTGGTGAGCATTCTACTGCTGCAAAACGATCCTGTTTCGCTATAGTAGGGATTGAAGAAGACCAAATAGAAGAACTTGTTTCCAAAACATGTGTTAGGGATGAAAATTATGAAACATGGGAGAAGTTTGCTAAACGCGAGGCTGAAATAGTATTTGAAAAACTGAAAAATGTTATTTCTGTCCCAGCTAACATGGAACTGTTAAAGAAAATGGCTTTAGATTATAATCTTAATACATACAGGAGTCAGGAACATATTGAACTTCTTCAAGGTTACCTTGGACACAACTTGGAAAATGAATGTACACTCACAAAGGTTGAATATGATCATCTTTGTAAAAATCATCTTGCAATACCTGCAGACAATCATCTAGGAGAGCTGTTTTTGTACGAACTATTTATCCATGTCTTTTACACATTTGGAAGAAGAATATTTTATCTTGGAGATCATGTTGATTATAAAACAGCGAGGAATTTTGCTCATGCATTGTTTTTAGCCAAAGAATTTGGGGTTAAAGTAGCTGAAGAATGCAAAAAATTGGATCTACCTGACGTTTTATATGTCATGTTGACAGAGCTGAATGGGACATTGGAACAGATTTTTGATGACAGAGCTAAACTTGGTCTTAAAACTGTTCAACATCTGGACAATGCTGCTTCAAGATTCAAAGACTTGCAAGAATCCACGGCATCTTATTTTAGTTTTGGGGTTATTAAATCTGGTCATGAGAGTTTACAGCACAGAAAGATTTGCCTGAAAAGACTGGTAAGATGTTATACAGCAATGGCACATTTAATTCCAGATGAAAATGAAGAGATTAAGAAAGAAATCGGTGAAAAATTACATCAGTGTAATGTTCAACTTGAAAAATTGTCCTCTGAGTATATTCGTAGGCAAACTGGTGTTGACCTTAGAATGGGAGAATGTTTCTTAGTTCTAAAGAATTTTGAAGAGGCAAAGGAAAAGTTTCTAAAAGTTGCCCCTGAAGGTATCCTTCAAGATACATTTGATATTAAAAAATCAGAATTGAATTTTCATGAACTTTTTGCTGTGAAAGGACTCATTAATGTATTTAAAGAGAGTGGTCAAACAGAAAAAGCACAGGCATTAGCAAGAAGAATGGAAGCTATACTTACAAACTAGAGGAACTTTCTATTTTCGCTTAAAAAAATGAGTATGCTGTCAGGTTTAACAAATTGAAAAAATGTTTTTCTGTATATTGGTATAGTGACTATTTTGATATCATACTTGTATGTAAATTTAATACAATACTGTTAATTCAGAAATTATTGCAAGGTTGAGCAGGCAACATTAATTATGTCAGGAAATTAAGCAAGACATAGCAATCATAAATTCCAGTATCGGCGATGCAGGTGTTAAAACATTTAGGTTTAGTATGTGGTTTAAGATTTATGGACATCAATTACACTATCAAATCTTCATGGAATTTTATGAATTAAATAGAAGCTTGTTTAGGACTAAAATGCAGTATCCAGAGCAAAATTGTTGAAAGTATTTCTATTTATTTGTCCATTTTTTACTGATGAATGGAATTAGTACTTTTCGTTTACATTCAGATTCAATCTCAGGTTAAAGTTTTTCAGTCATCAGTAATTAATTTTGTCAAACCTTCATTGAATTTATGAAATTTGGACAAAAGCTTGTTTTTTTTATCCAGAGCATACAATTTAGAAAATATTTATTTCATTTTTCTGAATTTACTGATAAATATACCGAGGTACTTTTGGGGTTTATTATTCTCAAATGTTTAGGTATTTTACAACAACACTTATAAAGAGGAAGGATATTTGGAATCATTAATCATTAATCATTGAGAATAAATTTAAAATCACATAGTTAATTTGTTAAGATTGTACATGATATTTGATCAATTTTCATATTTAAGCTTGAATTTTGGCATTTATAAAAACAAAATCAGTTAATTTTTTTTTACCTAAACTAATAGAACCAAATGAAATCGATGTTAAAAAAATGTCAAAATTCTTAATATAGATGAACTTCGAATTTTAGAATTCAACTAGCCCATACATGACTTTCTCCTTTGTTGTATGTGCTCTTTATTATGGAAAAAGTCAGAAATCAAATATAAATCTGTGAAAGATATAATGTCTACAATCATGACAATATTTGATCATAGTTTTATTGTAAATATACTGAATTATACAGGGTTAGCAAAATCAGGGTTTTATGAGTGCTGTAAATCAGAAATTATTGTGATGTTTTTATCAATGCGAAAAATGCAACAGAGTTATCATTGCAATAATTAAAATTTTTCTAAATATCGCAAAAATTAAAATTGCATTCTAGTCTAAAATAACAAAATCACAATATCTAATAAATTCATGCAATAATTTCTCAATTTTCAGTATTACAGTTATTTCTTGAACTAATGTTTTTCTGCCTTTCAAGATAGATGTTTAAATAATTTTTCTACTAAAAATAGCATTCTATATTATATGAATTGAAAATCACTTTGATTTGCATTTCATGACTCAAGTTAATGTTACCCTCTTTATTTCATTGGATTTTTCCCCTTGCTTAAGGATATTTACTTCTCTTATTCTAAATAAATAAAATAACTTCAGAAGCAGTAACAAATTGAAGGGTATTTGTGTTTGGTTTTTTTATTAGATGTAAGCCATTAGAAATTTGGAGGGGAATGAGTCTCTCTAGAGTTTTCATACAATTAACATAAGCACCTTTTTTACAAAAAAAATGGAAATATAACAAGGACTTAATAACAATTTTAACCATACGTTATATAAAAAGTATATGTACATAGATACTTTAAAATTATACATATCTCTTAGGATGTTTGCTCCTCTTTTTTTTAAATGTTTGCCAGTTACTTGGAATCCTATGGTTTTATCCATGTAGTGCCATTTAGACATTTGCCTTCTTCGTTACCCCTTCTTTTCTTTTCATAGTTTATATATTGTTAAACTTTATTTAAGATTTGCTAGTATTTCTACAAATTTTAATCTATACATGATTAAAATTATTTTAATTTTTTTATTTATTATGTTATGTACTGCTGTGAATAGGTTATTGTTTTGTAGATCTGATAGTTTTGTTATGCATATGATATATATGAAAGACATTTTATGAGGGTAACAAATAACCTTTTTTGGAGAACAAGACTTCTTATTTCTCACAATTTTTCTCTCATTTAACTATAAGTAGTTGCATATCTGATATGAACTAAACTTTAAAATTATTCCCAAATTACATTTTCTATTGAGTTTGCTTTGATTTGTATAGTGGAAATTTAACATGCTCATCAGAATTGTGTAACATCAATAAATGCCCATAATGGTTTTTCTTATACAAATTGTGACTTGGATGGAGAGTTGTCTCATTTGCACTTAATCCACATCTTCTTATATCTAGCTACTAACAAATATTGCAAATTATTCTTGCAATTTCAATATGCACAATAAGGGATCTTGGCTCAGCTGTTTATTGTTTTGTTTTGTTTTCTTTCTTTTAGCTTCATATCGTATTTTGATGTTTCATCATCAGGGTTGTCTGGTGTTAGTGTTTGTTATACACTTTAAGTGGACATCATAATGGTGTAAAACTGCAACGTTTCACAGAATTTGGTATTTTGTTTTTCAAGAAACACCAAGATTAAAAATGTTAAAAAAGCAAAGTCATGCATAATTTGCATCCTTAGATATAATCTTACATTTGTATAGTAGTTTTTGTCGAGCCGGCAACTTTTGTTGCAGAAAGCTCGACATAGGGATAGTGATCCGGCGGCGGCGTTAGCTTACTTCTTAAAAGCTTGATATTTTAGAAGGTGGAAGACCTGGATGCTTCATACTTTGTATATAGATGCCTCATGTTACGAAGTTTCCGTCAGTCACATGTCCAATGTCCTTGACCTCATTTTCATGGTTCAGTGACCACTTGAAAAAAAAGTTCAAATTTTTTGTAATGTTGAATTCTCTCTTATTATAAGTAATAGGATAACTATATTTGATATGTGCGTACCTTGCAAGGTCCTTATGTCTGTCAGACAGTTTTCACTTGACCTCGACCTCATTTCATGGATCAGTGAACAAGGTTAAGTTTTGGTGGTCAAGTCCATATCTCAGATACTATAAGCAATAGGGCTAGTATATTCGGTGTATGGAAGGACTGTAAGGTGTACATGTCTGCCTGGCATGGTTCATCTGACCTTGACCTCATTTTCAAGGTTCATTGGTCTTTGTTTAGTTATCTTGGTTAATGTTAAGTTTATGGTACAGTTGTTATAAAGCTTAACTTTATACTTAGGACTATCAACATAATATCAATGATTAGTATAGAAGGCGAGACATTTCAGCGTGTGCACTCTTGTTTTTATATAATATATATTTATTTTATGATAGACGTTTGAGGTAAAATAGTTTGCTCATTATTACTTGTAATTTCTGGATGGGGTTCTATTATTTTGTTTTTTGATTATGTGATTCTCATGCATCTTTATGTAAATTATTCCATGACTGGTCTCAATCTTAATGATTTAGTGGTTATATAGATGGACCTAGTTATAAACATTTGTAATTTTTTAGCATGTGTAATTATTAAGTAATGATGTACATGTGATTACAATGGACTTCATTCATTGGTTGTTCTGTTGGCAAATCATGTCCGTCTGTTGAGATGTTGTCGTCTTCTGTGTAAAATTGTCTACAATTGCTTGAAATTCATCCACATATGAACTGATTTTTCTACCAGATATATGTATAATCATGGTATTTTTTTTTTCAACTATATGTGTTTATGGTGAAGCATATGAACTAGAATGAATTAATTAGAAAAACTACTTTTAAGCATACAAAACAATGCGATAGTTGTTCGGTTGTATGAATGAAGTCACATGAAATGTATAATTATTGATCAATTGATATGGATGAACATGTGATATTTATGCAGTGATACGTGTTGTCATTGCCTAATATTTTCTGGTATCAATTCCTGTCAATTATCTAAACAAATATTAGACAGTACGAGCAAAGGAAATTTATTAAAATGTATAAATTGCCGATGAAGAGTTCATACTTCTGCTATTTTTATTTTTTGAATCTGATGGATATTGCCTTTCTTTCTTTATACATCCATTGGAGACAGGACATATTTGATTGTTTATCAATGTCCGTCCATCCATCCATACACACTTATTAAAATTATTCAAAGTTGCTTGACCAGTATTAATTATCGTGTTTTTTTTAACAAAGCATTATAATTGACGGCATATTTTGATAACCTTTGTCTTTATTGTTTAAGAGTTTAAAGACTTGAACCGTTTGAATTAAAGCTATTTGTGTCTCTTCAGCTATGAAGGTATATGACGTAGCTGCTTTATACTGTGTATGTAGATGACTTATGACACAAAAAAATAAAGTTGCTGTCTTTCATTTGTCAATTGTCCTTAACTTAAGTTTTACATTTTTTTTTAATTTTATATAAAAAAATATATTTTTGTCAGAATGTGAAGTATTCACTTTTTATGAAGGGCTACAAGTCTGTCAAACAGGTTTAATGGACCATAATCTCATTTGATGAAGGGCTACAAGTCTGTCAAACAGGCTTAATGGACCACAATCTCATTTCATGAGGCTACAAGTCTGTTAAACAGGCTTTATGGACCACAATCTCATTTCATGAAGAGCTACAAGTCTGTCAAACAGGCTTAATGGACCTGAATCTCATTTTATGGATTTGTCGTCAAGGTTAGGTTTTCATGCCTATCTTAATTGCTATAAGTCATAGGTCAACTTGGTGTATGGAATGCTTTTAAGGTGACTGGCTGGTTTCATCTATTCTTGACCTCATTTCGTGGTTAATTGGTCAATGTTATATTTTGCGATTTGGTTTGTTTATAATAAATGAGCCCTTATTTGGTGGATGGGATTATTGTTAGGTGTTTGTTTTTCTGGCAGGTTTTATCTTACCTTGACCTCATTTTATTGTTCATTTGTAAATATTAAATTTCATAGATCTGTCAATTTATTAGATACCAATAGGTTAACTATATTTGATTGATATTGGATTTCTGTAAGGTGAACATGTCTGTCTTGCATGATTCATCTGACCATGACCTTATTGTAATGGTTCATATTTGATTAACGATGACTTCATGGAAACTTTAATTTATAGAATGATTGTAAGGTATTCGGGTCAATCTGACAGTGTGCATTTAATCTGAAACACATTTTCATGAATCCTAAATAAATGTTGATTTTCTATTGATTTGTGAATTAAACGGGTACAATTAGAAAAAATGAATTATATTTGATATATTAAACGATTTTTTTTTTGCTTGGTTACTTGACCTTGACCTCATTTTAATGGTTCAATAAACGATGATATTAAGTTAATGTGGTACTAGCAGTAAAACCTATATATTTCAGACTTAACATACATTCAATCACGAATAGATAAATAAAGCAGGAGACAGTTTGTGCATGTATTCTAAAATTACAGGGGACATCATATACTTTGAAGCATTTTTTCTACTTATTGACATAAATAATCAGACCTTCCAGGCATACATACCATGTATTTGTAATGGAGGATGGAACATATCTATAAGTTGTGATTTTCCAGCAGAACTCATCTAATTGAAAGCATGTTTCATTCCAAAATACGAATGCATATTATGTATGTGTGATATATCTGACATACAAATATAGTTTGACCAATGTATAAAGTCTAAACGTTTGTAATTGGTTTTTCAATAGCCTTATATGTAGCCATAACAGCCTCTGTGTCGTGCATGTAGCAGAGAACTGAAACATATTTTAGGGTAAAAAGAAACAGATTCAGAATTTCGTATGTGCCATATTGTGATTGTTGAATAGATTTTTTTTATTTTAAGTTTTAACGTATTCTGTGACATACAATCTAATTATTTTTTTTGGGATATATTTTTGGCACTTAGCAAAACATGAGCTGCGTCGGATAGAAATCGACCTTATGCAAATTAGTATCAATACATCTATTTACCCCATTTGAGTTGACAAAAATCTCATTGGGAAGTATATAATTGTTTGAAAACTGTTTTGTTATAAATAGTTTAAGAACACTTAAAAATTGACCAATATACACCTTTTAATTTGGTATTTTAATGTACCAAAATCATTCAAAGTCATATAGCTGTACATGTAAACGTACATTTGCATAAGGTCGATTTCTATTCGACGCAGCTCAATGTTACTTTATGTATTGTTTAGAAATAAATTTTTCCATAAAAATAAAACTTCTAAATATATTTTCTGTATGTTATGCTACAACGGGTGCCATATGTTGAGAAGGAACTATATACTCTTCAAGAACACATCAGTTTACTACCAATTTTGACTGATTGATATCAAGTTTCTGTTATTTTTATTTTCTGTGTACTGTTTCTGTTTTGTCTGTTTTTATTGGTGATATGCAATTTGAATTCCCTCTAGATATTTTCTCACCGTTTTGGGTTTATTTTTATCCAAGTTCTTTTCACAGTATGTTTCATGCCGAATGACTGGATAAAAAGGATAAAATAAAAAGTTAAGTTACAAAAAAAAAATTCCAAGGAAAATTCAAACGAAAAGTCCGTTATCAAATGCAAAATCAAACGAATGGAAAACAAAAGTTATATTCCTGACTTAGGACAGGCATTTCCTTATGTTTTTAATGCTGGATTGGACCCGGTTTTATAGCTACATAAACCTCTCACTTGTATGACAATCGCATAAAATTCAATTATATTGACAACAATGTAGGAAGAAACAAACAAACATAGAAGAAAAAAATCGTCCAAAATATGGGTACAGCAGTCAACATCGTATTATGATTATAACCTTAATAAAAGATATTAAGGATAATCACAAACAGAAGGACCAAATCCTGGCAAGGGTCATTGGTTCCATCGGGACACTCCATCTCCCCCACTAGTATAAACCGGTCATCATGAAATTGACAATACTATTGAAAGTGTAATTAACCACAAGAAATCAAATAAAAAACCAAAATAAGAAGAAAGAAAAAATCCAATGCTTAGCGCATAAAGCGAATACATCTTATGTAAAGACATACCATCAACATTTTTAGCTCACCTGGCCCAAAGGGCCAAGTGAGCTTTTCTCATCACTTGGCGTCCGTCATCCGTCGTCGTCGTCGACGTCCGTCGTTAGCTATTACAAAAATCTTCTTCTCTGAAACTACTGGGCCAAATTAAACCAAACTTGGCCACAATCATCATTGGGGTATCTAGTTTTAAAAAAAATTAAACCGGTGACCCCCGCCAACCAACCAAGATGGCGGCCATGGCTAAAAATAGAACATATGGGTAAAATGCAGTTTTTGGCTTATAACTCAAAAACCAAAGCATTTAGAGAAAATTTGACGGGGTAAAATTGTTTATCATGTCAAGATCTATCTGCCCTGAAATTTCAGATGAATTGGACAACCCGTTGTTGGGTTGCTGCACCTAAATTGGTAATTTTAAGGAAATTTTGCTGTTTTTGGTTATTATCTTGAATATTATTATAGATAGAGATAAACTGTAACAGCAATAATGTTCAACAAAGTAAGATTTACAAATAAGTCAACATGACCGAAATGGTCAGTTGACCCCTTTAGGAGTTATTGCCCTTTATAGTCAATTTTTAACCATTTTTTGTAAATCTTAGTAATTTTTTACAAAAATCTTATCTCTGAAACTACTGGGCCAAATTAATCCAAACTTGGTAACAATCATCTTTGGTGTATCTTGTTTAAAAAATGTGTCACGTGACCCGGCCATCTAACAAGATGGCCGCCATGGCTAAAAATAGAACATAGGTGTGAAATGCAGTTTTTGGCTTATAATTCAAAACCCAAAGCATTTAGAGCAAATCTGACATGTGGTAAAATTGTTTATCAGGTCAAGATCTATCTGCCCTGAAATTTTCAGATGAATCGGACAACCCGTTGTTGGGTTGCTGCCCCTGAATTGGTAATTTTAAGAACATTTTGCTGTTTTGGGTTATTATCTTGAATATTATTATAGATAGAGATAACCTGTAAACAGCAATAATGTTCAGCAAAGTAAGATTTACATATAGGTCAACATGACCGAAAGGATCAATTGACCCCCTAAGGAGTTATTGTCCTTTAGAGTCAATTTTTAACAATTTTCATAAAATTTGTAAATTTTTACTAACATTTTCCACTGAAACTACTAGGTCAAGTTCATTATAGATAGAGATAATTGTGAATTGCAAGAATGTTTAGTAAAGTAAGATGTACAAACGCATCACCATCACCAAAACACAATGTTGTCATGAATCCATCTGCTTCCTTTCTTAAATACTCACATATACTTAGGTGTGCGACTAAGGCTCTTTAGAGCCTCTAGTTTGTTATTATCTTAAATATTATAATAGATAGAGATAAACTGTAAACAGCAATAATGTACAGCAAAGAAAGACATAAAAATAAGGCAACATGAGCAAAATGGTCAATTGACCCCCTAAGGAGTTATTGCCCTTTATAATCAATTTTTAACAATTTTCATAAAATTTGTAAATTTTCACTAACATTTTCCACTTAAACTACTGGGCAAAGTTCATTATAGATAGAGATAATTGTAAGCAGTAAGAATGTTTAGTAAAGTTAGATCTACAAACACCTAACCATCACCAAAACACAATTTTGTCATGAATCCATCTGTGTTCTTTGTTTAATATTCACATAGACCAAGGTGAGCGACATAGGCTCTTTAGAGCCTCTAGTTTATACGACCGCAAAAATTGTTTGGGATCGTATAATGGTATGATGTCTTAGTCGTCGTCCGAAGACACGTTTGGTTTCCGGACAATAACTTTATTTTAAGTGAATATGAAATTTAATAAGATGGTTCAATACCGCAACGGGAAGGTTGGGAATGATTTTGGGGATGATGCTTCCAACCGTCTAGGAATAAGAGGCCCAAAACAAGCATTTTTTTCTACTTTCAGGATAATTTTTATACTTGTGTATAAGTATTTCAATTGCTCTGAAATTATACCACAATGTTTAATGTAGTAGGAGGTTCGGATTCATTTCGGGGGTTATGGTGCCAACAGTTTAGGAATTAAGGGCCAAAAATGGACCAAAAAAAGCATTTTTCTTCTTTCCAGACAACAACTTGTGTTTTAGAGTATGGATCTCTCTGAAATTGTGCTACAAGGTTCCATAATACAACGGAAAGACTGGGATTGAGTATGGGGGTAATTGCTAAAAGGGGGGATTCAAAAAGTTTGGGGGATCCAATTTTTTTTTTAAATGGGTTTCAAATGTTTTTTTTCGAAATTTTTCAAATTTCAAATTATTGAAAAATTTCAAGAAAAATCTTTAATTACACTGTACTGTGCAATAGATTTGTAAGGTTTTGACATTCTTTTTGTGTCAGAAACCTATACTTTGTCAAAAATTTGATCACAATCCAAATTCAGACAGTATCTAGCTTGAATATTGTGTCCAAATTTGCGTTGTTAACAGCTATGCGCCCAAATGGCGGTTAAAATATAATGCACCGAAAAGTAGTGTTTTGACTTTTAAACCACCAAGAAAGACTCGCAACAATAATGACTCTGCAGCATGTCTTAACCTAGGTAATATTGTACTCGAAAGAAAACGTGCATGTACTTACGCTGGAACACTTATTTACTCAGATGGAAAAACTTTCGATAGATCATATAAATAAATCCAGAAAAGAGTTATTCTTACAACTGCACTTTATGGATGTGAAACTTGGGGTCTGCTACCTAACCGTGAAACTGAAATGTTGGAAATAACTCAAAGATATTTCGTCAGATTTATACTAATGATGGATAAACGTAGTCCGACTGACTCTTGTATTAGTAATGTTGGTTTGTGGTCTGTCGAAGGATATACTGATAAAATGAAACTTTTGTTTTCTGGGAGATTGTGTCGTGCAAAATCGACAACAATACATAAACGGATGTTTAATTTTCGTATGGGACAAATTTTAACCGGTGAGTCCACTCGAATATCTTTGAGTTACGATTATATTAAAATTTTGATGAAACATGAATTTGATGTTTTTGTTTTAAACTTTGTGACTGAACATTTTTTTCTAGACAAACTACTGAGATCAAAATTGTAAAACAGACTTTAGACATATAAGAAGAAAACAAATGGAAACACTCAGTTGAACGGCGACCAGAACTTAAGCGGTACCATAAAATACATGCATGTTTGACGGAGCATCGTTTGTTACGACTAACGGTAACTTATCCATCTCTAAATTCAAAATTGATGACGCTTGTGAAATTAGGAGCCATAGCTATTCAAACAGGCAAATGCTCCTTGTGTAACTTATATAATACGAATATACTTATGCATTATATACTTTGATGTACCACTCTTCTACAAATTCGGACAGAAATGTTCTACAAAATTATTGATATTCTTGACGTAGAAGATTCCGTTCGTTTCTTTAATCAAGATGATGACGAAATTGTCAAGTCGTTACCTGGAAGTATGAATCATAACATGCAAACTATAAATGCTGATGTATGGAGCCTCTTGATGTGCCACATAGCAGATTATATGTATAAACTATATCAGGTCTTCAATTATGATCTTTATAGTCACATATTTGATCTTAACTAATGTTGTTCTTGTATGAAATTGGTGAATTATAGACGTTTTGTGTTCGACTATATTTCATATAATCAAGGATTAAATTTTGTATAGTATACAAATCCTTGATATAGAATCATATTCAAAACAGTGGGGCTGTGACCATTGATTGACAACCTAAATTATCCCATTGACTGGGACAGATTAGGTGAACGTTTGTCTGTAACGACCACTGCTCACTATGTACTTGTTTAAGATACTGAAACTGTGGGGTCACCAAAGATTCTCAACACCTAAAAAAGTAATTCGAAAAAACTAAACAGGAATAATACGATGTTTTGATTTATATCAATAATATAAATCAAAACATAAAGGTTATTCCTGATTATTTTTCCGAATTATTTTATTATTAAGGCGTTAAGAACCTTTGGTGACCCCACAGTTTAAATTCTATAATAAGTAAGTAGTGAGCAGTGCCCGTTACAGACAAACGTTCACCTAATCTGTCCCAGTCAATGGTATAATTTAGGTTGTCAATCAATGGCCACAGCCACACTGTTTTGAATATGATTCTAATTATGTAACTACCCATGGACTTTTTTTTATTGCTGTTTATATACTTTGATGTTGTTTAGAATATGTAAATATGTTTATAAATATATTAGTGTTATGTTCTTGATTCTGTTCTTATAATATAAATTGTAAAATCTTCATATATATGGAGGAAATAAAGATAATCAATCAATCAATCAATCAATCAAACCTCAGCTGTTCAGGGTTCAACCTCTGTGGTCGTATCAGGTTGCGCTCAGCGAAGCAATTTATTTAAGAAACACTTGATTTATCTTTTCAATCAGTGTAATTTCCATCCGTATTTAATAATTTAGGCTAGAGATATCTGTTTTTTTTTCTTGCTTTTAATAAAATTTATTACTCTTCATCCGAGCACATTTTTATACGACCACAAAAAAAATTGTTTGCACGCGTCGTATAATGTTGTGGTGTCGTCGTCGGATGCAGCGAAGGCGTCGGCGTTGTCCTAAGATGTTTGGTTTCGGGATAATTACTTTAGTTTAAGTAAATGGATCTCTAAAAAAATTTACCAGAAGGTGCAATACTACAAAAGGAAAGATGGGAGGGATTTTAAGGGTTATGGTACTAACAGTATAGGAATTTGGGGCAAAAAAAAACCACACCATTTTTGTAGTCTCCGGACAATAACTTGTGTTTAAGTTTAAAGATCTCTCAGAAATTATACCACAACATTATATATTACAAAGGGAAGGCTGGGATTGAGTTTGGGGGCAATTTCCCTAACGGTTCAGGAATTTGGGTAAAAAAAGGGGTCCAAAAACAAGCATTTTTGTAGTTTCCAGACAGTAACTTGAGTTTAAGTGTATGCATCTCTCTTAAATTGTAATTAATACATGATTCTATACCACAAAGGGAAGGCTGGGATAATTTTTGGGGCAATTACTTCAAGAATGAGGGGTTTCAAAAAGTTTTGGTATTTTTTTTTTCTACATTTTTTTCATGTTTCATATTTTCATATATTTTTTCTTCAAAGTTTTTTTTTCAAAATGCCAAATGAAGCAAGAAGTCTTCAATTGCACAGTATTGTGAAATAGCACAGTATTTGGGCAGTAGCAAGAAATCTTCAATTAAACGATATTACGCAATAGCAAAAAAAAATGCTCAGTATTGCGCAATAGAAATAAATTTTCAATGGCACAGTATTGCACAATATTGCACAGTAGCACAGTATTGCACAATATTGCACAGTAGCACAGTATTGTACAATAGCATAGTATTGAGTAATAGCACAGTATTGAGCAATAGCACATAATTGTGCGATAGCAAGAAATCTCCAACTGCACTGTATTAGGCAAATTCAATTACAAGATATCATTAATTATAAAAAAAAAGGAGATATGGTCTGATTGCCAATTAGACAACTCCCCACAAGAGACCAACATGACACGAAAATTAACGATTATACGTCACTATATGGCCTTCAACAATGAGCCAAGTCCATACCGTATAGTCAGCTATCAAAAGCCCTGAAATGACCATGTAAAACGATTCAAACGAAAAAAACGGACAGTGCACAGTATTAGACAATAGCAAGAAATCTTCAATTGAATAGTATTGCGCAACAGCACGGTATTTCACAGTAGCACAGTATTGCGCAATAGCAAGAAATCTGCAAATGCACAGTATAGCGCAATAGCAAGAAATCTTTGATTATAAAGTATTGCGAAAAAGCAAGATACCTTCAATGGGTCAGAATTGCGCAACAACACAGTATTGCACAGTATCAACAAATCTTCAATTGCACTGTGTTGCACAAAAACAAGAAAACTCAATGTGTACAGCATTGCGCAATAGCAAGAAACCCACAATTGAAAATAAATTAAAATGTTGTAACAATTTTAAAACATCTTTATCGAAAAAGCCTTTTCGATGATAACATTAAAATCGGTCCAACGATTTACAGAAAAGAGCGACGATTTACAGAAAAGAACCGAAAAGGACCAAAAAGAACCGAAAAGAGGATACATATATATATATTTATTAAATAAAGTTAAAACAATGTACACGGATTTTTGTTATATTGTTAACAATTCGTCGTAATAATAAAATTGTATGCACAATTCAAAATTTAGATTGTGCATTTATAGGGATATGTGAATTTACAAAAAAGAAACAATATAACTTGGGTTTTTTTTTGTAATATTTTTTTGATAATTTGTACAAGTAAACTATTATAGGTCAAAATACGGCCTTCAACAGGTAGAGGGATATGTGAATTTACAAAAAAGAAACAATATAACTTGGTTTTTTTTAGTAATATTTTTTTCATAATTTGTACAAGTAAACTATTATAGGTCAAAATACGGCCTTCAACAGGGAGCACACACCAAACAGCAAATTATAAAGGGGCCCCAAAAAATGACTATTGTAAAAAAACATTCAAACGGGAAAACCAACGAATAAATCAATATAAAAACGAGAAACAAGAAACACAAACCACATAAAAAAACGACAACCATGCACTGAAAATCAGGTTCCTAAATTAGGACAGGTGCAAATATAAATGCAGCAGGTTTAAACGTTTTAATTATTATATTGCATGTTTTTAATAATACGCAGTAAAAATAAATGAAAAGCAAATATTATCGTATTATAAATGTTTATCCTTACATTTTAAAAAAATATTTCGTTTGTTTATATTAAGGTGTCATCATATTGCCCGGTGGCATTGGGTATGGTAATATAAAAAAAAAAACATGTCAGCATCACCATTTTCTCTCGGATGTTAAATGTCAAATATACATTTGTTGCACGTGATTTAATCACGATAATCGTAACTTTAACAAAAATAAAAAGGCTTGTTTCCTCACTTGTTTTCAAAATTACAAAAAATGGTGAGAGCACGTAGTTGTAAATCTCGATATCGAAAACAGTACCCCTGCTGTATCTGTAGTAAGGATTGTGAATGTACAGAATCCGTCCTCTGCTTTGGGTGTGGAAAATGAGTGCACAGTGGCTGTGTCGGCAAAGGAATGTCATCAGAATTAACAAAACAATGGGCAACGAGAGGACTAAAATTTTACTGCAAATTTTGCTGTTTTGATCAGGAAAGTTTTGACTGCCCACAGTCCTTGTTAATTTAGGAAATAGAATTATACAAATATCGGACGAAAATTTCAAGTCCTGACCTGCTACATGTAAAACTTGCCAAACTTTACGAGATTCTTGTTTAGTTTCAATTTCTTAATTCGTATAAAAGAAAGGGCTACATGGGAATAAAAGAAGATTTATTAATAAAAATATGACATCGTTATTAGATCGGATTATGAAATTAACTTAGTATCATAGTCCCAATTATTAGTATTTTATAGTCTTTTCATTTCGTCTTTCATCGGAAATATAAATAAATAATTACATTAGATGTATGTTTCATTACAATAGGTTATTCTGATTGGCTAATTAAGCAGTTGTATCACTCAATAAAACTTCTCATACATGATGACACGAGGTCCCACAATAAAGTGCACAGGTAAATGAAATAAAAACTTGATAAAAGGCGTGTTTTCATGATCCTATAGGTAAAAATGTAATTATAAGTATTGAATGCTTTTTTTTGTAATTTTATAGGGTTGTAAAAGCGTTGACCGTGCGCACATTTTAAGTATGAAGCGCTTCCGCGCTTCATACAAAATGTACTTCGGTCAACGCTTTTACACCCCAATAAATTTACAAAAAAGAGCATTCAATTCTTAAATGAAAAGCGCACCCGCTCTCGGTATAATAGATAATTGTTTACCTTCTAATTAGCGTATAGATTAAAGGGTGTGAAAAAGTTAATGGCCTGTTGATTTCTATTTATTTTATCTAATAAACTACTTAAAACAGATATGTAGATTAGCGAAACGATGTCCGATGATGATAAATATTGACCTGCGCTACATGTATTTATTATAGATAAGCGTGTGCATGGAAATGGAGATAACGGGACCTTTCTTTAACGATTTCAAATCATAGACAAGTTTAACGTGTCAAAGTCATAATTAATGTGTATTAATTTAACATGTAATACACACACACAAAAAAACACAAACAAAGGCAAACAAATAGAACAAAATACTCAAACTTATTAGTATTTATTCAATAACTCAGATGGGTCAGATGATGCAAACGGAAACCTGGAGAATGGAGACAATGACAGTTCAGATGACGCCGAAAAAAACGATTCTCTCGATGAAGTGTCAAATTCTTGTATGTTTCAACAAGAAGAACAATTAAGATACGGAGAGTTTTTAAAAGAGGAACTTTTAAATAAACTAAAATCAAAAGATGTTAGACATAGTATCCCAGAAGGAAAGAAAGACAATGTATGTTTTACAATTGACAACTCCAGAAACATTGCAAGACGAGTTAATAACTTACGTAGTGAATTTTCCGATGACTGTGGGGTCTGGATTAGTTCCTCTGGATCAACACCTAAGACATATTATGTTGTTCAAGAAGCCAAAAGCTGTTGTATGTAGACAGGGTATATTTTGTACTGAAAAGCAAATAAACAAGAAAAAAGAATGCATTCCAGTGGATCCTCAGCCCGCCGATGAAAAAATCGTGGAAATCAGTCGTAGCTACTCCACTCTTAAGCAACAGTCATACAAGAAAAGAGTAACATGGGTCGGAAAAGCACCTCCTTCATTTGATATCAACTTCAATGCGGCTGTCGTGGAATATAAAGGCAAACACCCTGGTTTTTCTGCTCATGGCAATTCAAAAAAAGGAAACGAATTCGTTCGTACTCCAGCACTATTATTTGAAGAAATGGGAGAACTTGTGAAGACCATGCGTCCAAAAAATGCATATAATAAATTGCTTATCAACTGTAGTGATGAAGCAACCGGGCCTTCCGCACCAAGACAGATTCGTGACAAAAAATACCGCGATAAGAAGAAAGAAATTCGGAATATAACTGGCGTAACAGGAAACCGTGGAAATATGGCAGATAACATACAAACTATAGAAAATATAATGCAGAAAGGACACAGTTTAATTAAGCATTTGGCTCATTCTCCAGGTAAAACACCGTGCGTTATCCTGTATACGGAAGAAATAATGAAGGATGTTGTGAACTTGTGCTGCAGTGGACAAACTCTTTTGGGTTTCGACAAAACATTTAACATTTGTGACATTCATGTGACACCATCTGTTTTCAAACAACTTTCTGTCACGAAGGTTGAAACAGGAGAACCGCCTTTATTTGTTGGACCCATGTTTTTACACGACTGTTCGCATTTTGATACGTATAGTATTTTTTTCTCGCATCTTAAGACCAAACTCGCAGATGAGGACACCTCGGAATTGGTCATTGGTTCCGATCAAGAAAGATCTTTAGTTAAAGCCATTGTCAAAAGTTTTCCAGAGGCAACTCATGTATTATGTACCCGGCATTTAAAACTAAACCTTTCAGAAAAGATGAAAAATGGAGTTGGGATGCATAGAAAGGACAGATTAGATATCGAGCAACGCATTTTTGGAAGAAATGGTATATCTAATGCAGACAATAGTGCCGTTTTTGAAGAAAAGTGTGAAGAAGTCGAAGAATTCTGTAAGGAGAAATTTCCATCATTGAAAGCTACTTTTCCACGGTTTTGAAGCCAGTACTTAAAGGGAAAATATATGAGCCGCAAAATGCGGGAAGAATTGAAAGAGAGTGGACTAACAACAACAGTGAGTCTTACAATCATGTTCTTAAGATAGCTGTTGATTGGAAGCCTCAGTCATTAGTTGACTTTGTGATAAAGATGACAGACATGGTAGAGGCTAATTATAAAGATTTACGGAGAGCAGTGATAGGGAGAGGACCTTATACGCTTGCGAGCACACACGAACATTTTAAGATTGACAGGCACGTTTGGGCAAACAAAACTTTAATGGAAAGGTACAAATATTTTGCCAGGTTCCGCCGATACCGTATGAAGACCAAATTGGTTAAGTCAACAGATGGCAGACGAGTGGTCAATGAAGCTAGGTCGAAAGGAAAGAAGAAAGGTCAAAGGAAAAGGAAACTGGCTGATAGGACAACTACGATAAAACGGCAACGCGTGCAGTAAATTGATTTCAAAAAACAAACTGTGTGTTATTCAATGTATTTATATGTGTATATATATTTCTCAGCACTAACTACTTATACTTCTTTTATAGTAAAAATACACTAATAAACCTGGATCACATGAGTCAGTGTCAACACTAGTATTAATTGAATTATAGTATATTGCTATTATTTTGTTGCGTGTTTCCTGTAGTATTTTTTTATTACTCATACTACATATCTATTGTCTGTGTATTGCATATGTTATTGTTTGTATGCTATATGCCCTCCTAGGGGCCCTTATTTGGTGAATAAAAAAAATCTTTTCTATTTTTCTATTCTATAAGATAGGCAGCCGACCCTGCCTGTAATTTTTAAAATGCATGTGAGTTAAAATTAGTCCTTTCACAGTATAAGGTTTTCAATGATTTGCAATTTGCTTATTTCCTTCGATAACAAAAAAAAAATCGATATTCTTTTCGGTTCTTTTCGGTCCTTTTCGGTTCTTTTTGGTCCTTTTCAGTCCTTTTCGGTTCTTTTCTGTAAATCGTCGCTCTTTTCTGTAAGTCGTCGAACCCTATTAAAATTGCATGTGCGATTGAGGCTCAAATACAATAGCTATTGATGGTTTAGGTAAATGTATTGCTGATTGTTTTTTGTCGAGCCTGCAACTTTTGTTGCAGAAAGCTCGACATAGGGATAGTGATCCGGCGGCAGCTACGGCGGCTACGGCGACGGCGGCGTTAGCTAACTTCTTAAAAAGTTTATATTTCAGAAGGTGAAAGACCCGGATGCTTCATACTTTGTATATAGATGCCTCATGTTACGAAGTATCCGTCAGTCACATGTCCAATGTCCTTGACCTCATTTTCATGGTTTCAGTGACCACTTGAAAAAAAAGTTCAGAATTTTTGTAATGTTGAATTCTCTCTTATTATAAGTAATAGGATAACTATATTTGGTATGTGCGTACCTTGCAAGGTCCTCATGCCCGTCAGACAGTTTTCACTTGACCTCGACCTCATTTCATGGATCAGTGAACAAGGTTAAGTTTTGGTGGTCAAGTCCTTATCTCAGATACTATAAGCAATAGGGCTAGTATATTTGGTGTTTGGAAGGACTGGAAGGGGAATATGTCAAACTGGCAGGTGTCATCTGACCTTGACCTCATTTGCATGGTTCAGTGGTTATAGTTAAGTTTTTGTGTTTTGGTCTGTTTTTCTCATACTTTATGCAATAGGTCTACTATATTTGTTGTATGGAATGATTGTAAGGTGTACATGTCTAGCGGGCAGATGTCATCTGACCTTGACCTCATTTTCATGGTTCAGTGGTCAAAGTTAAGTTTTTGAGTTTTGGTCTTTTTTTATAATACTATATGCAATTGGTCAACTACATACTACATTGTATATTTGGTATATGGAAATATTTTATGAAGTTTTTGTCTTTTTATCTAATATTATATGCCAAAGGTCAACTATATTTGGTGTATGGAAATATATTATGATCTATATGTCAGTCCCGCAGGTTTTATTTGGCCATGACCTCAATTGCACGGTTCATTGCACAGTGTCAAGTTTTAGTGTTTCGGTCTATTTTTCTTAAACTATAAGTAATAGGTCAACTATATTTGTTGTATGGAAGCTTTGTTAGCTGTACATTTCTGCCTGGCAAGGTTCACCTGACCATGACCTCATTTTCATGGTTCATTGGTCTTTGTTTAGCTATCTTGGTTAATGTTAAGTTTATGTGACCGTTGTAATAAAGCTTTATACTTAGGACTATCAACATAATATCAATGATTAGTAAAGAAGGCGAGACATTTCAGTGTGTGCACTCTTGTTTTCCCACTGTTTATAATAATGTTCAAGGTAATGGGCCACTTTTTTTTTTGCTGTGCATATGCTTATTTTGTTCCATTGATTGATACCCCATATATATCCCTTTTTCAATTCAATGCTTAATCAAGTTATCATGACCTTTAAGGAAAATTACTCTATCAATAGTGGTTGTAAGACGATTCCAATCATATAGATCATTCATCTTATTTATATATTTCATGTACTTTTGGAGAGAGTAGACTAAAACACGAAAATTTAAACTTTTGGTCATTTCTAATAATTGTATAAGAAATAAATTGATGGATATAGTTTTATTTCTTTTTTGTGAGACTTACAGTTCCTGTTAATCTGTTAATAAGATAATAAGCAAATTAAATAATATTTCTAAATATCATCATTTAATGACCAACACTTAAATTTTTCCCATAAAGGTTCATTCATGGGAGATAAGTTGTATATTGGTGTAAAGGATCATATAATTCAAGACAAGGAACATTTTGTTTTTAATTCACTACGAATCTCAGACGTCGAAAAAGACATTATCACATATGACCTATGACATGTATGGGACTAGTTGAGATTAAAAGCAAATTTTGTTCTTCCTAAAAATAAAATGTCATGAGAACTGATTCTGGTGTTTTACCACGTATGTTTTATTCTTAGTCATGGCGTTCATGTTGGTTTGTTTGTAAGGACATTTGTTTTAATTCTTTGCCGGCGGAAATTGCTCAAAAATTGTTACATTGGTTATGTGGTTTCAGGGGTGAATTTTATTTTAAATTCCGAACTTCAATGATGACAATATTACACACGGATAAAAAGTCAAGGTCAGCAAAAAGGCGTATATATTACTCATAAAAAAAAGCATCTTCACAGCTGATTCTCGTTAAAGTGTATAATTTAATTTTTTGCACAAACAACGATTAAAATCTCACTTGTTTGCGACAAAAATACATAAGGCAAACAAAATGTGTTATATATATAATAACTGCGTGTATACATATGATTACTGTGTTATATATAATTATTGTGTTATAGATAATAATTGTGTCATATACAGTAACTATGTTATATATCATTACTGTGTTATATAATTACTGTGCTATAGTAGTCTCAGGGAGTACCAATTTGAATACTAGTTGCAGTGTATATGCTATCGGTTTATATAGAATATATATAGTCTTAGATGTCATTTAATTGAAATAACAAATGATTATATATCTATAACTTTTTCACAGCAAGTTGTCCAAATCTTAACTCAACTGTCTAAACAAAAACAAAAACAGATGTGTAGTGTGTTTTTAAATACATAATTGCACTTACATTTCAAGATTATCTTGATATGTCCGAAATTATTCAATAAATGGTATCTTTAATCCAAGTGATTAATGAAAATCAGTAAAAGGACATGACAATTTGAAAAAATCGTAAACACATTCATATAAATTATGATCTAATAAGTCACCAAAACGCAATGTTCAACTTGGATAAAAAGTTTTAGAAAAAATATGCACCTAATAAATTTGAAAATGATGTTGTCTTTTATCCATGTAATTCACATATTCACTTTTCACCATACAAAGTGGTGTTTTAACTCTAAAGATTTTGTTAAAGGAACAACATGCACTATGAGGAATATTGTGTATTTACGTACTAGAATTAACTCAGTTTCAAGCTTTGTTTGTAAGTGTTTACAAACTTGATATAATTCTCTACATATTGATAATGATTATATCATGCACTTGTAAGAAAGTAAAAGAATATCACATTTACTATATTAATTGTATACATTACATAATTTGGATTGGGATATTGTGTCTTCAAACAACTGCATTCACAAAACTTTGTAATACTTTTCATAATAGACATTTTCGGAAAGTGTTTTAAACTTTTGTGTTTACATTTATGATGACATTTACAGATAATTCTAGAGGGGTCATTTCAAAGTGTACAATATTGACAAATTGAAAATAACTCAAATGTTATTTTTTTATTCAAATAAACGAAACAAGTCGTTACGCTTTAACTATATGACGAAGTCAACCCGGCATCAATATAACATATTATGCCTAAATTATCGATGACGACCTAAGTGTGTATGCAATGAAAGTGGCGATGTCCAGAAAAATAAAGCTCCTGAGGCTCAACAAGTGGCCTGTAAATTTCCGTTGAGGTACCGTCAATAGCACCTACTGCCATTGGGAGTTTTTTCCCAGTTTCCCATCTTTGCTGTCGATTCATTAAGAGATATCCAATGTACAATGTACCAGATGATGAAAATGTGTGCGTCTAAGAAAAAAAAAGCGGAGCCGAAAAAAGTATCATTGATGCAGCTTGTAAAAAAAATCAGCTTACCTATGAAAAATTTATGGCAAAGAAAATCATAAATTACTGAAAGCATTGGCAGTCAGCTCCTCGTCTGATTCAGACGAATAAAAACAGTACTTGTTTATAAAAATGGTGAAAAATAACTGATTTTCATTAAAATTATATCTCTCATTGTTTTCTTTTATTAAGCATGTAGCCACATTTTTCGAGACATTATGTATTTTGAGATAACCCACAGGTAAGTTTACCTGTAATTATTATCGTCAACTTAAATGTTATTGTAAACTTAGTTTCCGAAAACGTCTAATACAATGTACATGCATGTTGATTCAGCTAAACTATCAAATAAATATCACATTAGAATTATTAGAATTGGTTGATTCAGCTAAAATATCAAATAAATATCCCATTAGAATTATTAGAATTGGTTGATTCAGCTAAAATATCAAATAAATATCACATTAGAATTATTAGAATTGGTTGATTCAGCTAAAATACCAAATAAATATCACATTAGAATTCTTAGAATTGGTTGATTCAGCTAAACTATCAAATAAATATCACATTAGAATTATTAGAATTGGTTGATTCAGCTAAAATACCAAATAAATATCACATTAGAATTATTAGAATTGGTTGATTCAGCTAAAATATCAAATAAATATCACATTAGAATTATTAGAATTGGTTGATTCAGCTAAACTATCAAATAAATATCACATTAGAATTAATAGAATTGGTTGATTCAGGTAAAATATCAAATAAATATCACATTAGAATTAATAGAATTGGTTGATTCAGCTAAACTATCAAATAAATATCACATTAGAATTATTAGAATTGTCAAACAAACTGCATAAGAAATGTGCAATTGAACAGCAAAAACCATTCTGTTTTATAAGTGTGTGTCTTTTTATGCGATAAGATGTCCAGAAAATGTAGTATATTTATCACTGTCACTGAACACAGTGTGGCTACCTCTACTTCCAACAGATATTGTGTCACCTTTCTGTAGATTCAATACAACATCAAATGTACCAGTCTTATGACCATCACCGTTTACAAAACTTCCTGCTGTATATTCATTATTGCGTTTAAGATTGAGATAAAGTCTTGCACCACTCACAGACATAACAACTGCGGTAATGTGATAGACACCTTGACGTGGTGCAGTAAATATCCCGGTACTTGGATTATAACTATTACCGATGTTAGTCCAGATCTTCTCAAACTTGATATTTGTACTTCTGGTGATAGTCTGTTTATTTTGTGTGTAAGCTGAGAATGCCACAATGGTCCGTTTCTCCATTATTGCCTCATAATCTGAAACAAAAAATTTCGATATATTCAAGAGGTCATATAACTGTCAGAATGAATTGTAATCATGAAGTGAAATCTATAAAGAATTTATTTGCAAAGAAATCTATCAACCGGTGCATGAACAATAATATTAAAAGAAATGCAGAATCAAGGTCAGAATAACTAGTCTTTTATAAAGATTATATGTCAGATGTTTGATACTTTGAAATGTTTTAAACAGATGTGTTTTATTCAATCTTATTTATTTCATTCAAAGGATAAAACTTTATGCAATTCACAGTAAAAAAGTCTAAATAAATGTATGGCAATTTTTCTTGTTTGTCTTTGAAAAACAAGTTATTTTATATGTTATTCACATGATACACGCTATTGTTGATTCGATATTATTTTTCCAGATTGTACGGTATTCGTTAAATTTCTAGCGATGTGATAATTTTAGGTGTAAATAATCTTATTTTACATTATGCTTATTCATGATATAAATGGCTACGCACAAATCGTATATTTTAACGATTATCATATGTATCAGATATATATTAAATATAAAAAAAAATGTAGGCCTGTGTCTCTCACCGCTGTTACTGTATTTACTGATGTCGTCCATCTTGGTTGGTAGGCGGGGTCATTATACACTTTTTAGATTTTCTTATCACTTGGTGTCCGTCGTCCGTCGTCGTCCGGCGGCGTCTGTTAACTTTTACAAAAATCTTCTCCTCTGAAACTACTGGGCCAAATTTAACCAAACTTGGCCACAATCATCATTGGGGTATCTAGTTTAAAAATTGTGTCCTCTTACCCGGCCAGCCAACCAAGATGGCCGCCATGGCTAAAAATAGAACGTAGGAGTAAAATGTAGATTTTGGCTTATAACTCTGAAACCAAATCATTTAGAGAAAATCTGACATGTGGTTAAATTGTCTATTAAGTCGAGATCTATCTACCCTGAAATTTTTAGATGAATCGGACAACCCGTGGTTGGGGTGCTGCCCCTGAATTGGTAATTTTAAGGAAATCTTGCAGTTTTCCAAAACCGAGGAAAACGTATCAACTATATATATACAAGAGGAACACAACGATATAACAGAAACACTTAACTGCTACAAAAACAAACGCCAACATACAAAGAAACAGATTATTTGATACCAAATGTCATTTGCCTGACTTTGTACAGGACATTTGAAGAAAAGTGGTGGTTTGAACATGGTTTTAAACCAGAGTTCAAATGCAAAGTTTGAATCATCCCTTTGAAAATTTTATGGACGCCACTACGAGTTGGTTGACAAATGTAAAATATTTGTTTTGCCAGATGACGACTGATAAGTTCCAATCGACGTTACCGAAATACCGTCATATCTGCCTTGAATGACACCTACCCACTAAGGCTTTGCACCGAGTTGGGAATTAAATGAGCCACAGGACGGGTGTCACATGTGGAACATGATCTGCTTACCTTTGGGAGTCCTTGAATTCACCCCAAATATTTTTGTTACTCAATCTGTAGTTTTATATGTTGTGTTTTGTATACTGTTGCTTTGTCGTGTTCGTTTTTTGGCCGGCTTTGTCAGTTTGTTTTCAATTATGAGTTTGATGTCCCTTTGATATATTTCGTCACTATTCAAGTAGTCAAAGGTTTTAAAATTGTAGATCATTGTAGCTAAATGTATCATAATAACGATTTGGTTCTATATATATATACATCACCGTGAGCAATTAAGTTATTTTCGAGGATATTTGTCTTATTGCGTTAATCTTCTTCACTTTACTTTGAGGCGATTTTTTTGCCGATTTGTATTACTGCAAGTTAATGTCTTTAAATTAAATAAATACCAAAAGGACAATCAACATCTTAAACCATGAATCAGATAAACTTAATTAAAAGCATGAACAAAATAAAATTAAAGTCTAAGAGACGAACAACAGTGCACAAAATACAGCACACCATGGAAATGATCACTGCCTAAAACAGCGAATGATCTTATGAGGTCAGGAAGGGTATTCAAGTTTTTCATATTTTTTTATTTCACAGCTGCTTATAGTGTTTTACATACACAATGACCTGCATTTGTATTTTAAAAGCTTATGTTGAAAATACTCAAAGCATCTTTTATTCAAATAATTAAAGCGATTAAACTTCTAAACACATTTAATATTACTAACACGATTTTAAACTTAAGAAGCAGCAGCATTATATTTTGTTCGTTTACATCCCGATTTAGACAACCAAGTATTTCTAAGCAAGGTTACTTATTTCAATGTTACCTACGATTTAGTCGCAAAGTCATGTTTGCATTTAAACATGATTACAAAAAAATAATACGTTTGACTTCGTGAAAGACACATTTTTACCTTAATTAGCTCGTATATATGCTTTTCGAACTTTAAATACCCCTATTCTTATTATGAAAATCATTCTCCTCCCTGATATTGACAATAAACGATGTGCTATCTTAACATAGAATAAGAAAATGATCGCTATTTGCAGATGGCAGATTTTTGGGCAACTGCAAACACTTCAATAGAAGGCTGTTCTATGAACAATAGTTATGGCACCCTCAACGGAGTTGGGGTGACGTATTGTTATTCTACGTTTCTTTTTTTTCTTCTTATTATTATTATTTTTATTATTTTCTCGAAATCCAATGGACCAATGTTGATGGAACTCTACTATTATGAGGACCCCCATGTGCAAAGTTGCAGGAAACATGGAATGGTTTAAGATGGCTACCGTTACCATGGAAACAGAACAAATGTGAAAAAAATCCAGTTTTGGTATTTGGTGAACTGTTTGGATATGCTTCATCTCAGAATCATTATATTTTAATACAATGTAGGTGTCCACTATATACAGGTGTTGGATGATTTTGGCACTCATTGGAACTACTATGTTGCCATGGAAACTACACCAAAAATTTCAAAATTCTCAAAATGCTCCAAACTTCAGGAAACTTCTCAGTAACGATTAGCAACAATGGAAGATGTAACATTTGGAGTTGGAATTTCCAAAATATCTGTTGTTACCATGGAAACAATGCTAAAAGGTCAAAAAATTTCAAAAAAAATAAAAATCCTGCAAACTGGATGAAACTTTACAGGAATGGTCAATGGCATAAGCAGAGTTGACTTTTGAAGATGGAATTTTCAAAATGGCCGCCGTAACCATGGAAACAGCAAATATGTCCAAAATTTCAAAACGCTCCGAAATTAATAAAACTTTACAAAAATTATTATATGTATGTGTAGATGCCCTCTTTGACTTTGGAATTTTCAAAATGGCTGCCGCTCGCCTGGCAATGGGGGAAGGGTGCCATCCGCTATTGCTTGCAATGGCAAATCTAGTTATCATTGCATCTTAAAATTCAAAACAAATATTCCCTGACCTAAAACATATACATTTATCTATTATTTTAGCATACAAATATCGATTCCCTAAGATATATTTTGCTTTTGAATTAATTTTTCATTTTTTTAAGATTTGCGATAAATTTCAATTTTCGGGAAATATTGCGCATCTTACCTCTTATTTTTTGTTTGATTTGGAAATAATG
Organism: Mytilus edulis; assembly: GCF_963676685.1. NCBI lineage: Eukaryota > Metazoa > Mollusca > Bivalvia > Mytilida > Mytilidae > Mytilus > Mytilus edulis. The sequence continues at coordinate 46,272,553 of NC_092353.1, read as the reverse complement.
TATCATGTTCCATAAAGTTCATATGATCTTTTGGAAAATTTTATGGTACAAGAATTAGAAAATGGCTTTTTGTTTAGTAATCGCAAAAATTGGAATGTTTATTCATGACCTTTGACCTTGATTTAACAGAAAATGCACCGTACGATTTTTTTACGACCGGGCAAAACAGAAAGTACAGATTATTAGCTTTCGAATGATATATAATACAGCCGTGTGTTAGGTGGGTGCATTAAAGTCGTTAACTAAGCGTCTTTTTGAAATAAGTCACTCGCCTATATATGATTGGCAAACTTCATGCATTTATCGTTAGATGGAGCATCGGCTATTAATTCAACAAAGCATTCTTCAATTATGTCAGTTGGCAAGTAAGCCAAAGTTTAACTAATCCTTACCACAGTCAACAAGTTATATCTAGTATATTGTAGATATAAGATCAGAACATTTTCTTTCTTAAAAATATAAAACAGATAATTTATCTAATATATATTCAAATATTTATAATTTACCAGGTAAATTTCCGGAAAAGTAATAAATACTTATTGCGGAAACGTAGTATTGGGAATATGAAAAATTAGCGGAAATGCAATACGCCCGGCGGAACGCGCATCTGGTGACAAAATTTAAACTGACATGTACATGTACGATGAGATGATTAGTAATGCAACTTAAATAAGCCTCGCTATTTGTGTCGTTGGGTTGATGATTTATTGGCCTATTACCCATATCTCCCTTGTTCATTAAGAAACATGTTTTATCTCAGCAGATAAACACACTGTCAAGTCTTCCCTTGTGTTTACAAATTAAAAATATCTAGTTAACGTTGTGCAAAGTTTCAATTAGAAAAACCGTCAAACCGAAAGTTTCTTTTAACAAACCTTCGAAATCATTGTTACTAACTTGACAACCTTTTTTTTGTTTATCTTTCAAACAATACGCTTGTGATCCAAGAGAATCGGTTATATATTTTAAAATGAATTTAAAAGTTTTCGTTCCAAAAAACAAGTTCTCTCTTGGTAACAAAATCCTAAAGTTAATAAAATAGGTCCGCTTTAATTTAAATATCGAAAAGCCTGACAAAATATTTTCTTAATTAGCACACTATTTTCATGTTAAATGTTAGAAATTGATATGTACAGATGTACGGACTGTAGAAGAATGGCTAAATGTTGCAATAGAGACGTTCGCTAATCCGTTACAGTGACATAACGACCATAACTAGTGGAATCTGATTTACTAATCCTTTTAGAATACACGATTTCCTTCTTTATATTGGCGAAGCCTGTGTGGCTAGCGTCATCTTTTGTTGGGAAAAAATATAAAGAATACCTTGACAAATTATTCTGCATGCATTACATATAATATATAGGGAAAATGTTAAAAATTATTGTTGTCAACGGTTAACCGGTGAACCGTTCGAACGACCGAATACCGAATACCAAAAACACTTACCGGTTAACCGGACTTTTTTTTCAATTTTAATAGATTTGATATCAATTATTATTGAAATCATTAATTATTTGGGTTTTCTTTAAAAATTGTCGTCGTGGTAATTAATTTGACGGATCAATCGTCCAGTATATTGATTGGTATTGTTAATCCATAAATATAAAATTAATTAGAACTTGTCTCTCATCTCGGGGCAATTTCTTAAGAAAACATTATTGGGTTCATGTTTTTTTAACAGTAATTTTTAATCAGTAATACGATTAAATTTTACGATTTACTTTATTATTTCATTTTTGATCTTATATTGTGTAGACCTACATATGCATGTGCAATCTCCGTCGTGCAAGTCTTTGTCATACTTTAAACTAAATGCTAACTCAAAAATTGTAAAGGCAAACCAACGTGAATGTAATCAATGTATAATTGATGGTACGAATATCAGGATTAATCAATTTTAATTGAAACACCTCACAATATTTTTGGAGATAACAAGACAAAATGGAAAATCATCGGTTTCAGACATATTCAATTCTACGAGATCAAGACGGTTTTTTTTTTATTTTTTCAATTTGAAGTTAGTACAAACGCATTAGCTGATACCGTGTATTTGATTATTAAAAGTCAAACTTCGACAGGAATCTTCACCATGTTCACATACAAGCTTCATAAAATCAAAGGCTAAACTTCAATTCATCGTATTATAAAAACGTAAGTGTATGACTTGGATGGAATGTAGTCGCATTGACACTCATACCCCATCTTCTTATATCGATGTGTAGGGTACTATTGATAAGGCCTTCAAACATTAACTTAAACTACCGGTTAACCGGTTAATCGGTCGAACGATTATACGAGTAACCGGTTAGGCAAAAGTGTACGATTTGACAACACTGGTTAAAAGGAATAAAAAGGAAAATCACGATATTTCTAAGTGAATCCTACCTTTCTGTTGCTTTGCAATCAGTGCGTTTACAGATTTATTGAAGGAGAGTCTAAAATTTTCCAGGATAAGATCGAATGATTTATCAATGGACTCAATATCTTTTTTTCGTACTTCCATGACTTCATTTGTAATTGATATAACGACCATAACTAGTAGAGCATTTCATGCTGACCCTTTTAGATCACATGATTTCATTCTTTGATTTTGGCGAGATTTGTGTCGCTAGCAAAGTAGTTCCTTTAAAAAATATATATTTCAGCATAAGGGGTAACTTTACAAATTATTCTGAATCCATTACCAGAAATAGAAAGATAAAAAGAAAGGAAAATACTAATATTGTTTTAGTAAATCCTACCTTTCTTCTGCTGTGCAATTTGTTTGTGAACTGTTCTATTGGTAGAGAGTCTGATGTTTTGCAGTGCTAGATCAAATGATTGGTTGAATCGCTGTTGGTCTTGGTGAAGAGTATTCTGCATTGATTCTAGATTACGTTTCCTGGTTTTTTCGGCTTCACTGAATTCTTCTAGTTTGGAAGACAATGATTTTAACATAATATCCATCTGTTTTCCATGAATTTCAGTAACATTTTTCGATTGGATATTGAAGTGTTCGACAATTTCGAGATATGAATTATTAAGTCTTGATAGTTCTTGTAATTGAATATCCCGCATTGATTTTTCGACAATATCTGTTTGTTTCATGGATTGGCGCACGTTTATATCAAATGAATGATTGAATCGCTTTTGCTCTTGATGAAGAGTATTCTGCATTGATTCTAGAGTATTCTCTCTTTTCTTTTCGGCGACACTGAATTCTTCTATTTTCGAAGACAAAGATTTTAACATAATATGCATCTGTTTTTCATGAATTTCAGTTACATTTTTCGATTGAATATTGAAGTGGTCGACAATTTCCTGAAATGATTCATTAAGGCGCGATTGTTCCTGTAATTGGTTTTCTCGCACTGTTTCTACAAATATCTCTGTTCGTTTTATTGCTTCTTCCATTTTATCCAATTTAGAAGAAAATGCGTCTTCCCACTTTTTCAATTTTTCTTCATTTATTTCCATTTTATGTTCCAAACGTATAAGTTTTTCTAAAACCTTTTCTTCAAAATGAAATTTTGAACAGGACATTAAAGCTTCAGAATCGGAACCAATTGAAATAGATCCAGACACCAAGATCCATAGGCTTATGGAAATGATACGAAAGAGCAACATTTTCGCTATATCTCCTTAAAGCATTCATAAAATATAAACTTCAACCACAGGAACAATTTCAAAGTTTGTTGTATTTATAAATTATTGTTCAAGGTCAAACGCTTCCATCCTTAATAAGTTCAAGAACATAACTGACATTTTTTACTAGTCACGAAATGGAATTTGACAACGAATGATTCCAAAAAAAAATTTGTTTTGATAAATAATCATTGCGTCTTATGTTTACTCTTCTGCATAAACATAACTTTTCATTTAAGATCATTTATCCATGTCCTTCAAGAACCTGTCATTTCTAATGTAAAATCTTACTAGATCTCGGTCATGGTATCAAACACACGTGTTTTTTTTAATTTAAACTTCATTTCAAAAAATCAAGTAAAAAGATGTAAGAAGATGTTTTATGAGTGCAAATGAGATAACTTTCTATACAAGTCGCAATTTGTAAAAGTAAACCATTATATGTATATAAAAAAAAAAAAAAAAAAAAAACCTTCTTCAACATGGAGCCTTGGCTCACACCGAACAGCACGCTATAAAGGGCCCAAAAAATACTAGTGTAAAACCATTCAAACGGGAAAACCAACGGTCTCATTTATATAAAAATTTATCGTGGGTCTATATATACTAAAGGTATTGAGTTCGAATCTCAGCATAGCCACTGGATTTTTCGAACTCAAGACTTTTAGTATAAAGATCCACGATTCAAAACTTACACCAGGACGACTGGATACAAACTTTTGGTTAATCAAGTTTACATATTTAAACATTGTGTCGGGGGCTCATTAAGGGTATATACTATATAATGATATATAGAGTATATTATAAAGGTTGTATGGTGTTCTGAACTCATTTACTTTAATTCACGTGTTAATAGACATTCTTTAAAATAAAATCTTATATTTTATTTCAATTTTCAAAAAAGTACTTCTATTGAATTAATATCTTCCTGTACTATAATTCGCCGTCAGCTGTTTTTGTTGGATTTTTTTTTTTTTTTTTGCAGTGACTTCTCTAATTAGAAATTCGACAAATGCACAAGTCCATGCGCAAGTGCAATGAGTAAATAAATAAAAAGTAATCAAAATTTGAAGGAAAGCAGTATTAACCGATATTAAATGAAACATTAAGTAGACCAACCCATTTTGTACCGTGCTTCATGATAATGTTTTTATCAAAAATCACGTAGACATTTCAGTTCATTGTTTTGATATTGTTCTGTTATATTTGTTTAACATTAATTATTACTGCTTGTTTACTGTTTGTCTTTTTTTTTCTTAAATGCCTCTGCATGTGATCTTGTAGAAGGCATGTTCCATTTGAGTGCTTGATGACCGGAGTTAATCCTCTGTCGGATACTGCAAAAAAAAACCTTGCAAATTGATAGTTACTGATTTTCCCCTATCATGCAGAATTTTTAGAAACTATAGTCGGCTCGAAGTCCAAGTAGGTTACATGTCATCAGCAGACTGTGGTAAACCTATAGAAGATGGGCACGATACAGAAAATGTTGGGTAAGTATAAACAGAGTTTATATTAAGACCACAATTACATGTTCTCGTCCTGATGATGCATTCAATTTGCCACTGGGCGTACTTTTAACAGTTATACATCCATCCATCTTTTTCCTTCGTCAATGGTGTTGGCTGTTTGAATACGTGTTTCCACAAGCCATCTTATTTTTTTACCACTTTCTAAGTTGGTTATCGTCTTGAAATGCATGTTATATTTGCCACTGGACATTAAAAACAAATCCATATTCATTTAACTCTGTACAAATATGTCGCATTAATTGCGAGCATAATGATGATGAGGCAAATTGAATGTATATTTAGGATAAGAACATGTTGTTGCAATATAAAAGTGTACTAGGTATACACGATGAGTCGGATTTTAAATGTGCTCGTTCACAATGTAACTATCAATAGAAAGACATGACACCCAATTACATAATGAATGAAAATATTTGATTTAGAAAAATGAGAAATAATTCAGTAAGTAAAATACTACAACAAATAATAAGGCAAAACGTTCTATTTATTAATGCATTTTTCCATTTGACTTTACTAGAAAAAAAAATATTAAAAAATACTTCTTTCTGTTTTACTAATTGATTTAACCATAAACGTTTACTACTTAGGCAACTATTTGGTTTCTATGTTAACTGCTTTTAAAATGTACTATAATTGCTGTGTCCTTTCTTTGGTCTCTCAGAGAGTTGTCTCATTGGCAATCATACCACATCTTCTTTTTTATATGAATATAAGATCTTTTACAGCATCATGTGAAGTATGCAAGTGTAATATACCTTTTGTCAATCATCAGAAGATACATAGATAGTTATATGTTGATCTAACTAAAGTAAACATATGACTAATAGATTAAAAATTGTTACTTTTACGTCGCCTACCGAGACAGTTGAAAAATAGTTTACAAAAATATAAACATCTGAAAAATAATATCAGATTATTACATGGAATTTTTCATATCGCATGTATTATCAGCCCTAGGTTTAATATCAGCTCAAGAGCCGCATGGCTCGAGGGCTGATATTGACCGAGGGCTGATAATACATGCGATATGAAAAATGACATGTTATGAACTTTTTATCATATGCTTCAACAGTAGAGAAAAATAACAGATTCATATATTGATCCTTCTACGTGGTTCCCGAAAAGAAGTTGAAAGAGTAAAAAGTTCACGGACGTTGGACCCAAAATTTGATACATTCAATATGAAATCTTTCTATCATATGCCTCAACTGAGGAAAAAAAATCATTTAAATATTGACGAATCGACAAAAAATAATTCAATAACATACATAATGAACATTGTTTGGAAAAGTCAACTTTTTTAAAGTAACTTTCTAAATTATGTTGCAGAAAAACTTAAAAACTGCATTTATTTAATTTTTTTTTTTTTTTAATTTAATTTAATCATTTTACACAATATATTTTCCACTATTCAAATAATTGTTTTGTACACTACTTTGTAATGTTTTTCACTGAAAACGTAGCATTGAGGTGTATTTTCCGGAATTTGCCGAGTATCACCGGAATGCCATGTGATAACGTTACGGAAAGGCATGTGATAACAATCGAAGCATGTGATAAACTTTTCATATCAGCCCACTAAGCACCAATTCGGAAAATATGGAATATACTTTAATTTAATGCTATTATCATACGGTAAAAATCATATGTTATTTAGTCTAAGTATATGATAATAAAGCATATCATTTTTCTTACATGGAATTTTGGGTCATAGTTCATGTATATTATTAGGAAATTAGACGCCAATTGATACACACGTTTCTTTTTATGTTTTGATATCAGCATACGACCGTTGGTTTTCCTGTTTGAATGGTTTTACACTAGTAATTTGGGGGCCCTTTATAGCGTGTTGCTCGGTGTGAGCCAATGCTCCGTGTTGAAGGCCGTACATTGACCTACAATGGTTTACTTTTTTTTTAAATTGTTATTTAGATGGAGAGTTGTCTCATTGGCACTCACACCACATCTTCCTATATCTATATACAACAAATGGCAACTAAGATTTTAAAATTATTTCTGTATACATAAACATCTTGAACTTCATCACCGAATACTCGGAGAACTTTCTCACTGTATTTATATCTATATGCTCTATTGTTGATAGAAGCTTCATAGACTTATTATGATATTTGTATATAGTGAGAGATCCAAAATGTGGCATAGAGGGACACCCCCTCCCCATACCCCCGCCCAAAAAAAAACACTCCGAGAGACGCATAGAGAGCGCACCCTCACCCTTTGATTATCAACAAAAAATAATTGATAATCATGGGTTTTTTCACGTTTTATATGATTTTTAGCAACACGTCGTTCATAAAAAATGTTCTGCTCGCTAGCCATACGATCCACAGTTAAAAAATAGCTTTAATTGAACTATGCCTCTCTTTCAAAAACTATTGATCCTGTTTTCAATATTGAAATCCTATCTTTTAAAGAAAGTGTGACTTTTAAACATATTTTATACAACTATTAGTTCGGTTAGTCAACAAAAAAGGTTAATACTGTGAAATTTAGAGCAAGAATGAACAACCTTTTAAATAAGTTTTTTTTTTTCCTTTTTCTTTGTATTTTTTCTATTATTATTATCATAACATATATAAAAGTTGTTATATTTTTTCTATTAATATTATGCATTAAACTTAACATGCATAAAGAACATAATTACTCAATAACTCTGGAAATTCATAACTTACGGAAAAAACGCATATTGAACATTTTAGTAATTTAAAAATCAATGGACCATGACTACTTATAAGGTGTCAAGTCCCAGCATTCTGTTGAATTGTAACAACCGTAACAACAATCAACATTGACGAAATAAAAATATAAATATTCCATCATCATAACATTATATCTCAGCTCACCGTTATATTTTAAAAATGAGCATCAAATTTAGTTCAAATGTAATGAATAGGAGGTAGAACTACCCGATCCCTCCCCTTCTTCCTGATAATTTATATTAATAATAAATATTATGAAGGACTTTAACATGTAAAGTCGACTTTTAGATTGAAGCAAGATCGGGTTTCATGAGCTAAATGAGCCAAACTAACCCACCTCCCCCTTTTTTCCCCACAGAGACATGCTGCATCTAAGCTTAATAAACTTATGCTCATGCAGGGTACTAAGGTTATGATGTACATATGATACATGTTTATACATATTCATAATTAACCTTCATGATAGCCACTAATGTGAAGATGTTGAAAAGGTCGGGTTGTTGTCTCTTTGACATATTAATTTCCCATTTCCATTCTCAATTGTATTTAGGGACAATCGTGGCACTATTAAACTCAATGGCTAAGAGGAACTTTTTTTTATTCAGCGCCTAGTTACAATCTGAACTGTCTTGTTAGAGACAGTTTCTTTTTACAACAACGAACGTGACTACAGTTTAGAAAAAAATTTGTTTATGATAGGTACTTACTTTTAGAAAGCCCAAAGCCACAAATAAAATTGTACTAAACAGTGATCATTTATTTTAGTCCCTTATACTTAACGCTCGATTCATTTAAGCAAACTTATTAAAGCTAAATTAACTGGCCATAACACGATGACCACCTGAAAAGCAATTGTCATAAACTTAAACATCCCTTCAGCCAAATCATGTGCATATAGAAAGTCACGTGTGACAGTGTAGTTTAACTAAAAAAAATACTTTGATTTTATAATTATATATTCTACCAAAGATATTTAATAGTTGCAATTCTTTCGATCACTGCATAGTGTTACACAATTCGGGCACAGGACATTTGCGCTTTTTTACCTGTAAAACGATAGGACATTTGCGCTTCCAATACTATGGACATTTGCGCTTTTAATTTTGATTCACCTGTATTAAATTGACCGGACTTATGCGCTTTTTACCTATAGTCGACTATCTGTAATCTTAATGAGAAGTTATCATTACGTAAATAAATTTAACTTATATTTGTCATTAGTTAGTTCACATTAACACAGTCTTGATCATCGATTTTAAAGTTATAGAGACTAGACCGGGTTATGTTTGTTGTTAGAAATTTATTTCCATCAACTTTCTTGAAGTGCTGCCGTTTTAATCTGTCCTAAGCCTGGTGGAGAAAAATTCAAGTATTAGGACTCTCTGAAGAATACAATGAATGTAAAACTGAAGTGGGAAGGAGAAACTCAATCATTTATTTGAGAAGTACCAATCAGATAACAAGAGCAAAATTTGTTCACTCATTGGGCTTCAAATATCAAGCTAAAACTGACCTGTAATTGTGATGACTTGATTTTATTTCTTAAGAATGTTCACTTTTAGCTGTACATAAACTTTTAAACACATGTGCTATGAAATGAATTTTAAACTTTGAAAGCCCGGATAAAAGAGGAGGGAAGTCATAGATATATATATATAAAAAAGCGCAAATGTCCTATGTTTTGAAGCGCAAGTGTCCACAAAAAAAAGCGCAAATGTCCTATGAAAAAGCGCAAACGTCCCGTGCCGCACAATTCACCCTACGTTTATGATGTATGATACCTTCAAAGGGTTGACCACACACTGACCTACATGTCATAAAATATTTATTATTCACCTTGGCCATTTGATATTACGATTAGACATGGATGAGTGTGTTTACTTTTTTCAGAATATTTGAAGATTATAATAAAATGTGGTCTTTGGCGAGAAATTGAAAACAAACGTAGAAACGTAACATATATAGCGACCCGGAATATTAAAAAAACAGTATATTAAAAGAGTGCATTTCTTTCTAACACAAACGATGCAAACGACTAAGCAGCGCGCACATGTTTTGATCATTTCTTTCAAACATACGTTTGCAAAGTTTGCTTAAACTTTGACAAACGATGCAAACGATAAAAATGCGTCTGTAGTTTGTCGTTTGTCGTTTCTTAGTACAAACGCTACATTTGTTTCTTACTACAACCTGATTAAACGAAGTATTTGTTTCTAAGTTTGTAAAAAGTCTGTTTACCAACAGCATGTGCAGGCAGTATTGAAAATTCAAACAGGTTCAGTAAAGACTTATTAAACGATATATTTGTTTCTACTTTTGTAGCGTTTAGAAAACAACAACAAACGCGACACGACGTTTACAAAATTTTGGTAAGAAAAAAATGCGGCCTTAGTTTTCAGTTTTAACCGCAAGACAAGAACACGTTAACAAAAGATATACTGTTCGTTTTGTTACTAATTGCTGTAATTTTAGGCAAGAAATTAATACAAATGGTTTACTGCTTGATATCCCTATAATAGCTTCTATTGTGGCAGATATTTGACATACATTTTGGACATAGGTGACGATGTTGAATTTCAGCAAGATTTTATGTTTATAGGTTAACATTTTGTTTAAACTATTTGAACCATGGGATACTTCAAATATTTCTCTGGACAATAAAAGATATTTATTGTCACCATTTTCAAAGTGACCCCTCTATTATATATGGGGCATTTACTTATACAACTTGTTGACCCTATTTCGGACAATATATATTTTTGGTAATTTCTAATTTTATGCTGACAAAGAAAGTGACGTTGACATACCATCAATTAAATGGTTGCATTATAAGTTTAAAATTCTGCTTTGAGACGTCAAAGTATGAATTTTGAAACTTTTAGGAGAAGGTTAATTAAGAGAACCCATTTCATCGTTTTTACTCCAATACAATTGCACAAATTTCTTAGCTTAGAATTTGAAAGACTTAGATCTGTCCTAGAACATGTCTAAACAAGCAGTGCACATAGAAGCTCTATTATATGCTCTTATCATACCTAGGATGTCCTAATCGATATCATAAATGTTGAAGTATACTTATAGATTATCGTTGATCATCTCCATCTCAATGAGATTAATTTTCTCGCTTGAGCCGGTCACGGCGAAAGCGAGAAAAATCAATCGAGTTTAGATGACCAATGATAATCTGTTTATCGATATTTTACTTATGACGACGTTGTCAATTCCATGTCAATTTCATTAGCAACGTCACGTGCCTCCTTAGTTTATAGCGAAGATTTTCCATCTCATGCGAGTAGCATGACATGAAAAAGTATCACAAAAAAAGATCAAAGAAAAAATGCACAAAATAGCGATAATAGGTAAATAACAGGATAAAAATAATAAAGCTATATATATAAAGATACAAGTGTATATATCAATAAACCAAATGCATACCAGAATAAAATTTAGATAAGGATAACATAATTTTAAAAAATAATAGCAGTATTACTTTTAAAATGATTGTGAATGATTTAAAAAAAAATAATGATTGTGCATTAAAATTGTACGAAACAACACAAAACCAAAAAAAAAATGACTACGTTTTCCTTAAAATTTGACAAATTTATAAGTGCAAATATTACAACAGTAAAATTGTCAAATTAAAAATCTCAATATAATAATTCCATGGTAAAACTAATGAAATATTTTTAAGTGAGCTAAACAGGTTGGGAACAGCCCTTCAAACGAGGAATACCCCTTAAATGAGTGATCGTCCCTAAGGCAAGGGCACAGTCATTTTACTTTTGCAAAAAAGAAATAAAGAAACACTTTGATTTATCGATTTTAAAGAAGAAAAATTCATTATATTAGGAACAATTTTTCTTAAAGAGGGGTTAAATTATTTTTAAAAATAAAGAAATATAAGTCCAGGAATATTACAAAATTCTTGGACATGTTTCACCATATAATACCAGATAGATGTATAGTTCTTTGGGAAAACTTTCTTCAAATTATATTAATATGTGCTCATTTGTACTAAAAAAGCTGTTTTTACAAACAACACAAATATCACTTGAAATGTACCTCTCATTAAAGGGATAGTCAATACATTGAGGGATTATCCCTCATTTGAAGGGTTGTTCCCAACCTACTAAATAGGAATTCGAAGATTCACAGTTTCTTAAATAAAAAATCCTTGTCAAATCTCGTGCACCTGTCATAAATAAAGAGTGGTTAAACTATTCCAGTATGCCAAACATATACGTCTTTCATTTTATTTATTTTCTTTTTATGAATATTTGAAATAATCTTAATTTTATAATTATGTTATATATAAGTAGGTTTGACATGACTTTGGAAAAACTGGGTGCAAATTTTGTGTAGAACTATTTGAAATCGAATTATAATAAAATATTGATATCGATGTGGAGTATCGACGGATAGAAATTGAGTTAGACAATTCCACTAAGGCTATTATATAATTGAATTAGAAATTGTGTCATCATTTCTATCATTATGGAAATTTCTGATGTCTTCTGGGACAAATTGCATCCGGGCATTATAATTAGTTTTGTGTTCGTTTACTCGGTAATCATAAATAGTACACAGTTACTATGTCTCTCATTTTAATATCAACAAAGGCCATAATATTCACATAAATGTAAAGGGTCAGATAGCCTGAGGTGTCACGTGGACATGCATTTACCGTGTGATATTATTCAAGAAATAAGGCAACCATTTAACTGATTTATCTTTAATCTGATAGGTCCATGAAAGTGTTAAAACTCACTCGTGACCAATTTGGGTGGGGTAAAGGTATCTTGTATTTAAACGAAATCGCACGAGAAATTTGGGATTTTATATGGACACGATAACAGAAATCAGTCAAATATATGTGGTAAGGTGTTAGACTTTTTTCAGACTTTTTATAAATTGATTTTAATATATATATATAGGATTTAGGATAAATCTTGTTTTTTTTTTAAATCCATTTAATGTTTAAATTTCAGCGAATACATATACTAGTATTATACTTTTCTTAAGTTTTATATGTGTATCTTTAAAATAAAACCATAGACGGTTAACTTTTAATCACAAAAGAAATTAACATGTGAGATGAAATGGAACAATTGCGATGTCCAGCTGCTAAATCCGTCTCCTGATCGAAAGACCATTATGTACATTATATAAAAGTACCAATTAATATGTCTCTCCTTGATTAACATGATTAAAGCGTTTCAACATTTTGTAAATAAAATTTATGTTTAGGGAGATTGCCTGTGATATATTTTGTAATATATCTCTATATTTTAATTTTATTAAACCTAAAAAAACAATCCAAATATTTCATATTCTTATTTCATGTATAATGAAAACTGAAGGACACTGATAGATGCCATTTCAATCATCTATTGATCAGCATTTGCAAATAAAAAATTCAAATTTAACTAAATATAGCAACGCATGAAAAAAATAAAACATTAGAATCAATTGAGGATTAGCATTATTATGACAGCCGAGTGCGTTAAGTGTGTAGGTAAAGGTAATATCTTTGGTTAGCTTGCTTGCTAGCTGAGCCGTGAAGTCATTATCAGGTTAGGTAAACTATTCTCCTTTAAGAGTAGACTAGTCGAACAGCTAACCATTTTATCTGTCTGTATAGGACTAAGCTACTTCGAAAGGAAGGTAGTGCACCTTACCTAATAATGACTTCACATGTCAGCTAGCAAGCAAGCTAACCACAAATATTACCTTTACCTACAAACTCAATGCAATCGGCTTTAATAAGGTAAAATTGCTACAAAAAAGAGCTTACTAAAAAATACGCACACATAAATATACGATATTTCAACTCGCACAAATTGCTTAGGTCATGGTACATTTTATTACTTATTAAGGGTTAATTGTGATCAATAACAGATCGGAATAGTATATGTCTTTACATCTGACAACGAGCATTTTTTTTTATATAAAATGGCAAAACGGTTTCTAAAATGCGTAATTTTGGGTGATTTTCGGTGATATTTAATTTCATGGTTTTGTCAATGTATTTAAACAAACCAATAAAAATATATATCGAGACACAAGTTATTAAAACTTATTCTGTCTTCTCTCAGAAAAAAAATATTTAGATAATATTTAAACATTTTAAAAACCTGAAATATCTTTAGATTATTAAAAGATTTAAATAACATTATCCCATTTAAATAAAATCAAAACATTTTAATATCATTAAAGCATTTAAATAACAGCAATACATCTAAACAACAATAAAACATTTAAATATCATTAAAACATTTAAATAACAGCAATACATCTAAACAACAATAAAACATTTAAATAACATTAAAACATTTGAATAACATAAAAACATTTAAATTACATCAACATCAAAATAACATTAACATCTCAATAACAGTAAAATAAAACTCTCATCGAACAACTTTAAAGAATAAAGATTTTCTTAATCATAAACAAATCAAATTTATTATATGAAATATGAGAAGCAAAATTCCACAGCTTTTTTTAAATTGTTCTTTTGTATTTGTAGGTTTGCTGTCTGACTGAATGTCAAGTTGTTCAACACGTGACGTCATTTTAATCAGGCCTTTCATTTGCCAAATTTTAGAAGCACAAAACCACACGTTGCATCTATACAAATCTGATTTAACACAATATAACAGATTATTGCAACTGACAAAAAAAAATAAGCAAGTGCAAAAAAGACGTACTGTGAACAAAATCGTCAAAAAAGTCAAGAAACTGCAGTGTGGGACTGAAGGTTTACAAGCAAAAAAGTAGGTATATCATTTTAATGAGTATAAATATCTCTGAAACTAAATAAACATTTTGATTGTTTGATTGATTGATTGATGTTTAACGCCACTTTAAACACTCTTGTGATATTTTGTGGGGTCTGTTTTTATTGGTGTTTGCAGGCGAAGTGCCAGGAGAGAAGCACCGACCTTCGGTAGAAAAAACTAACAATACTAGCTAATAAAATTGTAGTCGAGTACACCTGTCCCATGTGATATTCGTACTTACAAACTCAGTGTTGATTGGCTATTGATAAAATAGTTTGACTACTAATAGATCACTGTGTCACCGAGCCCCCTTTTTTTACTAGTATGTCGATATACAAGTTTTATCGTTCTATATATGCAAAACCAAAAAATAATATTGGAATATGATAGTCTCAACTCCAACACTTAAACCTACAAACAAACAAACAAACAAACAAACCTTCAAACAAACCTACAAAAAACAAAACAGATAAAAAAAAAACATTTTTTTGTTTTTTTGTACCAGTCTTGTATTTAAAAAAAACTTGTTAGTAAAATAAGAAAAAAATCAGATTTTTTTTCTTGGCTCAATGTGTT
The DNA here is from genome assembly GCF_963676685.1 of Mytilus edulis. Taxonomy (NCBI): domain Eukaryota; kingdom Metazoa; phylum Mollusca; class Bivalvia; order Mytilida; family Mytilidae; genus Mytilus; species Mytilus edulis. The sequence goes on along the minus strand of NC_092353.1, from coordinate 46,257,313 downwards.
GTGTTTGTGTGTGTACTAGAGTGTAATGAAATACAGTGGTTGCATTTTTGTGACATTAAATCGAGAAAGACCATGATTACTGGAAGTGGTGCGGACAAGAAAATTGAAGTTAGATTCATCATATCAATCCAGGTTCCGAACTGTCAACTTAAAACTGCACTCTTTGGACTATACAAACACTCTCTATACCAGCATTAGTGATTTCATGTGCCACATAAATTAAACATATATAAAAGTTATTTAAAGTGTCACATGTATTAAACAAATTGTACCAGTAATATCATGTGCCACGTGAATTAAACATAGTGTAATGATATCAAGTGCCGCATAAGCTAAACATATTGAAGTGACTTCAGGCGTCACATAAACTAAACATATTGTATATATAGTGATTTCATGTGCCACATAAACTAAACATAATTTATTGTAGTGATTTAATTTGCCACATAAATTAAACATATTGTAGTGATTTCGTATGCCACATAAACTAAACATAAATATTTAAATTATAATGAATTCAGGGGCCACTTAAACTAAACATGATGCAGTGATAACGATGCCAGATAAAAAAAAAAACTTTGTTCTGATATCAGTTGCCACATAAACTAAATCAGTTGCCACATAAACTAAACATATTGCTGTGACTTACTTGCCACATAAACTAAACATGTTGTAGTGATTCTATGTGTCACATAGCTAAACATATTGCGTTCTTAGTCATAGACTTAACATTGGAATGACACAAGCTTAAGATAAAGACAACTCAAAATGAAGAAAAGACAAACATCAACAACACTAAAAACTAAAAGTTTAAACGATGCTTTTGCATGATTTAAAGAGTGACCCCGTTGCAGATAACGAGGACTGGTAGCATATAGATGTCCGCTAGTCTCTGCAATAGTAACAAGTTTCCTACCTAAGCTTGTTAAAGGGTGCTTTAAAGAATGTGAAATCAGGCCTTTGAATAGACCCCTGTTTTTATTTCTAACACCTCTTTCCTCCCCCAACTTTCAATATGACCGTCTTTCGGAGAACGTTTCTTCTATAATACATGTACATATAAGTACTAATTGAAGGTCAACAGTCAGTCAACACGATTGTTAATATCAACCATTCGAAATTAAGCTAAGAAAATACTAAAGAAATGAACATATTCAGAGAATTTTAAGGCAAATGAACTATCGCAAAAGATAATAAAATGATTAAAAAAAAATAACGCTACTAATTTAAAACCACTTCAGAAAAATAAAATTATGTATTATTTTATAAAATACAGAAATAAACGTTTTCTCCACATACTATCTCCCATTCAGAATTGGAACATAAATTTAATCTGAAGCCTCGTGTAGAAATTCTTGCTCTCTAATGGCAAGTGGATTTTTGCGAGAGAGAAAAAGGGCTGTGCTTTTCTCAAACATGCCATCATTTGCATCGGCATTTCGAATTTCCAACGGTTTTCCCCGGTCCACCTTCCTTAGAAGATATAGTATATGAGTACCTTCAACACCGAGCCTTCGCGGTGGCTCACACCGAACAGCAAGTTATAAACGGTCACAAAAAAAAATACCAGTGTTAAAGAATTCAAACAGGAAAAACAACAGCCTGATCTATGTGGTTAAAAATTCATTCTACTGGAAAAAAATGTTAACTTGATCTAAACTTCTCATTATGTAAAGTATATAACAAATGTCAAGTCAATATCTTTAAGCATGACGGAACAAAAGTATTGAAAACTGATTATTTTAAAAAGAAATCTAAGTACAGGACCATAAATTTGCACAAAAATCATCTGACCGGAATAAAAATTTTAACAGATCTGTTTCTTCTCCAGTTAAAACTTTTGTATACTAATTTTCAAATCATTATCTAAGGAATGACGAAAAAAGTGCGGAAAAAATATTATTTGAGTGAATTTATAAATCCAAGGAGCATAACTCTGCACAAAATCATCAGACCGAACTTGATCTGTAACTTGTCATGATAAAACAATACACCAAATATCAAATCAATATCTTCAAGCATGAAGAAAAGAGTGTGGAAAACTGATTTGCTGGACTGACTGATGGACAAACAGACGGACGGAGTGCAAACCTAAAATCCCCTTCGACTTCGAGAAACGATAAACACTTATAAACCACATCAACAAACGACAACTACTGAACAATACGTTCATGACTTGGGACAGTTGCAAACAAATGCAGCGGGTTTAAACGTTACAACTGGCGCCAACCTTCACACTAACCTTAAATAGTTGAGTAACATTATACCATAGAAAGCCACACCATAAAATATTAAATGAAATAGCTTAACTCAATCAAAAGACATAGCAACAAAAACAAGTAAACATACTCTGAACGAAAAGCTGTTATGTTCACTTAATTGTTAAAAATAAACAATCGGGGCGATTTCTTTTTTTATTATCAAAAATATGAAAAATTTCAGAGTTGATTACCAAACCAGAGAATCACAGGTCAGTTAAATCTAAATTGAATGACAAAATATTACCTCCCCTGTAAAAACTAAAACATGAGGATTTCAATGTGTGTCCTGATGTAGTAAGAACGCTAATGAATATAATTCCACGAGAACACATTCTGGAAAATAGTAAAAATAAAAGTGAATTAAAATTTAAAAAAAATATAAAATCTAGTATATGCTACCATTTCCCTTCTTTTGAAATAGCGATCAGCGAGCAGGCTATAGGAGCTTGTGTAAAATTTGTTCAAATGTTGTAATGCGAATAAATTCCTGGTAAATCAACTTCAATTTTATACCTCTCTGAAACAGGCCAATAATCTGTACATGTATACAGATAGATCAGAGAGGACAAGGTAATGGCAAAAATTCCAGAATACGATTGATATGCAGCATTTTTAAAATTAAACTACTTAGCAAAATTAAAATCCAAACTGACCGTATTGGATATAAATAGATCGAGATGACCGTAGCTTGCTGTTCGATGTGAGCCAAGGGTCAGTGTTGAAGACCGTACTTTGACCTATAGGTGTTTACTTTAATACATTGTCACTTGGATGGATATAGCGGTAAAATACAAGTTTTGTCCATTATTTTGAAACCCGTAAAAATTGAGAAAATCTAAGAAGGGAAGAAATGTTCAAAATGTTGAGCTTTACCAATTGGACTCCATTGACGTCCAAATTTTCGGACGACTTCTCATAGAAGTAATTGCCCTTCAGTGACAGATTTGACCTTTGTGTTTGCCTTTTATCTTGTAAACTACAATAGATAGAGAGAAACTTTAAGTTGCAAAAATTTTCAACAAGACAAGATCTACGAAAAAGTATCCATGTTCGAAATCGTCAGTCGACTTCTTATTACAGTTGTTTCCTATGGATGCCAATTTTTTACCATTTTTTGCATTTTTCTTTAATCATATGTAAATTATTAAAAAAAAATAGAAAGAACATTAATTTTAACAGATATCATTCAAGTATTGAAAATTGAAATATTTGTCAACGGTAGCAAGCATGTATCTGACAAAAACCTTTAACCATTCGCATTTAACTTACTAAAAATCATCGTTGTCAAACTGCTGTACATGAAATCGTTCAAAGTGTATGTTTGAACAATCATCAAGATTCTTTATTTCTCAAACACCATAATGTTACAATGGTACAAAGAAGTTCATCAAAAGTTATATAACAATAACATAACACAAACACACATGACATGATGAGATGAAAATATCAAATAAAAGAAGATAAACAGTATAGTAGAGACGAGTGGTGATTAACCAGGAAGACTCACTTGAAAAGTTATAACCCTGATAAATTTACACAGTTTTTTCAACTTATTTTTTATTTTTAACTGAAATAGTTTTTCAAATTTTAGTATGTTACATCTGTGCAAGAAAAAAATATCCAAATATTGTGCTCGAAAATTGGCCAAAGAACTACACTGCAAAGTGTAATGAAATTCATCACCAATCTCGTTACAATGACATAAGTTACAATATCTAAGGTTTCGCTCAATCTTATTCCATCTATCAGTTTCGATGGGTAACTTATGGTTACCAGTTCGAAATCTAAAATATGTTATTCTATCTTTATCACTTAAAATATTCAGATATTCCTCAAATTCTAAATTTTGTTTATACAATTTGTAGGCCAAACCTTTTGACGAACAGTCAATATCAGCTCTCCATTTCTGTTGAAACTGATCAAATAACTTTTGTTTTAAACTAATACCCAACCACTTAGAATTAAAATTTCCTTGTGACAACCATATATTGCGGTATCCACATATCATCAGTAATTTTAGTACTGACCTTAAAGAGGCGGCTGTTAAATTCATGTTCACTGATTTGACTAAAATATTCTCATATTCGATTTATACGGAAGCCTTTTAGGGCCATGCTAGTCTACTTTTTACAATTTGATATAACAAATTATAAATTTGATATAACAAATTATTAATTCGATATAACAAATTATCAATTTGATATAACAAATTATCAATTTGATATAACAAATTATCAATTTGATATAACAAATTATAAATTTTATATAACGAATTATCAATTTGATATAACAGATTTTCGATTTTGATATAAAAAAATATTTATTTGATAAAACAAATGATCAATTTGATAAAACAAATTATAAATTTGATATAAAAAATTATAAATTTGATATAACAAATAATAAATTTGATATAACAAATTATAAATTTGATATAACAAATTATAAATTTGATATAACGAATAGTATGATTTTAATGCTTAATTAAAGTTGCCTAACCCAAACTGGCGCATTTCGTGTATTTATATTAATAGTATAATGCATTTTCAAATCTCAATTTACAGGTTTAATGTTTCTATAACCAACCCTCCTCCCCTTTCCCTTTTATTTGAGACTATTTTCGGGACTTGTTTCTCAATTTCGCATATATGGGACCTGGTGCCTCAGAACGAACAAATATAAGAGAGAAAAGGGGTTCTATTTGATCAATTTATATTGCATATTTTCAAGTCAAAACGAAATGAAGAGTTCTATTGAGATGTTGGTGTTTTCAGGAACATTTTAGGAACATGCAAGGATAAAAAAAAATCCTTCTTAAAAAATACCCTGGCATGTTGCTTTATTAATTTCAATATGAACTTGTTTAATCCCGCTGCAAATGTTTGCACCTGTCATAAGTCAGGAATCTGTCGTTTGTTTATGTAATTTATACGTGTTTCTTGTTTCTCATTTGTTTTATTTAGATTAGACCGTTGGTTTTTCCGTTTGAATGGTTTTACACTAGTAATTTGTGGGACCCTTTAAAGCTTGTTGTTTGGTGTGAGCCAAGGCTCCGTGTTGAAGGCCGTACCTTGACATATAATGGTTTACTTTTATAAACTGTTACTTGGATAAAGAGTTGTCTCATTGGCACTCATACCATATCTTCCTATATCTATGAAAGGATTTATTAAACATCCTTCAATTCATCACTGCATTTGTCTTAAATAAATTTGTTTCAACATATATTTTTGGTTTGGAATTTTTTTTATTAAAAATTAAGGAACATGCGTGAGATTTTGAATGATTGTGGACTTTCAATTTATCGGTTAAAAAAGACCACACGAGTATAATCTGAGCGCCTTGATAACGTTGTATATATAGATGAAGTAATTCAGATCATGCGAAAAAAAAAAAACCAAACATTTAAGTCTTTATCTCCAAACAGTTTAATCGTTTCATTAATATATACTTTATGCCAAATAGAGAAGGGGGATAACCCTAATCCATGCATAAGTAATTTGACATAACAAATTTCCTTTTTTGTTATATCAAATAATTTTAATCTGTTATATCATATAAATAATTTGTTATATCAAAATCGAAAATCTGTTATATTAAGTTAATAATTTGTTATATCAAATTAATAATTTGTTAAAAGTAGACTAACATGGCCCTAAAAGGCTTCTAGATTTATTACTTACTAAAACGTATATCCAAATTATAAAATTAAAGTTTAAAATAAACAATATACAAGGCATTATGGCTCGAGAACATGTATAATCAATCCGTGTGTATGTTGGTATAGACGTCATCTAATTAACTATCGAGTTGACTTCCGCAGACAGCCGACGGTAATTTAGTCGATAGAAATATAGATTCTACCACTGCATCGAGTGTAATACGGTTTTATCCACTCGAGACATTTAAATATTTAAAATTTAACTGTCGAGAGTGGACAAATATCGTATTACACGAGATTTGGTGGTGGAATCTGTTTCTCTAATGATTTTCTAACATTATGCAGGCAAACTTATTCCTTCTTTTCGAATGATCTGCAAAAAGATGTGATCTTTCTTTGTGACGTCATCAGACATGGTCGCCTTTGTTCATGCCGTCACAATAGGAATTTCAGAGGAAAGCAAGAAAATTTGACGTCATAATCGGATTTTAACCAATGAAGTACTGAGATCAAACGAACCACACGTTGATCAAATTTTTTTATACAAGTGCAGAAAGGGATAAATTGACGAAGAATTAGAGAAACATAATAGAAATAGAAATAGAATGCAGACTTGTGCAATTGGTCTAAGTCTGTTTACATTCAAATTATAGGTTAAAAATATATGTTAATTATTGTTTTTATCCATATCAGAATAAGTTTTGTGTTGATCGAATCAATCAGTCAATGAAATGATTTACCCGGCTTTGTTTCACTTTCAATGTTTGACATTATTCCCTTTAATAACCGAACACGCACAATTCATGCGTAATCTATCTCTAGCTAACATGGTTAAGGTAGCACTCCACAGTTAGAAAATAAAATTAAAAATGAGCCCCAAAATGTTTTATCATCTCCTATTCCTGGATTTCTAATACATTAACCTAACTGTTTGTGTTGTACATGTGCATATGTATGTAATCAGTATCTTCCATAGATTTGATTTTCAAAAGATAAAAGGGTGAAAATTAATTCCTTTTATGTGTATCCATGGCAACATTCTGCATTTATTTACCATAAAATATTGCAAAAAGGGGGGTGAACATGTCACATATCCCCCCCAAAATTTGGATCAAACTAGAATTTCAATGCCTTTGAGTGATACCTGTTTAGAAACTGTTTTCATAAATCTTCCTAATGATCAAATAAAAAATGGGTGTCTTTCGCCTCATTTTTTCGTAAAATCCAATCACAAAGTTCGTGCGATAAAAAGTTGGAAAATAACATTACAATAATTGCCGGACCAATGTATGGTATGGACATGCAAATACGGACTGTCATACAGAAAACAGCCTATATTACATATATTACATAACCTTGTTGTTCATATAAACCCAATACAAAGGCTATTTTAATACTCAGCTATCTAAAAATGAATTTTAATGCACACTAGCTCTCATATTTTAAAAATCCACAGGGGCCAAAATGCGAAACTACACACCTAACTGTGGAGTGCTACCTAAGGGGTTACAGACTCAATGACGTCGAATTCACTTCCTAGTGAAAAAATATTTACTTTTGTTTCACTTGCAATGTTTGACTTTCTTTTCTTTTTAATAATTAAACACTCATAATTCATCACTAAGTAAGGGGTTAAATTGAAGGTCACATGAATACGGATTAGGTGAGGTCGAATTCACTTGCAAGTGAATAATTCATCATCAATGTTTCTTGGCTGTTTTTGACAAAATTGAACCATACTGGCTTTTAAAAGCGAATTAATTTTTTCTTCTTTTTTTAATTTAAAAGGTTTTATCTACATGATTTTTTTCTCATTTCACGTTGATACACTGTATATACAAGAACACTAAAATATAAGGGAACTAACTGTCAATTTAATATGATCACCAATTCGACTTTATTCTTATATCTGATTCATTACATACTTAATTGATCGTACATCCATACTACAAAATGTCAAAAAGAAAAAGTTACAATACATGATTTCGTGAGTATGTATCAGAATTTGGTGTGCATTTTGGACAAGACGCTATAAAGAACTATCGTCGATAATCATTCACCATTTCCTTTCTCAATTTTATTTAAAGTAAATATAAATAGACAGAGAATTTGTCGAGGTCTGTTTGATTTCATGTCATGTTTTAATAACTGAACACGCTGTGTGCATGTGTATCAAATCTTGAAATAAAGGTCAAGTTAGGGTTACAAAAATACGGATTCAATTTACAATGTTTTTATGCCCCACCTACGATAGTAGAGGGGCATTATGTTTTCTGGTCTGTGCCTCCGTTCGTCTGTGCGTCCGTCTGTGCGTCCGTCTGTGCGTGTGTCCGTCCGTTCGTCCCACGTCAGGTTAAAGTTTTTGGTCAAGGTAGTTTTTGATGAAGCTGAAGTCCAATCAACTTGAAACTTAGTACACATGTTCCTTATGATATGATCCTTCTTATTTTAAAACAAAAGTAGACTTTTGAGACCATTTTCATGGTCCACTGAACATAGAAATTATAAGTGTGAGTTTCAGGTTAAAGTTTTTGGTCAAGGTAGTTTTTGATGAAGCTGAAGTCCAATCAACTTGAAACTTAGTACACATGTTCCTTATGATAAGATCTTTCTTATTTTAAAACAAAATTAGACTTTTGACACCATTTTCATGGTCCACTGAACATAGAAATTAAAAGTATAAGTTTCAGGTTAAAGTTTTTGGTCAAGGTAGTTTTTGATGAAGCTGAAGTCCAATCAACTTGAAACTTAGTACACCTGTTTCTTATGATATGATATTTCATATTTTTAAACTAAATTAGACTTTTGACCCCATTTTCATGGTCCACTGAACATAAAAATTTAAAGTGTGAGTTTCAGGTTAAAGTTTTAGGTCAAGGTAGTTTTTGTTGAAGTTAAAGTCCAATCAACTTGAAACTTAGTACACATGTTCCTCATTAGTTGATCTTTTTACTTTAAAGGCCAAATTAGATTTTTTACCCAATTTCACGGTCCATTGAACATGGAAAATGTTAATGCGAGTGGGGCGTCCGTGTACTTTGGACACATTCTTGTTTTATCTTATTTTAACGAAGAGCAATTATATACATCCTTGTGTTGACCAAATTTAACCAAAATCACAGCTTTAAGGGGAATATATTGTTTCAATATTACGCTTTAATAAATATCAAAAACAACAACAAATCGTGATTTTTTTTTTCTTAATCGCAACTAATGGTCCTTTAAGTTGGTAAAATGGCAATTAAAGCATGTTTTTTCTACTTTGCCCAAATGTATGATATATATTGTGATAATAGGTTCAAACAAGAATGTGTCCATAGTACACGGATGCCCCACTCGCACTATCATTTTGCATGTTCAGTAGACCGTGAAATGGGGGTAAACATTTTAATTTTGCATTTAAATTAGAAAGATCATTTCATAGGGAACATGTGTTCTTAGTTTCAAGTTGATTGGACTTCAACTTCATCAAAAACTATAGTAGTTTCAGAGGAGAAGATTTTTGTATAGGTTAACAAACAACGACGACGACGACGGACGACGACGACGGGGCCAAGTGGTGAGAAAAGCACTCACTTGACCTTTCAGGTCAGGTGTGCTAATAAAAATGAAAGATCATCGAGCTTTTTATCAAGCTACAAGTTGTGTAAAAATGATGCATTTTGTTTGGATTACACAGGGGAACACATTATTATATAAATAGAAGGTAAACTAAATTATAGAAATTGTGAAATAAAATTCGAAAACATAACGTTAACATATTTCTTAGAAAATGCTAATCATATTTCATAGAAAATGCTAAAAGATATATTGTTATAAAAGGATTTTGATCTTTATTGAAAATATTTGAAAATTAGAATAAAAGAACATTTTCTTAAAGCAAAATTTTATAATTAACATATTCAAAAATAGACAAAAGAGAAGTTAAACATATATTTCTCATTGAAATAGATATAGATATGATTCATACGAATAACAAAAAATGTACTTTGGAACAAGATAAGAAACAAAAAAAGCAAAGCTTACTAAATTAGTTATTTATAGCACGCACACGGAAGGTTAGAGGTTGCAGGACAGGTGTATCGCGAACTATCATTACATCCAAGGTTATAACCATATTCACATTGATAAGCATCAGCCGCATACATGAATATTCAATTATATGTTTAGCCACACAAGAATGTTAATAATACCAAATCAAAAAGGGGAGATAGGATGATTGACAAATCCCCAAATTATGAATAAACTAATAATCAAACATTAACAAATTTTGATTATCTTTTATTATAAAGATCAGAGGTTCATATTCCTGTCGAAATATAATTCTATTCAATTTAAAAAAAAAATCATTCTTCTTTTCTATAAAACAAATGCATGTTGCATGGTTTGAAGCAACAAATATTTTGGTTACACATTCCAACGTTTCCAAAGAGGCTCAGTCTGCCGCGGGAACTTGAATGTCGGGCATTCAATTGAGATTATAAAGGCAACAATAAAACTAGTGTACGCCATCCCTTGTTCCTTACAGTAAATTGAGTTGTCTTATTTATTTCATTAAAAAAGGTAAGTTAGATTTATTTATTTAGTGTTAAGATTCATGAATTCGAACTTTACATTTAAAATGTAATTGTAAATTAAAAAGAAAATATCGTTATATAATTCAGAATTGTGTTAAGAATAGAATAGAATAATTTTATTTCTCAAACTACAGGGCCTACAGAGGGCGTAAAATACAAGTGTATAATGATTGTACATGTAAAAATGTATATTTAGCTCGATATTTAGTGTATTAGCATTGGTCACAATCAGAATCCACACCAATGTGTTATAAATGCATAATAATGTGAAGATGATCATTCATAACAGTGTATATATATATATATCATGTATATAGTAAATTCTGTTTGATGAGGTTATATTCACTCAGTCCATGTACAAAACGTAAGCTGAACGTCAGTAGGTGCTTCGTGTGTATTGCATTGATGTATACATATATAATTACATTAGATGTATGTTTCATTGTAATACGTTATTCTGATTGGCTAACTACGCATCACGTGTTATTCCTTAGACAATTGCATTACTTAACAAAACCTTTCATTAATGATAACACGAGGTCCCACAATAAAGTGCACAGGTGAATTAAATTAAAAAAAATGCTAAAATTGGTTCATGATCCTAGCTAAAAATTGTAATTATAAGTATTGAATGCTTCTTTTTGTAACTTCATCATGTTCATAGGGTTGTAAAAGCGTTGACCGTGCGCACATTTTTAGAATTTTACACCCCAATGAAGTTACAAAAAGAAGCATTCAATTCTTAAAATACATATGATTGATCATTCGAGTTAATTATGATACTGTTCGGAAGTTAATTTAAACAGCAGAAACAAAATTGTATGAGTTATTGTCAACTGATTTTGTGCACTGTGAAATTTTATGATAAAAATAAAAGAATAAGTCCCTTCCAGAAAATTGATTTTTTTTTTAAAAGGTCGGAGTCGGGTCGGTGCGAGTCCCACTATCGTTGCCAAGCCAACTTAAAACAACGACATGTAGTCGATCCGAAGATATCCAGACACCTTTATATTTAAAAGAACCATATAGGGAGAACTTGGCAAACGAGAGAAGGAAAAATACAATCATCATTAGGGTTTATCAATATAGAAATCCACTAGGACAATCGTAGTCTCATCCAGGGACTTTTTATACAAATTAGTATAGAAAGTCCATGTCCTATCACATAACAAGTGGACCCCATCACAACAATATCAAAAGAAAACTAGGGTCACTGTACTTTTTGTCCTTCTATGGCGTAATAAAGAAAATTTCATGTAGATTTATTTAGAAATCATCCTATTTCGGAGTCACCTACCCTTACTACGCAGATCAAGAAAAGAGTGGAGTAAAAGAATTACAACCTTGTAAAAAAAAGAATAAGTTAAAATATTATTTATCTTTTGTGTAAATATTTATCATATCAATTTGTATTTCACACATGCTATATCTTATCTGTTGTATATTGTGATATTCTCTCTGTAACTATGTATTTGGTTAATGAGAATAAAGATCATTCATTCATTCATATCCAGTTTAAATCAGAATTCGTGTTTACTCTAAATACAAAATTTAATCCTGGTATCTATAATGAGTTTATTTACAACCACTGGGTCCATGCCACTGCTGGTGGAGTTTAAATTCCCCGAGGGTATCACAAACCTATAAGTCAGCACTTTCTGACTTACACGAATTATCATTGATATGGTCATATTTATAGATTTTAAAACTGTTTACAAAAAAGAAAAATTGAATTTTTGAAATTCTAAGGCTTGTCTACTTCAGGAATAGATTACCTTAGCTGTATTTGGCAAAACTTTTAGGAATTTTGGTCATCACTGTTCTTGGACTTCGTAATTTATTTGGCCTTTTTAACTTTTTTGGATTCGAGCGTCACTGATGAGTCTTTTGTAGACGAAACGCGCGTCTGGCGTAAATACAAAATTTAATCCTGGTATCTGTGATGAGTTTATTAAGTGCAACTTGCAGTATCTGCTACATGCAACATGAACTACTTAAATACATGTATAATAGCACGGATTTTGTGTTATAGTAAATATTGTATACAAATAGGCCTACTTAGTTATAGTTGAGACTAGAGTTATAGTAGTCTCAAAGTCAGAGCCAACATTGGCGGATCCAAGGGGGGGTGGTATCGGGGGTTGGAACCCCCCCCCCCTTTATTTGGACGATCAATGCATTTGAATGGGGACATGTCGTTGGAAACTCCCCCTTTTTATCCTGGGTTGGGACCCCCCCCCTTTTTTTTAAATGGCTGGATCCGGGCCTGGCCAACCAACGGAGCCAACAGGCAAATGTAGGAATTTAAAAATGTCTTTAGCTGATATAATTTATGATACATTTCTGAAAGCAGTTTTAAGCATAATAAAAAAAATGAAAACTAAAATTCAGTTACATTTTTTTTTACATAGGTTACCATATACAAGGAATTGTATATTTAAAAGGAATGGAAACGCGGCCGACTTCAAAGAAAATATTATGATGCATCTCTTGCTTTGACCGGGTGTTAATTACACCCCATCGCTCTAACTGGCTCATTACTTATCTGGTAGAAGTTATCGAACGTGGTCATTTAATCTGACACTAGTTATCTAACTTGACAATGATATTTTTTTCTTCTTAGGCATGTTTCTGTAATAAAAAATAATGACTAAAACATCATTCTAAGGGGCATTCTGTTTCAATTTGCTTGGCGTAAAATAAATCATATTATTGTTATTTTTGAAGATAATTCGAAATACACATTCTATTGTAGAGTAACGGTACTTACATTGTGTAGTACGAACGTGGTAAAGTAGCTAAGTGATAAAATAAATTAATTCAAGAAAAAAAAATATAACAATACAACCACATGCAAAGTTAGTAATAAAAAACTTATTATTCAATTTTTTTTTATCGTATTATTTCATGAAGGTATGTCATAATCAGATGATATCGGACATTTTACGAGTGTTAAAAAGTTTTCATGCAAAATAAAGAACATTTTAAAAATGTAACTAAATGACTGTTAAAGAAAGAAGTTAATAAATTATTATGAAGGAAGGAAAATTTTAACAACTGCAGTATATTATCTAGATAAAAGAACTCAGATTACAGGTGTTATAATAAACAACGGCATGCAGGATGTTCCAATTTGCAGGTATAATATATCATGTATCAATGATAAGCTAATTTGTCTCTGGTCTTATATACTTTTAAGATGTTAAAAATTAATAATGTCGAGCTCACCTGTTAATTAATGCTAAATTATGCAGAGATGCAATAATTTTTCTAATTAGAAACAGTTCAAACTTTCCCACATTCGCATTTTATTTATTTAAACACCAAAGGAATACTTTTGCGGCCTATAGACTACTGCTCTGGGAGAAAAAGAAAGGAAATGATACCTAAGGCTTTACTTTTTGCTAGGAATAAAAGTTTATTCTTGATTTCGGGTTTCTCTCTCATTTATATCGTCTCAAGCAAGATGACCCCGTGAATTAAAAGACCGATTTATATGACAGGAAATGGAACTCCGTCATGATTTTTTATATTATTCATCATACTTCCGCCTGAGCCAGACATGGTTTATAACTCTGCGGGTGCGCTGTTGGTATCCCGATTGATCTCGAGCCGCGTTTCCATTCCTTTTAAATATACAATTCCTTGCCATATATAAGATATCATTATTCCAAACTTTAGTTGTTTTTCTCACGGTCTCCATTAAAAAAATATCCGGAAACTATGTTACACCGGAAACATTTTGTGTACTTAGTGTTGTTAAATCATTTCCGGTGGAAATAACCTTTTTGTTTTTGAACTATTATTAACCACTCTTATTTTAGCGCGCTGCAATTTGCTTGTAAGTATAAAAACATTGCCATCCAAGAATCGTAAAACAAGAATGTTACATAAACATAGGAAATACAAGAAATTACTCAGGTATTTAATCTTTTAAGTACCGGTCTTTGTAAAAATCATGCAGAAGGTGATTCATGGCATGTCACAGAAGTAATTTTTTTTGCCCTATATCATAAGAACTTTGGTAGATGGTCAAAATTCTGTCTTTATTTTCCCTGTATTATGCCCGTTGCCATGGTAACCATCAAATCAACATTTTGCCTGAATATGTGAAAAAATACCCTTTTTGAAAATATAAAATAAGGGAATTTAAAGTCCCATAGAAATAAAGTTAATCAATACAAAGGATATGTATATTTACAGTATTGACAAACAAAACCCCAAACTATATAAAAACGTTAAAATTGTGAATTTACTAAATAGTTTGTTTCCATAGCAACCATTTAAAAATGTGTTAAAATTCGAAAATGAAAAATTTCAAAAACTTTAAAATTTTAAATCTGTTTATCTCCCAAGACCAACAATACCATGACATGTCATTGACAAATTTTGAAAGACCACATTCTATATATTCAGAAAATAAAAAGAAAGTCGTGTGTTTTTTTTTCTTTGAAAAAAAAAATTTAGTAAAAAATTGTCAATTTTCACCAAAATTCAGATTAACAATCAGATGAATAATCAAAAATTTTGAACTTAAAAAGCTAAAACATTCCATTTATATGTGCAATTCTGACACACATTTGTTAATTTTAAAGGAGAATATATGATAAATGAAGATATACTTGTACAAAATGAAAAATCATCACTCTGGGTATGGTGCACCCCCCTTTTTTTTCGATTTTTTTTCTTTTTTTTTTTCAAAATTATAAAATTTGTTGAAAGAAATGTGGTATCTCATTGTGTTTACTTGTGAACTAAGTATTTTAAGAATTTAAGCATAACACAACTTCTAAAGTTGAGGGCAGCATATGTACCCCCTCCCTTCAATCTTATATGTAAGATTTCTCAGAAGTTTAAAAAAAAAAATGGTAATACGCATAACCCGTTGTCGTGTCTAAGACTGATGCTGTCAGTGAAAAAGAATAAAGTTGAATCCAAAACTTAATTACTAGTAAGTTTATGTATAAAGATAAGAGGATGTGTTGTAATTGTCAATGAGACAATTAACTCTCAACCAGAGAGAGCAAAGACATAGAAATAAACAACCACAGATCACCGTATATCCTTCAACAATGAGCATAACATGATTATCTATAAAACAAATCTTAATGAACATTTAAAAAAAAATAGCTCAGGATACTTTCTCTTTCAAAATGGCTATAAAGAAGTTACAGTAACAATTTAATGTAACTCATTGTTGGTTTTTGAAACAGATTGATGCTTTAAAAACTTTAACCCTAGACTAAGATCTGCTAAACAAGAAGACTCACCCTGAAATGTCTGGTTGGTTTTATTTATAATTGAATTACTTTTGAAACTCTGTAAGTGTTATGTAAAGATTTTAATACAAGTATCATATTAACTTAACATTATCAATGTTCTAAGAAAATGAGGTCAGGGTAAGATGAACTATGTCAGACAGACGAAAAAAAGAGAACGGAAACGGAAAATTCAGCATTTTTTCCATTTTTAAAGGGGTATAACTTATTGACAGTACCTGTTACACCAATAACATTCTAACTGTTCTGAATTTTATGGAAATAAGCATTGTGTATAAGTTTCAAAACATTTGGTTGTGGCAAACTTAAGTTAGAGAACGGAAACAAAAAAGTCAGCATTTTTTTTCCATTTGTATAAGGGTATAACTCTGGAACGGACGTACTTACAGACAAGGGTACAACTTAATGCCCCCTTTGCTACAGTGGGGGCATACAAATTCTACATGTTCTATCTGAGGAAATATATACCAACGATCTACATTAATTGTGCAAGAATTTGTCAATGTTTCTATTGTATATGGTGGAAAAGGACAGCTTGTCTATTATTTTTTTTAAAACCTAACTGAATTATTATTTGTATACCGCAGAATAATCACGTTTTTTTATGGTTCTCAAAAATATTATCCTTGTGGCCCTGAGGAAAATTTGCTGGTCCGAACTATTGTATACTGTTTTGATTCTCAAACCTTTATGACAACCATGTGCAATGGCCATTCTTGAATTTTGCCTAATTTAATCAATGGTTATATTTACATATTTTTATGCCCCCGCAGTGTTGGAGGGGGCATTAAGGTTAACCCTTGTCCGTCCGTCAGTATGTCCCAACGTTGGTTTCTGTTCTCTATCTTTAGTTTGCCTCAACCAAATGTTATGAAACCTAATCACATTGCTTATTACCATAAAACAAGACTAAGTTTGGTGGTGTCACTTAAACCGTCCAAGAGTTATGCCCCTTTACAAATAGAAATATTGCTGAATTTCCATTCTGTTCTCTAACTTTAGTTTGTCTTTACCAGATGTTATTAAAATTATACACAATGCTTAAAACCACCAAATGCAGATCAACTTTGAATTTTGGTGGTGTAACTTTCACTGTTCTATGCAATGCCTCTTTATAGAGGGAAAAAGTTGCTGAATTTTTTGTTTTGTATTTTTTTCTTTAGTTTGCCTCAACCAAATGTTACGAAACTTTTACACAATTCTTATCACCATAAAAGTTAGTACACAATTGGTAAGTGTCTTCAGTCATGTCCGTTTATGACTTTTATGATATGGAAGCGGGAGCATCATCTGTGTCCAATGGACACATTCCGCATTTATTTCAAATCTTTTAGATAAGTTAGATTATTATATATTAGAATAAAAAGAAAGGTTCTGTAGTTCTTCTTCAATTTCAATTTTAGCACAGTTAAATCGACATAGTGACAAATAAGTGTTTGCATAAAGGTTTCGATACATGTCGATTTACATGGGAGGTAAATAGTAACAGCCATTATGTGTACATAATCTGACTCTGTGCAATAGTATACTAGTCCACAAAAGAAACGATGCAAGGCAATGTATTTTCCATAGATAATGAAATTGGAAACACTGTACCAAGATTAAAACTGTCCCATTTGTCTAATCTTTACAGAGTGTTATTATCTTATCAAAACCACTGATTTAAGACAAAAAAAATATTTTATTTTTTTATTTTTGTTATATCAAAAATAGTATTTTTATAAATAAACCAGATGCTCCGCAGGGCGCAGCTTTATACGACCGCAGAGGTATTGCACAATACTTAACATAATAATTTTGGACCCCGATTTGGACCAACTTGAAAACTGGGCCCATAATCAAAAATCTATGACCATGTTTAGATTCAGCATATCAAAGAACCCCAAGAATTCTTTTTTTGTTAAAATCAAGCTAAGTTTAATTTTGGACCCTTTTGATCTTAATGTAGACCAATTTGAAAACAGGACCAAAAATTAAGAATCTGAATACACGGTTAGATTTGGCATATCAAAGAACCCCAATAATTAATTTTTTGATGAAATCAAACAAAGTTTAATTTTGGACCCTTTTGGCCCCTAATTCGTTGGGACCAAAACTCCCCAAATCAATCCAAACCTTTCTTTTGTGGTTATAAACCTTGTGTTAAAATTTCATAGATTTCTAATAACTTATGCTTAATTTATTATGCAAAAACCAAGAAAAATGCTTATTTGGGACCTGTTTTTGGCCCCTAACTCCTAAACTATTGGGACTAAAACTCCCAAAATCAATCCCAACCTTTCTGTTGTGGTCATAGAGACCTTATGTTAAAATTTTATAGATTTCTTTTTACTTATACTAAAGTTATTGTGCGAAAACCAAGAAAAATGCTTATTTGGGCCCTTTTTTGCCCTGAATTCCTAAACTGTTGGGACCAAAACACGAAGAATCAATGTCAACCTTTCTTTTATGGTCATAAACCATGTGTTTAAATTTCATAGATTTCAATTTACTTTTACTAAAGTTAGAGTGCGAAAACCAAATGTCTTCGGACGACGACGACGCCAACGTGATACCAATATGCGACCAAAAAATTTTCAATTAATAAAAATCGAAATTAGAACTTAATTTTTTTCGTTTAAACATGGTCTGCTTAAAATTTTGATTGCCATCCGTCCTTGTGTCCATCTGGCTGTCCTTGCAGCGCTCGCACATGTACAAATTATGTCAGATTTTTAAGAAACTAATACTTTAGGTTATTATAAGCAATATCTCGAACAAGTTAGATATTGGTGGTCAATCGACTTTAATAAAAACATTTATAACCCTTGAAAATAATAAATTTATGGAAAATAGCCCCTTTAACGCTCCCACAGGTACAATTCTTGCCAGATTTTTAATAAAACTTATACACTAGATTAATATCAACAATATCTCGGATGAGTTCTATAATCATGGACAATTGACTTTTTTAAAAGAGTTATGACCCTTAAAAATATTAAAATTTATGGAAAGTTGCCTTGTTAGCGCTCTCGATGGTACAAATTTTTTATTTTTTATTTTCAGTTTATTTCTGATAGAACGGACGTAGTTTTTTTTAGGTCACCGTTTCAAAGAAACTGTGAATTTTGCCATCACTTTGCTTCCGTTGTCGTCTGTCCGGTGTAAAATATTTGAAACATTTCCACTGAAACTACTTAACCAATTCCAGTAAAACTTATAAACTGAATGATCCTTAGGATATCTAGAATTAAGTTTGTGTTCTATTTTCTATTTTGTAAAAAAACATGGCCGCCATGGGTAAAATAAGAAAATAGGGGTAAAATGCAGTGTGTAGCTCATATCTCAAACACTAAAGCCTTTTAAGAGCAAATTTTCAGATGAATCTAACAACCCATTGTTGGGTTGCTGCCACTTAATTGTTAATTGTACGGAAATTTTGCAGTTTTGGTTATTATCTTGAATATTATTAATGACAAAGATAAACTGTAAACAGCACAACTTTCAGCAAAGTAGGATCTACAAATAAGTTTATATGACCAGAATTGTCAATTGAATCCGTATGGAGTTATAGCCCTTTAAAGAAATTTTTCACAATTTGTTCATCTAGTTTGCTTCCTTTAAACAAAAATCTTCTTTTGATATTGAATATGCTTAATCAATTTCAGCCCAACTTGGGAGTTATAATCTTGTATAAATTTAGTTTTTTATTTCCTTGTACTTCAAGAAACTTAGCCACTATGGCTAAAATGGAACATAGGGGTAAAATTCATTTTTTGCTTTTGAAGAAAAAACGACAGATACAAAGAACATTTAAATGGAATTGTTAAGCCATTCATTGATATATATTGAAGGGACAAATAATCATTGATGCAAGATTTAACCAAAAATTACAGGTGATCGATTCAGGTTCTTTAGAGTCAATTTTAAAGACCATGAAATAGAATCTAAAGATTTTAAATTTCTGTTTGGGTTGTTCTCTCTTTGACACATTCCCCATTTCTAAAAAAAAATCTAATATATAAAAATGGTGTAGGGGTTCTATTATTGCCCTCACCCTTTGAAGAAATTTCATGTTTTAATGCTCAAAATGTTCACAATTGAATTCCATCTTTTAAATTTATTAATGATTTTTTGAATTTTGACAAAAAAGGGGGGGGGGGGGGGGGGGGCACCATGCCCAGAAAGAAAAAATGTCCTTCTCTACAAAAATATCTCTATCAATCATATTTTCTCATTTATAATTACCAAATTTGTGTCAGGAATGCACGCATAAATAAAGGCAACAGTAGTATACCGCTGTTCAAAACTCATAAATCCATGGACAAAAAACAAAATCGGGATAACAAACTAAAACCGAGGGAAACGCATTAAATATAAGAGGAGAACAATAACATAGTTACATACAGACAAAAATGGCTGTATAATGTATTTATAAATTCCCGTTGAGTAAAAGCCAGAATTGGTGTTTTCAACGTATACCTACAGATACAGATCTACTAAATAAAAACTACCATGAGTACCATAGTACAGTCTACATGTCAACGTATATTTGTTCCACCTAACAGAAGTTCCAATGTCATAAAAAATATTTATACCTGTTCCTGTTGGAACAAATATTCTATACCATTTATTCCGTTTATAGGAACATTTACTGTAATATTTATTCCAGTGGAAATAATATTCCAGAATATTGTTTCCATTTGGAACTTATATTATGAAGGAACTTCTATTCCGTGACATACAGACTTACCTGCATGTCTGGTCATGCTGGTTGGAAAAGTTTTAAGGCCTGGCATCCACTACATGTATATATGTGTGTGCGTGTTCGACTCATGTACATGTTAGGGAGTGTGTGGGTTAATTAACCTGCTTCATCAAACAATTTTTTTTAAAGAATATGTAGTTGCTGCTTCTCTTCTTAACAAGCAACATTTTATTTTTAATTTAGGAGTAATACATGTAATTTGGTTTACACTTATCAAGGAATTGTTCTAACTATACAAATCCTTGTACTAATACAGTAACTTGAGTAATCCATTATTAATAACAAAGAGTGATTGGCTCCTTGACATAATACTTTTATAAACAATGTTAAATACTAAATGAGGTTGATTCTTTACGACTGCACATTTAAAATCTAGCTCAGTGCAGATCTCCAAAATGTACTCTATTATTGACATTGTTTCGGGTAAGCAGGTTAGGGTGAAGGTTGGTATCTAAACATCTTAACCTGCATTTGTTTGCACCTGTCCCAAGTCAGGAACCTGTGGTTCAGTAGTTGTTGTTTGTTGATGTGGTTCATAAATAAGGCATAATCAGTGTTTCCTGTTTTTATTGTTTTTTCCGATTAAATGGATTTACACTAGTCATTTTTCAGGCCCTTTATAGCTTGCTCGGAGGTGTGAGCCAAGGCTCTGTGTTGAAGACCAAACTTTGACCTTTAATGGTTTTTCTTTTACATGTTTTACAAATTGTGACTTGGATTGAGAGTTCTCATTGGCACTCATACTACATCTTCTTACATGTATATCTATTTACATACATTTTTGGTATATTTTGTACAAAGGCTGATTTATCTACATTTAGTATTAACATATATTCTAGCTGAGGAACCATATAGATCTTATTATGATATATACATGTACATGATATAGATCTGCAAATAGTAAAAAAAAAAAATATAACTTAAGTATTAAGGACCTAAAAGCTTGGGTTTTGCAGCTACATATATTCTTGTCCAGATATGCATGTACTATTTGCCACTGAAACACTGAATTGATATATTTACAGAAGTACATATATGCCACTGTAAGTCTTTGATAAAGAATGCCCTCGTCCAATCATTCCTTCACAGAATAGGAAGTAGATGAAGTACGGTAGATCAAACCCAAATCAATAGGCTTGATCATAGGTATGTGTATTCAACTACATTTATCTCATGTTCATACATGTCATAATTCATTCAGTATTTCAATTCTTAGTGACATGTACAATCTATTTCAAAGAATTAACAGGCTCTAATCATGAATATAGTCGCATATTATCACATATTATATATAAACTTAAATAAATACAAAATGTAATGTACATGTACATGTATGCATTTTTCAAATATCACATTATTTTTCAAATCATGCTTATATCTCAGTCACTGCCTGGGTTACCACTTGAACAAGTTATTTTTATTTACTACTACTGGACGTGTTCAATGAGGAGATGCAACTTTGAACTCTTAGTAAAAAAATATGAGGTAATGGTTAAACCCAAGAAAAATTACTTATATTCAAAAACTCTAGAAAAATTGTTTAAGGGTTAGGCAATGCATGTTTTTACATACATGTAAAAATGAGCAAGACTGTGTTAAGTTCAGAATTTTTGATATTTTACTTTTTATATATATCATGTACATGTATATAGTACTTTAGATGTACACTGAGTTAAAAAAAAAAAGGTCAATTAATCAGAGGCTTCAACAACATAACCATGATAACAATGTTCAAAGAAAATGCTTTACTATAGATTCCTTAATTTTTCAGACATAGATATATATGAAAGATAATCTGGTAACCGGACAATCTTTCATTATATGCAAAGAAGAAGGTGAATTCAAGACAATGATGAACAAAAATATACACTTACGTGCTGTGGTTTACCGTCCACACTTTCAAGTAGGTACCCGTGAACACAACTATTTATTTGTGATGGCATGTACATTGTATTATTAACACTATATCATGTAATATATATATAAATTTAGTTGTAGATTTATAATGTTTTATTAATGCACTGCCTTCTCCCCCCCCCCAAAAAAAAAATAAAAAAATAATAAATAAATGGTTTCCCCTACCATCAATGAATCATGATCATTTGACAGAATAAATTAGATACATGTAGATGTATAGTTGATAAAATTAATTTTTTTACTTCAAGAATATACATGATATATATGTATATATCGAGAAAGATATCACCTAAAGTGCTTAACTCAAAATGTCTGCAGTCTTGAACAACTTGTTTAACTTGAAATGTCAATAAAATGCAGGGGCGGATCCAGCCATTTTAAAAAGAGGGGGTTCCAACTATATGTCCCCATTCAAATGCATTGATCGGCCAAATAAAAGGGGGAGTTCCAACCCCCAGAACACCCCCCCTGAATTCACCAATGAAATGTGTATCCATAGCCATGCATATTTGGTTTAGTTTATTAGAAAGGAGGCAGAAACGGAACTATAATATTTGGTCTTGCAGGTGTGACAAATGTGTGATTTTGCAGGATACTGTGTTTCGAGTGCATAAGAGCATCATGCCATGTACGCAACTGTTTGATGTTTTATTTAAGCAACAATTCTTTCATGCCATGCACTTTGCACATTTTAACATTGGTAGGCATTATGTTTGTCAATATCTTTATATGGAGCAAGATGTAAATAATAACAAACCGTACTTGTTAAAAATAGCATAGAGCAAGCGTGACATGATAGAATTTGTTTTAATTCCTAACGCAAATTTTATTAACTTTTGTACTTCGAAGCATACCAGTATAATACATGTTAAAAAGCACCCATTTGATTTGATTAAGCCATAATGTTTGAGAAAATCATTTATTGATCAACAATTTAACAAATGCTTACTCATACTTTTAGAATGATTGTATTTCATTTCATAAATTCAAAGCGTGCAACACCAAAACATTGTTTATTTTGATTTCCAGCACTTCAAAACACAGCTGATGTTGCAATTTCAATTGTGACTTCAATCACGTGCAGCCCATTTTGTATTGGAAATTTAAATTAGATCATGTCTATGTTTTCATAGCAAAAGAAGAACTATATATTAGAACAATTTATAACATATTTATTATTTCAGTACATGTATTATATTTGAATATTTTATTTTTGCTTGACAGAAATATTTTTACAACCTGTTGGGAATATCAATTTGCTTGAGGGAAATACCTATTTGCTTGATGGGAATATCTTTTTGCTTGATGATAATGTCTTTTTGATAAACAGGTATATAGCTTTTTGATGGGTGCGAGTATGTTTTTGCTTGTCAGGAATAGTTAAAAAAAAAATTAAAAAAATTGTTGTATATTGGTATCACGTCGTCATCATTAGCTTTTAACACAAGGTTTATAACCACTAAAGGAAGGTTCGGATTGATTTTGGTTTTTTGGTCCATACAGTTGAGGAATAATTGACCGGTCAAAAGGGTCCAAAATTAAACTTTGTTTGATTTCATCAAAAATTGAATTATTTGGGTTCTTTGATATGCCAAATCTAACCGTGTATTTAAATTCTAAATTTTTTGGTCCTGTTTTTCAAATTGGATAAATTAAGGTCCAGAGGATCCAAAATTAAACTTCGTTTGATTTTAACAAAAGTTGAATTCTTGGGGTTCTTTGATGTGCTGAATCTAAACATGTACTTAGATTTTTGATTATGGGCACAATTTTCAAGTTGGTCCAAATCAGGGGCGCCAAAATCAAACTTTGTTTGATTTAAAAAAAAAAATGAATAAATTGGGTTCTTTGATATGCTTGAATTGAACCATGTATTTAGATTATTAATATTTGGGCCCCTTTATCAAATTGGTGCACATTGAGTTCTAAAGGGTCCAAAAATTAACTTTTATTTGATTTCATCAAAAATTGAATTATTTGGGTTCTTTGATGTGCCGAATCTAACTGTGTTTTTAAATTTTAACTTTTTGGTCAAGTTTTTAAATTGGTCTACATTTAACATGATTAAGGTCGAAAGGGTCTAAAATTTAATTTTGTTTAATTTTAACAAAAATTGAATTCTTGGGGTTCTTTGATATGCTGAATCTAAACCAGGGGTTTCATTATCTTTCATGTTGACTGGTACTTTCCACGTTTCTAGGTGGTACTTTTCTAATTATTCCATGAATATCTTATATAAAAATTCCTACATTTAGGCGGTACTTGTAAATAGCATAGGAGGGTAAAAGTACCGGGTACCGCCTTCTAATGAATGGCCTGCTAAACATGTATTTAGATTTTGGATATTGGACCATAATAGGTAAATGTCCAATTTAAACTTTTTAAGTTCATAGACCACATTCTTTCTTTGTCAGAAACCTATTCTGTGTCAACTATTTAATCACAATCCATATTTAGAGCTATATCAAGCTGAATGTTGTGTCCATACAGTACTTGCCCCAACTGTTCAGGGTTCGACCTCTGCGGTTGTATAAAGCTGCGCCCTGCAGAGCATCTGGTTATGGGAATATGTTGGCCAGGAATAATTATGCTTTACAGGAGTATATGTTGGGTTAATGAGAATACCCTTTTGCTTCACTGGAATATCTATTTGCTCGATGGGAATATTCCTTTTTGTTTGACAAGAATATATAATATATTTTTGTTTGACCAGAATATTATTTTGCTGAAGGAAATGTCTTTTTGTTGGCCAAAAATATTTATGCTTTACATGAGTATTTGTTGGGTGGATGAGAATATCTTTTGCAGTCACTGGAATATCTTTTTGGTTGACAGGAAAATTTGTATTCTTGATGGGAATATCTTTGCCAGGAATATTTATGCTTAAGCTTTACAGAATTATTTGTTGGGTTGATGAAAATATATTTTTGCTTCACTGGGAATATCTTTTGATTGGTGCAAATGTCTTTTTGTTCGACGGAAATATATTTTGCTCGGTGCAAATGTCTTTTTGCTTGACAGACATATCTTTTTGTTTGACAGGAACATCTTTTTGATCGACAGACACGTTTTTTGTTGCATGGACAGGAACCTCTTTTTGATGATGGGAATAAGTTAATGATTGGTGCGAATATCCAGGTTTTTTTTCAGAAATATCTCTTATATTTGCATGAAAGTGATATTTATTTGCTTTATTGGAATATCTTTTTGCTTGATGAACATATTCTTTTGCTTTACAGGGATATCTTTTTGATGGATGCGAATAATACTTATTGTTTGCTCGACTTTATCATTTTGTTTGACCAGAATATCATTTTGCTTGAAGGAATGTCTTTTTGTTGGCCAGTAATATTTATGCTTAACAGGAGTATTTGTTGGGTTTACGCGTTTTGCTTCAATGGAATATCTTTTTGTTTGAAGGAAATATATTTTTTCCTGGTGCAAATATCTTTTTGCTTAAAGTAATCGTCTTTTTGTTGGACAGGAATATTTTTTGTTTCTTTGACAAGATGTATATTTCTTTGGTGGGAATATCTCTCTGCTTGAAGAAAATGTCTCTTTGTTTGACAGAAATGTCTTTTGGCTTGACAGAAATGTCTTTTGGCTTGACAGAAATGTCTTTTGGCTTGACATAAATGTCTTTTGGCTTGACATAAATGTCTTTTGGCTTGACATGAATATTTTTTGGCTCGAAATGAATATTTGTTTGCAGGACGGTAATATCTTTTTGTCTGGTCTTGATCTTGCTTCTGAGCATGGGCAAATACAAGAAAAATCATGTGTAAATCATAATTGAAATAACTCTAAACGCACATCTTTTCTGGATAAATCTACCTTTATATGTAACGACCAAAGCCAATTATGTACTTCAGGGGTCATCGTTACATGTCCACGTGACGAGTTGTGACTGAAAGGAACCTTAAAATAATAGCAAAATTCATCTAATCAACCTTTCGGTAGTTTCTAAATAGTTCCATAATGTAGTAGTATAAACTGACAGTTTTAGCAAGATATGTTATAAATGATGTCCATACCCAGTGGCGGATCCAGAAATTTTCATAAGTGGGGCCCACTGACTGACCTAAGAGGGGGCCCGCTCCAGTCACGCTTCAATGTAAGAACACATTAATAATGTAAAATTTTGATCGAGTAAATTGTTGTTAGCTGTGCCCTTCACTTACAAAGTGAACATATTAAAATGTTTTTGGACTCGAAAATCGTGAGTAACGAGAGACTCGTCCGACAAGATTTTCCCGATTTACCTTCACCATATTGTCATTAACCCTTTAATACAATAATTTGGATGAAATCTTAAAGCAATTTACCAAACAGCACAGATATTTTTTGAAGAGAACAATCCTTTTCCAAGTATTAAAGAAATATGATTATCACAGTGTACAAGCGGACAGTGACACAAAACGGAAGTTGCTGATCTGTCCGACGGCGATCGGCTCGTTGTTTTTCAAAAAAATATAGAATATCAACACAAAGTGTCCCATAATGGATTGTTCAGCAGCTCAAGGTAAGTGAATAACTACAATGATGTATTTTTGACCATTTAAAGCTTATTTTATGCTTTTAGCATCAACCGTCTTTTTAAAATAACTCCTGATCATGAAGAGGGGTCAAAATTTTGCGATTTTTCGAGTCATAAATCTTAACAAAACTCCGAAAATTCAAACATTTTCAAGATTTTTAATCGATACATAGTTGAATAATCATATTCCGCATACACACACAAAAGTTTGGTTCATTTTTTTTTATTATATTGTCACAATTGAATCTTTTCTATTCAAAGTGTACTGTCCGCCTCGTTGCCACCGTATGTTTTCATACTGTCCGATTCGTTGGTCATATTCATGATCGATATCTTAAGCAAAAGTAAGATTGAAACATGCAATTTATCCACATTCATGACCGATTTCCTAGGAAATATCAACATTTATAAAATGTTACTGATTATTACATATAAAAAGCATTGTTAATGCATGCACATGAAAATTTAATATACGTTTCTCTAGTTTGTTTTAGGAAAATGGGGCACGTAGGTGATTTTTATGGTATATTTATTCATACATTCATGTGGAACATTGTTATTTTTATCACTTAAAAACATAAATAGGGGTAATAACTTTTCATGAAAAATACAACCATGCAACAAAAGTTATTTCTAGGCCTTTTATAGCTGACTATGCGGTATGGGCTTTGCTCATTGTTGAAGGCCGTACGGTGACCTATAGTTGTTCATTTCTGTGTCATTTAATTTGTTCTCTTGTTTAGAGTTGTCTCATTGGCAATTACACCAAATCTTCTTTTTTATATTTATAAACGTTTGACACAGAAAATCAAAACAATAGTTTTTTACACCCAGTTTGCGTCTTATTTCACCAATAATCAAACAAATCTCATGGCTTGGAATTCAAGTCAAAAAGAATCAATTGAAAAGTTACGGTGTACTTGAATGGTCCATGAGTTTGTTTTCCTATTGCCTTAGTAGAGGTAAGAATACTTATATACACACATTTAACATGAAGTATGCGGTGAAGCCTTTCTTGTTAAATTTTTTATCATAACTTGCATTTATTCTGTATGAGTTATTATTCAATTCTTATATGTACAAATCATCGATTAAATAAATTAATATGAATACATTCACGTTACTTAATACATGTATTTGTAATCGCTTAGACAGTTGCGGATCCAGGCGGTCGGGGGTCCGGGGTTGGGAACCCTAGTTACTTTTTTTTTAATCTTTCATCTGGGTATGAATTCTCTCTTAACAATTTCTGGATCCGCTCCTGAATTATATTTTTGTAAGTTTAAAAAACACGAATATCAGTGAAATTAACAAATATGGAAAATATGGGGCCAAAAATACCCGTCCCCATGTACCTACGATTACATCTATGTTATAGTATACATTATGATCGAAATGTTAAAGTCTGATCACGGATGCAAAGTAAGAGCGTATTTTCCTTTTGAAATGTCTGTGAAGAAAAGGACACGATAATTTTAAATTATTACATGGCATTTTCCATATCGACCCTGGTATCAGCCCTAGACTTCCATATCAAGCCAGAGGGCTTTAGCCCGAGGGCTTGATATGGGTCGAAGGCTGAAACCAGGGCCGATATGTAAAATGACATGTCATGATCTATTTATCACATATTTCCAAGTTTACTTGGGCTGATATGGATTTTCAAAAGCTAATATCGATTCTCAAGGGCTGATATCGATTTTCAAAGGCTGATATCGATTTCAAGGGCTGATATCAATTTTCAGGGGCTGATATGGATTTTCGGGGGCTGATATGGATATTGGAAAATAGCCAACTTTAACTTCCTGCTTTATCTGACCATGCAAAAGCATACATATCAGTTCAAAATGTGTGATAAAAATATATATAAATGCTTTGATAATTATGCTGAACGATTGATCAAATATAAATCAATGAAGTTATCAAATATTATTATGTTCTAAACATTACACGCCGTATACCAACATGGCATAAGCTGAACAAAAACGGGCGTGGGCCCCCAGGCCATCCTTATCGGTTTTAATTTCATTTAAAATTTACAGAGATTGCGGGTCAACTTGTTTTGTGTCCGCTCCTCCATTCTTGATGCAAACATTAGTGAGACCCCTTTTATTTTTATAAAATCTGGATCCGCCTCTTATTGGTCATATGCTTTAAGTAAATCTTTTATGACCATATCTAAATCTATATCTTGATTGTAACCTGCGTCATCGAAGTGAAAGAAAGTCTCGTAACCGCTATACTTCGTCATTCACTCCGTCCGTCC
This sequence comes from Mytilus edulis, assembly GCF_963676685.1. Lineage (NCBI taxonomy): Eukaryota > Metazoa > Mollusca > Bivalvia > Mytilida > Mytilidae > Mytilus > Mytilus edulis. Next base: position 46,228,068 of record NC_092353.1, on the reverse strand, counting down.
GTCCGTCCGTCAAACCATACGAAATACTTTGGTATATTACCAAAGTTTTCTGATCATCTTTAAACAAGAATTATTTTACATTAAATGTGGACCTTGTGATTAATTTTGTGAGTTGTACAACTATAAGGATTACTAGTACTCATCATGTATATCTGAAAATATAAGCAAAACATTATTTAATTGATGTTCTTAAGTGCGCTGCATCACTCACTATCATCTACTGTTGTTTTAAAATAACTTTTAAACAAGAATGTGACCATAGTACACGGATGCCCCACTCGCACTATCGTTTTCTATGTTCATTAGGCCGTAAAATTGGATCAAAACTCTAATTTTGCATTAAATTAGAAAGATCATGTCATAGGGAACATGTGTACTGAATTCACCATGCATTTATTAGAATATTATATCGGTAGAGAATCTAACAACAAGGTCCGCAAACGATGAATACGAGCAGCAGACATGAGTAAAGGTTCTGGAAGAGTGACCAATGTCCCCCTTTAATTGACACGAGATCCAAGCTGAATATATAATCTATAAGTATTTTCCATATATAATCATAGACAGTATCTGTGTTGAATAAAGTTTAAATGTGGATAAATTGCATGTTTCAATCTTACTTTTGCTTAAGATATCGATCATGAATATGACCAACGAATCGGACAGTATGAAAACATACGGTGGCAACGAGGCGGACAGTACACTTTGAATAGAAAAGATTCAATTGTGACAATATAATAAAAAAAAATGAACCAAACTTTTGTGTGTGTATGCGGAATATGATTATTCAACTATGTATCGATTAAAAATCTTGAAAATGTTTGAATTTTCGGAGTTTTGTTAAGATTTATGACTCGAAAAATCGCAAAATTTTGACCCCTCTTCATGATCAGGAGTTATTTTAAAAAGACGGTTGATGCTAAAGCATAAAATAAGCTTTAAATGGTCAAAAATACATCATTGTAGTTATTCACTTTAATACCTTGAGCTGCTGAACAATCCATTATGGGACACTTTGTGTTAATATTCTATATTTTTTTGAAAAACAACGAGCCGATCGCCGTCGGACAGATCAGCAACTTCCGTTTTGTGTCACTGTCCGCTTGTACACTGTGATTATTATACTGTAAAGACCACAGTACAAGAAGTACATAATATAATCTACCTTTAGCTGAATCGAATTTATGAAGGGCAACTGCTGTCAAACATATTTACGTAAATTTTAAAGCAATGCAACTACATCATATTACATCCCAGCACCTTTGTTCTAACAGGGGTGATCTGAGCCGGATCACCCCTGCCAGATCACCCTAGTTTGAGTTTCTTTGTTATGCATGCTTTCCTTTGTTCTGTAACATTTTGGCGGGAATGTCAAATCCACTATAAAACTTATAATTAATTTTACGGAAAAGACTATATATCAAAATTCACGTAGAAAAAATCCAGTAGATATGCTGGGATTCGAACTCAAGACCTTTAGCATATCAAGCCACGACACATACCACTACTCCAGGCCAACTTGATACGAAATAATAGTAATTTGACATACTTAAAGGAAGCAAGATATTTTTATTAGTGGGGCGAGTTGTCAAACCTTTATTCAGTGGGGTTTTAACCTTTTACGTTAATTTGTGAGTTTTCAGACTGATTGTTCAATTTGATTTTACACTTTTTCAAAGTGGGGCAAGTCGGTAAACAAGATTGGGACGATATTTTTATAAAGTGGCGATATAGCGTGGGCCGATTGGCAAGTGGGGCGAGTTACATTGTTTGATATCTACTCATCGTGTTTGGGGGTCAAAAAGGGTATACATCATATAGTAATATATAAAGTATATTGTTATGGTTGTGTGGCGTTCTAAACTAGATTTTATGAATCGTAAATGGTTTTTCGTCTAATCTAAAACAGCTGGGATGTAAAATAGTTATCCCAGTCGGACTTGGTGTGTCAGTGTTAGATAACCCTCTGGCCTCCGGCCATCGGGGTGATCTTACACTGACACACCGCGTCCTTATGGGATAACTATTAATGATTGCCAATCAGACTTCTATACAACAGAGGTCAAATAAGTGCATAAAAGCATTATAAGCCACCATGCATACATCTTTCAACGAAAAGAGAAAAATCCATACCGTGTCGTAGATTGATTCATTTTCGTGGAAGCAAATTTTCGGGGGTTGAGGCAAACGCATTATCGTGGGTATTTAGTTTACGGGTTTTGCCAGTCTGCATAAACCTATAAAGCCTATAAAAGTATTAAATTAAGAATATAAATTTGTGGTTTACCTGTTCACAAGAACGAAAATTGGTAGTCCACAAACAATAACAATGAACTTCAGTAGTCGGCTATAAAAGGCCCAGACATGAAAAATGTTAAATAAATAACGGCAAATGAAATTGACATGAACCATGAAAAACCACTGAACTACAGGCTCCTGTATATACAATATGTGGCGGGTTAAAACATATTTGTAATCGCTCAAACCTCCCAACATGGTACAGGATTGTAACAACATGCCATAAAAACAATTTTTTAACAATTATTTGCAATTGACTCAAATCAACAATTTACACTCTAGTATAAAAACAATATATTCAATGCATCGATTGACTAGCTGTTACTGAAAGCCAGTGCAAAGTCAATTACAACAAATAAATAACCTAAGTTCTACCAGACCCAAGTATCAATCAGTACACATCCAACAGATTTAGTTTTATTAAGTGACCTTGTGCAATGCCTTACTGTCAATAAATGGTATCAATAGGGTGTAGGATCAGGAGTCGTGGTATGGATATATAGGATGTAGGACCATGAGATTAATATACATTGTATTTAGTGTAATGGTTTTTAAAACAATATTAAGATAAACGCTTCCTACAACATGTACAATACAGACGATGTGTACATATTTAAAGTCATATGAAACCTCAAATTAAAAAACAATATGCATATGTTTTTTTTAAACTAAATGGATAGTTTTCATTATACAACTTATGTACATATACTTTTTTTCTGAGGAATATTCTTTAATTTGTCCACATTTAGAAGAAGTTTACTTATTTTTAATTGCTTGCTGCCAGGAAGCAATTCGCAGACATATTTTCCGTATGCGTAGTGACCTAAGCGTGACCCTCCTCTTAAAAATCCGGTGATAGCAATACGCATGAATCTGTCATTAAAATAAACAATTACCCGATTGTATATGTTAAACACGTGCTAAATACCCATGCTTTTTGTTGATTATTTACTATAAGGTGACAATCGGTAAACTTCGGCTTCAAAACACGGCATTTAATGAGTAGCCATATTTGTTAAATCATAACAGATAGAAAAAAAATTGACGATTATACGATATATTTACGTAAAAAATGATAAAATCGTGCACAGAGGACTAAGTTTATGATATATACATGCATTGGTTCAAGAATTGGATGAACATTATTTTTCACCAGACACTCGTTTCTTATTACTTTAACTAAACATGCAGATTTTTCTTAATTTAAATTGATTCAACTGAAAAACAAGTTTACACAGCTCATGTCTAAACTAACGGGCCTCATCAACAACATAAAAAATATATGCACAAAACTGGTGTCTGTATAAGATTTATTTAAAATAAGTTTTGTTCGTTTTTAAATTTCATCAATCAATGTTGTTAAGATTGATCTTGTCAGAATTTGGTCATAAACTGATTCATAACAATACAGGAACATGTCTGCTAGGTTACAGGCGCATTTGACGTACATAGATTAAATTTGCAGCTCTATACGAGTTGCATCCATATTTATCAACGGACCATTTAATTATTTGATAAGGTACAGTTGTATTGAAGTGTAGTGTAAAGACTCGAAAATCTCAAATGTCGACCAAGTTCACGGAATGGGCCACCAAATGCTCGTAATTTATCCATGACACCAAAAGAACTCTAAAAAAAATGGATTCAGTCGTAGAACACCAGAAACTGAGTATGCTGAAACGAAATCTAAACAGGTTTTTTGTATTGTTTTAGAAACTCATACATAGTAGGGACCTTCACATAATGATTTTCTGTCCAGGCCTTAAACCGAGCTGTGATAGCAATTTACTCTATAGCGTACGGCCTTCTATGTTTTCATTCTCAAGAACTTCCACGTATAGTATTTGCATCATATCACTACCACAAATAAGGCTACTGTGTCTGCTGCTGTGATCGAACACAAAGGCTTTGCTAGTTCTTGAATTTTTTTTTCAGTTCCTCCAAATGGGTGCATTTCTTACCCTGTTATTATCGAAATAAGATATGCGAATATCCACAATATTACGATATATTTCTTTCAAAACTAATCCAGACTTTTTGTCGGATTTCTTTCATTTACACCAATTTTTACAATGGGAGAAAATAGCATCTTTGAAATTGACACTTTTCTGTGCATTTTGTTTGTCCTTTTTTCAAACAGAGTTTATAACCTGTCGGTCTTGAACGATGTAGAGGTCCTATGTAATTACATGGCCACAGGGCTTAATATACTCTATATAAACGGCGTTCCGAATAATTTTTGTTGTCAAAAATATTTCCCAAAGCTGACAGAAGAAAACAATCGTCGAACAGTCGCCATCTTGTTGTCATGAAAAAGACATGGTTGAAACAGGCCGAAAAGATTGCAAAGCAAACTGCAGGTCTTCGGTTCATTTTACACTGCTTTCGTCTTTTCTGTATTTCAAGACGGTAACCTGATCAATTATAGTGTGGACATTTTTTCTATTCATAAAAATGGAACCACGAAAGCATGACTAATGTTTTAGTAGTAAACACAAATATGCCACAAGGAATATTTCTTGGTCAGTTTTTCAAAGGTAAACAAGCAGCATTCATAGCATTGGAAGTATTTCCTGAAACTAAACATGTATAATATATATTCAGATTTAATATTAACTTGTTGAATCACTTCTTTTGCTGCTCTATGCACATGCTCTATACATGTAGTATATTTGTTTATAAATGCATTTTCCATAGTAAAGTGCATAGGAGTTTTCAAATACCTTTAATATGTATTCCCCTTTCATGTCATGGTCTTACGATAATACTATTTGCAGATAGCTTATTAATTGAAAAGGAGAAAACACGCATACAAAATATTTAATTTTTTCAACTCCCGAACAGAAACTTTACATGTATAATATTGTGCGACTGTCGTGACATGCAAGATGTTTAGCTAGCTATAAAACCAGATTTAACCCACCGGGTTATCTGCAGAAGAAAATGCTTGTACAAAGTCAGGAATATGATAGTTGTTTCTTGTACATTTGTTTGATGTGTTTGAGATTTTGATTTTGCCATTAGCTAAGGGACTTAACGTTTAAAATTTTGCTTCGAGTTCGACATTTTTTTTTAAATTTTAAACTTTTATACTGTGCATTTTCACATAACATATGAACACTTCCTTACTTTTCTTTTTTTCTATTGCATACAATTAACATCAATGAGTATTATTGAAAATACAGGGAGTTCGTGTTAATTCTTGCTAAATACTTGCCTATGGAACATTTTCCATTTGTAATCGTCTATATTTACGGTCTGTGCTATATCTGCAACGTGAAACTAAAAGTAAAATATAAATATTTTCAGACTAACATGAAAAATTCTCAATATGGACCCTTATAATTAAGTTTGACCGAGTTATTTGATTTCTGGTTTTAATTAAAAACGTCCCAAAGCGTGCATCAAACGGTTTGTAGTATTTTTTTCTACATGTGAATAAACATCAAATCGTGTCGTTTCATAGTTCTTCCGGTTTGATGTTTCGACACGATTCTGTGTATTGCTTACCTTAATGTAATTTCCTTTTCTTTCTGCTGCAAAAAAGTTCGACCAAGAGCTTCCTTCAATCTACATTTGCATGAAGCTACTTTGTTTAACGAAGACTTCCTACGTTCCTAAAAAAATATTTTACGAGAATGATGTTTCTATATAGAATTTAAAAGTAATCTCCGATTGATTGATTGTTAGTTGCTTAACGTCCAGTGGCAAATATGTCATGCATGTTCAGTTTTCGTCGATGTAACCAACCTCCGACCGTTGAGTTGAAAAGGTGTCTAGCTCCAACTAGATAAATAACAGTGAATTAATTTTATATTTCAGAAAGATAAAATCTCTTTGGGACGTGTTTGTTGTCTTTATGCATATTGACACATGTCTTTTAGATATTGAAATAGTGTCAAGACACCAAACTGGACCCTCTCTTATCTACTAAGTTTGTAGCGATGCGTCAATTAGAGGATGCACGGCTAGTCCTATAACTTTTCATAAATGGGTGGGGGTGCGCTGACCGACCTAAAGGATGGGGGCGCCTGCTCCAGTCATGCTTCAGTGATTTATAATCATGTTATGATTATCATGATGTCCATTGCAAATAGGAATAACAACATTGGACTACTGATAGGTAACAAAAGTGGATTGGAATGGTGTTTACATTATAAATAATAGTCCAATACAAGAATGTGTCCCTATTGATTTTCTATGTTCACTGGACCTTGAAATTGGGGTCCAACTCTAATTTGGCATCAGTGGCAGATACAGAAAATTTAAGTGGGGGCCCGCTCCAGTCACGCTTCAGTGATTCCCTATATAGGCAACCAAGTTTTTTTTCCCAAAAAGGGCCCCCTCCCCCTAAATCCGCCTCTGCCACATCAGAATAGAGGGAACATGTGTTCTAAGTTTCAAGTTGATTGGACTTCATCAAAACCTACTGTACCTTGTCCACAAAAAAAATTAACATGAAACATACGGATGGACGGACGTCCTCAAACGGAAAACATAATGCCCTTCCACTATCGTACGTAGGTGGGCACAGGCACTTGTTTTTATCCATGGGAAGACCCACTATCAACATATATTTACACGTTGATAGTGGGTCTTCTCATTGATAGAAACAAGTAGTGCCTGTTGAGTTCGGTCATAAAAACAGACAAAAATGAGCAAATAAATGGAGAACAACCGGAAATGGAATAGTGAATCATACAAGTATAAAAAATACACTTATGCGTGCGGCATTAAAGTGTTCATGTATTTTAATACCTAAATGAGCACTCATCCAATTACAGTGAAAAATAATAGTAACATCATTTTGACTGAGAAATTTACAGAATAAGCGTCTTTTTCAAAGAAAAAAAATGACCTAAAAATTAACAATATACAGAAATATAAGACCACACTTTATAGGTCTGCCCATACTAATATTCGTTGACTCTCAAAAAGAAAGAAAGAAAACAAAATATATGTCCAAGTTTGTGTTGCGCGTGAATAAATAGTAACAATCGATGAAATAAAAATTCATTTATATATATGCTATGCTTATGATAAAAAAATAGATGATATAAATGAAAAGTTTAGGAAAATTATTTTATTAAGTATATTACACTTACCTTGTTTTGTAAACTATATGTTTCATACTTGGTACGTCTGTTACCTTTTGTATCCTATGTAACAGTGATAATATTGTCCGATTTCGCGGGGAATTGACCAGCTAATCTCGTGCAAATCGTTTTCTTTTCGCGCCGAACAGAATTATAGTCAGTTTCAAACTACATTTCAAACTGTTTTCAATTATATTTTCGTTCTCGTTTTTTTCTTCTGTTTATTGTCTATAATAATTTATAAAGAATCATATAATACCTCTTTCTTTTTTTAAATAGATTTTTTAAATTCCAAGTTCCTATCAAATTGAAAAAGCTAAAATTATACAAACTGTACAATTGTTTGGATTTCAAATACCTGTGATATTTTTTCCTAGTATAAGGCCTCTTTTTATTATAATTATAGTCTTAAGTCTTTTTGTACTAAGTATTATTAGAGGAACAACGCTACAGACAGGTAACGTGTCTAAGTTTTTATATTTCATTTGAATAACTTGTTTATTTTAAGACGCGGCGGGAGGGTTCTCAACACTCGATTTGGGGTGTTGGTTGGATTTAGAACCCCTCTCCTCCCCCACCCGAGATTCACAGAGATTTTGTGAGAATTCCGACCCATTTCTACATTGCAAATGCCCATAAAAAATCCTTACCATTCATATTGTACATTATCTGGCAATCAACTAGACGGTGTCGCCCGAACTAGACTAAAAAATAGCCATTTCACTCGAGGAATATAGGTGCAAATGCCTGAAAAAAAACTTGACTCTTTATGATACGACTTTTTATCGGGCATCTGTGATTGGATTACAAAAAAATCTCAGTACTATTATTACTATATATATATAATTCATTAAAACTGAATGACAGACCGGCCGTGCGAGGCCAGTAAAAGTTATCAAAGGTACCAGGGTTATGATTTAGTACGCCAGACGCGTGTTTCGTCTACATAAGACTCATCAGTGACGCTCATATCAAAATATTTATAAAGCCAAACAAGTACAAAGTTGAAGAGCATTGAGGATCCAATATTCCAAAAAGTTGTGCCAAATACGGCTAAGGTAATCTATGCCAGGGAAAAGAAAATCCTTAGTTTTTCGAAAAATTATGGTTCGCTACTGACCCCCTATGGATCCATAGAGGGTTAGTAAAATCCATAGGGGGTGAGGCCGGAGGGGGTCAGTAGTTAACCGTATAACGAATTTATCGCACGTTAGACTTTTTCTGCTGCGTTTTGTTGAAAAATAAACAATGAAACACAACAGCATTAATAGATGACGTTACCATCAATGCGTCATGAACCCCCTATGAAATTTACTAACCCCCTACGGTCTCATAGAGGGTCACCACGTGACGGCGTTAAACCAATCTCAACGTGATAATTTACCCGCGGTGCAATAAAAACACTGACGTATCATCACTATTATATATTTTTTTCCATGGATTACGGGTATTCTAGATGGTTCTCCGTATACGTAGTCAAACATAGATTTTGTCAGATTCGGGAGTGTAGAGCATATGCACAGATGACGTTTTTAGGACTTGTTTGCCTGTTAATTGTCGCATACGATTATTTGTTTTGCAGATCCACAGGCTTCCCCATGGTTCTTTTATTTTTAAAATTTGTTCCTAAATCACTGCTCGAACAAAAGAAATGCGTATCTCTAGCTCATCCCCCTTTTTACAAGAAGTACTTAAAAATAGATTATGAGTTGGGTTTTTTTTAAAGAAAGAAGGGCGTTATAATACATTTTTTTTTGTATCATGCTCAACTTATATAATCTTTTATGAATAATCTATATTGCCAAATTACACCCATAAGTGTCGTCAGTGCAATACAAGCAAACAATGGTACAACTTAAGTTTAACTTTAAGTTAAATACAATAAAAGATACAATGTATTACATTACAATACGTGACAATACAATACAATAGAGCACATTTTAAGAAAGAGTTTAATTGCCAAATTTATGTAAAAAACACAATCATAAACTTGCCTGACATGGGTCATATCAGTTCTAATAAAGTGCGCTCGACTTTAGTGACTCACCATTATATAATTGGGATAATTTTATAGTTTAACACTCGTTTCTTGAACCATTACTGGCACATAACATGGACAAGTAAATTATCTCAGAAATTTTTGTTTAAAAATCTTTAGTTTCTGTAGTCTCTGGTTTCTGCAAGGAGAAGACCGTTTATGATTATATTTTTTTTTTGGGGTGGGGGACTAAATAACTTGGCCTGCTCTTAGTAAGAGAAATAAAAATAAAGATATTTAAATCAGGATCAAAATAATGCAATGAAACAAAAAGTTCTACAGATCTTATATTTGTATAAATGTTCATGAAAAGCCGACTAAAAAAAAAACAAAAAAAACTTGATTTTCTGTTCTAGACAGCAACCTTATGACAGCCTTGAATAACTAGAAAGACAGCAGAATTGGTTGGTGGACTCCATTATGGCATTTTATTTTATTTTACCATGCAATAATTTTTAACAGAAGGTACTAAAAAACATCGTGCCGAGTCACTAAAATCGTGCGCAGTATTCTTGAATATACTTAGTTCAAAATGTTCAAATTATTTGTAATAAAAGTTATTTTCCAATTAATTATTAATGTTTTTAAAGGAATCTGTAAATGCATTGTATGTTTGAAAGTTTGAAAGCCGAAACGAAAAGAGAAGACTTTTGGATAAGAGAGTTGGGAACAGCCATTCCCTATGGATGCAATGACAAAATTGATGGGGTAGGTATTTTGTCTAGTCCCAGGTGTAGTACTGTCAATACATTACAATTGTTTAATACTTCTGCTCGACGAAATAGAAGTCATGGTCACAGAAAATATATACCACCTGCTGTACACACCGTGACAATTGATAGTCTATTAACGTCTGTTCAAAAACCTTTAGGAATTCATCATATTAGAACTAAATTATACTCCATTCCATTGTCAAAACTTTCTTTACTATTTCAAGATGCCCAAAATACTTCCGTTACTGATTCTCGTTCTGTTTTGTATAGATTAGTTGCAATTATCATGGACATTGCTAACCATAGACTATTCAAACCCGTATCGACTACATCCAATAGTGAGGAAAAACGTTATTTTTTTAAGGTAGAATTCGCCAATAAAGGTTTAGATGCTATAAATATTAGCAATATTTTCCATCAAAAATCTGTACAAAAAACTATACCTGATTACTTCAAAAATAAAGCTACACCTGTTATTTCTTATACTTACACCAAGTCTATTGCATCCAAGATTTTCAACCACAAGAGAGTTTTAGAGGCTTTTAACCTCAAAGATACAAAATCCAAGCCTCCGGATTGCTCATGTGCATCGTCACAATACAATTACAGTCCAGCTGGTCATATTATTACTGGAGACCTTGGCATCGTTAACAATGAACAACTAAGAGAGTTGTTAGCCAAGGGACCAAAATATAGAATCCCCCAGCCCATCAACTGGAAAAAGAATTTCAAGTTACTGATGGATGCAGTTGAGGACTATGCAAGAAAATGGGTAAAGCGCGAACCAGACGAACCAGAACTGGATACTTTGTCTGAATGGATCAAAGCTATTCGATCATGCATTCAGAGGCGCATACAAAAACTACGATGTAATATGAGTACTAAAGTTTCTAACCCTTTCAAGAATCCGGAGGTTGTGGATGCTTTATCCTCCTTGCATGACAAATATGTCGTTGTTCCAGCAGATAAAGCCTCCAATAATATTGTCTTCATATGTAAAAAACATTATTTGCAATGTCTCACTACAGAGCTTGGAATTGATAAAACTACTGGTAATCCTACATATTCTTTAACATCATTTACCAAGGACGAAATTTTACCAAATCATAAATCTGTCCTTCTTTCTTTTGGTATCAACATCAAAGAAAACGAAGAAAACTTGCCTTCATTATACTGGATACCCAAATTACACAAAACTCCATATAAAGAACGATACATAGCTGGGTCTTCAAAATGTTCAACCAAACATCTTTCTAAAGTACTGACTACTATTCTTTCGACAGTTAAAGATGGGCTTCAAAAATATTGTGAGGAGATATATTCTACCAGTGGTGTTAACCAGATGTGGATTCTCAAAAATTCGAAAGATCTACTGCTTAACCTTCAATCACAATCTTTGCAATTTTGCAGCAACATAAAAACTTTTGATTTTTCTACGCTATATACTACTATTCCCCATGCTCAGTTGAAAGATCGACTACACCATCTCATAAAACAGAGCTTTTTCTATAAAAATGGAAATCGTAGATACAAATTTCTTGTTTTGGGTTACAATAATTCATATTTTGTGAAAAATCACACTGAATCTCCCAGAAAATATACAGAAGATGATATTATCAAAATGCTGGACTTTTTGATCGACAATATATTTGTTGAGTTTGGAGGATTTATATTTCAACAGACAGTCGGTATTCCAATGGGTACTAATTGTGCACCCCTGCTGGCTGATTTGTTTTTGTACTCGTATGAAGCAGAATTCATTCAGAACCTTCTAAAAGACAAAAAGAAAAAGCACCTTGCGAAATTCTTTAATTTTACTTTCCGATATATTGATGATGTTCTATCATTGAATAACCCATATTTCAGCCAATACTTACATCTCATATATCCAAGTGAACTTGAAATTAAGGATACCACTGATACTAGAAGGACTGCTTCATACCTTGATCTTTTCCTCAATATTGACGTAGATGGACGACTTCACACGAAAATCTATGATAAACGGGACGATTTCAACTTCCCAATTATCAATTTCCCATTTCTCAGCAGTAACATACCCTCTGCCCCTTCGTATGGTGTTTACATATCACAATTGATACGTTATTCACGTGCTTGTTCACACTATACGGACTTCATATACAGGAGTGTGCTCCTTACGCAGAAACTGCTCCAACAAAGTTATGAGGAGGACAGATTAAAATTGACACTCCGTAAATTTTATGGACACCATCACGATTTGGTGGATCCATACGATGTTTCGTTGACCAAACTAGCTAAGGACATTTTTACCACATGGTAGATTGTGTTTTGTCATAATGTCGTCTAATCTTTTAATTACCAAACGTGACTTATTCCCGATTGTGACTGTTTTGCCGAGTGTGAACTCGCATTACTATAAGACGTGGTACGGTACTTATACATCCCATATTCATGTATTTAGTTTAAATGTTTAATGTTATATTTGTAATTCTCATCGGATTTTGTCAAATGTGTTGACGTCTTTTCTATTATATTTCTGTGTTATGGTAAAGAAAATTAATCACCGCCTTCATTTATCAGATTTGATTTCGTTCAAAGTAATCAGTACGATATTTTACGTTTGAAGTTAGATTCATAACAAACCTGACATAGTTTTATAATATAGTTAATTGCTACCTCAGTTTTATATTAATAAGAATTAAAATGTGCTTTGTTATTAAATGCAATATCAGTATTTAGTTCAAATATATAATCTTAAATTAATCCTAATTCTAATGACGTCATTTTTTCGTCATTTTTCATTTTTTGATGCTCTGTTTTACTAATTCTAATGACGTCATTTTTTCGTCATTTTTCAGTTTCAAATAGGACGTCACTTGGCGTAGAGGTTTAAACGTATTCGGATGTGTCTACTTTTGTGTTTCAAATGTCTGGTTATGTAAATGTATTTCAGTTGTTTCCTGTAATTAGTTAATACTTCAGCTTTATCATGTACATCTTTTGAATATTCATTTTATTAAATTTACTGTTTGCAAAAGTATAAATTACTCTAAATTATAGGGATTTTCTGGTAACTTAACGGAAAACCCTTGCCGTTTTTGGCACAACCTTTTTGATCTTTTGGTCCTCGATGCTGTTCAACTTTGTACTCGTTTCGGCTTTCAAACTTTGGTATCTGTGCGTCACACATGGGTCTTGTGTGGACAAAATACACTTCTGGCGTATTAAAATTTTGAACTTGTTGCCTTTTGTTGGCTGTTGTTCGTGTGATTCTTTGTCTATTGTGTTCTCCAATTTATTTATATTGTAGTCCTGTGTTGTCATTTTGATGTTATATTTCACATGGCCATAAAAGTGCGAGGTTTGGCATGCCACAAAACCAGGTTCAACCCACCATTTTTTCCTTTAAAAATGCCCTGTACCAAGTCGGGAATATGGTCATTGTTATATTATGGTTCGTTTCTGTGTGTATTACATTATAACGTTGTGTCGTTTGTTTTCTCTTATTTTTGAGTGTAAATTCACATTGCGATAAGACGTGTCACGGTACTTGTCTATCCCAAATTCATGTATTTGGTTTTGATGTTATATATATATGTTATATTTGTCATTCTCGTGGGATTTTGTCTATATGTGTTACATTTTAGTGTTATGTCGTTGTTCTCCTCTTATATTTAATGCGTTTCCCTCGGTTTTAGTTTGTTATCCCGATTTTGTTTTTTGTCCATGGATTTATGAGTTTTGAACAGCGGTATACTACTGTTGCCTTTATTTATGTACTAATTTTCTATTGATTTAGAATTGTTGTTTTCAAGGATAATGCATAGATCAGTTTTCAAATGAATCGATCTGGCACTATCTTTACGTGTCCTTATTTCATTCGGGTTCGCAGGACTTAATTTTGGTTCACCATATAAACAATAAAGCGCTTATGTGATTACGAATTTAGCGGACAACTTGTGAGGATTTTTGTGGTAAAAACTTACTTTTGGTTGATAAAATGTTAATTAACTTCTTGTCATGCACCTGTTTATATTTAAAAACAATATAGCTCGATGTTATTTCACTGTACGAGGTAATAGATAATGCAAAATATGCACGACTCTTCGAATTTAAAGAATATTTGTAACCCCCCTTATTTTAATGTAGGAATGAATGAGTGGAGCCACTGAAGGGGAAAAAACGTGGGTAAAAACTAAATCAAAGATATTTTTTTTCAAATTTTCAATTTATATTTCAATGAGTTTGATTCACGTCTCCTTTATAGATTAAAACCGTCTTTCCTTTCACGCTCAATTTTACTAGAGACTTGACAAATATTCTTGAATTGTGTGCAGATTTTCACTTTGTGAATATTTTTGTTTTTAAAATAAACTATTAGTGACTATTCAAGTCTCATTTAAGTTAATTTTAGCACTTTTGCTTCATTTTTTTACACTTCAATGAGTTGAAAGACGTCAATGAGAAAAGTTCCCATACTTTTTCAGTCAGAATGTTTGTTATTTCTTACCAGGAATATGACAGTCGTTACATGTTTCTTGTTTGATGTGTTGGAGCATTTGATTTTACCATTTGCTTAGGGACTTTCAGTTTTGAACTTCCCTCAGAGTTTGGTATTTTTGTTATTTTACTTTTTGTAAATCATGGTAAATAAAGCAATTTACGCAGATTGACAATAGATCAACCGACATAAATTAACACATTCTTTAAAAAAAAGGATTAGAAAATTGTCTTGAATGTAGCCATCATGCATTCAATAGAATCAGACAACACAGTACCACTTTTTTGTGTCATTGACATAATTTTATATGCTGTAACAAATTTCCTTTTACAGAAAATCTACTTTCACTTTGATAAAAGACTATAAATTACTATATAAATATGAAAGTTAAAAAGGCAATGGTAAAAAATTTGTAAATAACTGTGTGAAAATCATGCTTACGTAACAACCTTATTTAAATTTTATCTATAAATAAATGGTCACATAAATATTTAATGATCTAATGTGATAGCTTTTGTGGTCGGGTGCATTTTTTTACACTCTTTGGCATATCACCAAGTGCTTTCTCTGAAAAGTGTTGCATATCGAAATTAAGTTTGTCATTTTTGTGGGATAGTACATGTATATTAGATGTAAGCTTTTAAACTTTTCAATAAAATTTGGTCATTTTATTCAAGCCTTTCACATGTTTCCTGAATGTTTTATTTCAAAAATGAGGTTATACATAACAAATTAAAATTATATCCTATTAGCTTATGATCTATGTGTTGAATTAAAATGATTTGTGATGTCCTAGCTTGATGTTAAAAATTGTCCTTCTTCATGCATGATGCAACTATAAAACTTGATAAATATTAGATGAGCAAATGATGAGACCAGTTGATTAAAAATTATGGTTGGTTCTGTAACTTCAGAATTTGAATTTACATGTACAGTGTATTTATCATATATATATGGAGGTGTTCCACTACCAGTGCCAATTTACATATTTTTATTTTTCAGTTCTGTTAAGAATGGGAGGTGTTTATGCCAAGCTGTTTAATCAAAACATACTAAATGTAAACAGTTTTGTACATGTAATTGTTTATAAATGAATGTCACGAAATTTCCATAAAATCCCACTCACCCGTACTTTGTTAGTGCTAGAACATGCAAAATGTATCATTAGGCTCTTGTAACTTGAAATTGAGGGAAAATTGTAACAAGAAAATCTGGAATTCTGTGATTAGATAATTGTTGCGAGTACAAAAAAATGAAACAGTTGAATACACATCTGGCTGCATGTGGGTGGAAACAACGTTACGTTCTAGCACTACTTCAAAAACACTGCTTATATTGACGTCTTACCATATGATCTATTATGACATTCATTATAAACCTGCGCTTCTAGATTTTTAGAGCTTTCCTAAGCTTTATTTACTGTGTTAATGTGATTTGAATTTTCTGATCATGCTGATGGCACCATTAATATTATTTAATCTCAGGATATTTGTTCATAAACACAATCTAGTGTAGGGACTCATACCTCTTAGTTCTTTCCTGATACTTGTACATGTGGTCCCACTTAAAAAAAAAACAAGGGGCTGGGCCACATAGAATATCTCTATGGTAAACCTTTTTAGAACCGTAGCTTTTTTATTTATGACTGATTTGTGTGTTAACTTTATAATCCTTGCCATTCTTTGTTCAAGTTCAAGTTTTGCAGCTCTAAAAACTTTAAATAAAATTGAGAATGGAGATGGGGAATATGTCAAATAGACAACAACCCGACCAAAAAGGAGATAACAGCCAAAGGTCACCAATGGGTCTTCTACACAACAAGAAAATACTGCACCATGTGCACTGGAGGTGGGCTTCACAAAACAAAAATGTGTACTAGTTCAGTGAAATTGGACGTCAAACGAATCTCCAAAATATACGAATAAACTATTTAAAAAACATATAAGATTAACAAAATTTTACAAAAGCCAAAGGCTCCTGACTTGGGACAGGCGATAAAATGCGACAGGGTTAACATGTTTTGTGAGAAATCAACACTTGGGCATTGTTTCATGTGTTAAGTGTATACCTTATTATATATTCTTTACCGTGTTTTAATGACAATCTTAGATCACAGCACTAACATTCTAAACCTCCTTAATAGAATGAGGGCTATCATATTAAAATCTAGGAGTAATCTCAGATGATATGTGCATTGTACATTGTAGGTCTAAAAGCTTAACTAATTAAACAATGCTAATTATTTATTTGTTTTGAATGAAAATAAATTATTAAAAATTAATAGTGTAAATTTGTGTCAAAGTTCAATCATTATGCACAAATCTGCAATCAGTTATTATACATGTGTATAACCCATTGAATGATACTTTTGAATCTACAGCATTTTTGCATGGTCAGCTTAACTTATACCATACTACATGATGAACCACACTATACATTATTGCTTCAATTTGCTTGTTGCACTCACTGGCATGCTTTAGTCAGAAGTAATACTGAATTTGAGATATATTTAAATGTATGCTTTAAACTGCCAATTAGTCATTTAAAGCTAATTCATTATGATGTGTACATGTAGAGTAAACCAGTTAAACGTTTCAATGAAAAAAAATAAGGACTGTGACAAACTGTATAAAAGTGAGATGATGTTCATACATTGTATCATTGCCAATGAAACTAATATGGACATAATGTGGATATAAACAGCTAATCTCTAGGTCCCTATATCATGTATATGATGTATATTTTAACGGCTACAACACATCATGCACATAAACCATATATTTTCATAAGAAAAACACAGGCTTATTATAATTTGTTTTGCAAAAAATTTATAAGTGCCTGAGCATGCAGAATGAGGCTTGAAATAAAACAGCTGGAAAGTAAACAAATATAAAGTTGACAAGCATTAAAAACAAAAAATTAAAAAAAACTGGGCAAA
Source organism: Mytilus edulis (assembly GCF_963676685.1). Taxonomy (NCBI): domain Eukaryota; kingdom Metazoa; phylum Mollusca; class Bivalvia; order Mytilida; family Mytilidae; genus Mytilus; species Mytilus edulis. The sequence continues at coordinate 46,210,505 of NC_092353.1, read as the reverse complement.
ATGCAGTTAATTATAAGGCCATCTATGCGTAGGGGTGAAAAAACCATAGTAAAGCCACTAATTTGTAAACAAAAAATAAACAGAATTTGTCTGTTTCATTATTGATCATTGATATTTTATGTAAACACAGGTGTTCACACCTTCAGGCTTTTGATACCCTCAGGTCCAATTCATTCAAACTTAATTATTGAAAATGTCTGTTAAACATGTTAAAGAGTATTGAACCTTTAAATGTGTAGTAAACATAATCCAAAAAAATTGATACCCCACAAATGTTGAAATAACAATGAATCCACAGTACACATTGAACATTGAAATGGGTCACTCATTTATTACAAAATTTATATCCTGATTCTTGATTCGTCTAATTTTCAAACATCTAATTTATTTTATTGTAGACTGTAAAAGAAAAAGAAGATGTGACGGACACGGCTGGAATGTCAAATGATCAAGTATCTGAAGATAGTGTTGAAGATGAATGTACTGGAAGACCACCTCCAGGTATCAGCTCATATCATGTATTTTATTATGGGGGTCTCATTGGGGGTTCTGATCCCTGATCCCGCTTACTGTTTTGTCAGATTCCCGTATCCCACCTGCACTTTGCACTAAAGCAATTCTCATTTTTTTGTAATTTCCTGTGTCCCGCTAGACTTCATTTCTCGTTTTCACGGCACAATAATTTGACTTTCACGTGTCACGCTTACTAAAAATCAGCAATTTCGCATCCCGCTTAAGACCCCAATGGGACCCACTATTATGCCCCTGCCATTGCATTATGAAACTTTTACATAATGCATAAATACCATAAAACACAGATCAAGTTTGAATTTTTATGGCGTCACTTTAACTGTTCTAGAGTTATGCCCCTTTATAACGATTTATGCAAGTGGGGGCATCATCCAATGTCCATGATGTCTCATATAAATAAGAAGATGTGGTATCGAGTGCCAATGAACCAACTCTACATCCAACATGGGTGATAATTGCAATATACTAAGTAAAAAAATTCTGAATGTCTAAGGGACATATGTAACTAAGCCATTTAACATAATTTACCTATACAAGTAATTAAAATACATTTGTATAAGTACATGTACCTTACAAATTTACGTATATAAATATAGTAATATATACTTCTTGAAATAAATAAAAATAACTTGTAAGTAGTACCCCTGACTGACAATAATTTCTAAAATTACAGTTACTCAATATAAATTATTGTTTACATCACTGATTTTCAAAATAGTGAACATAAAGCCAACATGATTTATATTGCATAGGTTGTTGACAAATTCATTTTGCTAAATAGAGCATAGTTTGCAAAAACATTTTTTTTCATTTGATTAAGAACACATTGTTTTTGTTTGATTGCAGATAAACAAAAGATGGATACCAGATCAAAACCATGGCTTAAGGACATAAGAAAGTCGGGGAATAAAACTCTGTTTGGAAAAACTGGAATTCAGATCAGATTGCCAGGTTCTAGAAATGATAATGGCCAATGTAACACGAAAAAAAGGACAAATCATGTAGAAAGTTCCGATGATACAGATGACACTGTAACTTATCATGAAGAAAAAAACTTGACGAAGAATGATGAACCTAAAAAGTGTGCTGGTATACGAAGAAATTCCTCGTCTGCGTCAACAGAGTGTGAAGTGATTGAATCTACAGCTCCTACTAAAAAAAATAAAAAAATCAGGAAAAAGAAATCTCGAATAAAATCAAGTGATGATGAAAGTTCTTCAGAGAGTGAAGATGAGGAAGAGCAGAAGAAAAAAGTTAGCAAAAAGAAAAACTCATCGGGCAAGGCCTCTTCTAAGGTCATTCATATATCTTCAGAGACAACGGAAACTGACGATGCTGCACATCTCGTGCACAGGGACAAAGGGAAAAGAAAAAGGCAACTGTCAGGGCCATTTGATACACATTCAAAAATGTGTTCCAGTAAAAAATTGAAAAGTATACTAGAAGAATCTACAGAGGATTCATATGAAACTAAATGGGTTACTTTGAAAAACAATTCCAAGTCAAACAATCCAGCGCATAAACGCAAATCAGGTGATATTGACCATAGCTCTTCGTCAGAATCAGAAATCATGAAGAAAAGAAAATCTCAGAAGAAATCAGGTAGCAAAAAGAAAAGCAATGCAATGACCCCTGAGTTAACCTTGAAATTTTCCTCTGATGATGAAGAATTACCTCCCCTTGTTAGGCCAAGGAAGAGACATAGTAGTGACAGCTCTACAAGATCAACACAGAGCAATGCCTCCACAGTGGCATACAGTCATTCTCAAGTGAAAGGGGAACAGATGGAAAATTCTTTTCCAATTCATGATCCTGAATATCAAAATATTTCTTCTGGCAATGAAAATGAAGATTCTGGTGCAGATTCAGACACCCCACTTAAATTGATCATGCTAAAGCGAAACTCATCGTCAGAAACAAAACAGAGCAATAACTCTGATGAAAACGAATCAGAGTTACTGTTTTCTCAAATCCCCACAAAAGACCAGGGTAAGAAAGATACAGGAGAAAGGGGTAGAAAGGAAAGAGCATTCTCTGCCTATACTCAAGAGGAAGATGAAATATTTGTGATTGATTCTGACGAAAATTTTTACTCCAGCATGTCACAGCAAAATTTAACAATTGATTACAATGACAAACCAGATGCTGAAAATGATGAGGATGAACGAGTTAGTTTTTTCCTTGATGGGGAAGATGATGTTGATACTATACCTGTAAAAATTGAAAGTCCTGAGCTGCCCCTTGATTTTGACTGGTTGAAAAAGAAAGTTGAAGCACGAGATTGGACGAAAGAATGCTACGACATGAATACTCAAGTTGTTACCCCTATCAAGGTAGAAAATGTAGAAAAAGATAATTATGATGCTGATACGCAAATTATTAGTGACGATTCAGATGAAGACTTTTTTGAGGCTGCAACTCAGATTCCAAATAAAAACAAATCTGGCATGAAGGTTAAAAATGGGGATGAAACAGGTTCAGAAACTGAGGACTATTATGATGTGGCAACTCAACTTCCTGACAACAATATCAAAAATAAGTCTTCCATGGAAAAAAATGTTCGTCTAGCAGACACTGAAAAAGCTGTGGAAGACTTATACAATGCACCAACTCAACTTCCTGTTGACAATATAAAAAATAAGTCTAGCAGGGTAGAAAAAGTTCGTTCATTAGATACTAAAAAAGCAATGGAAGACTTTTACAATGCAAGTACTCAAGTAGCAATTATTGATTGTGATGACTTTGAATCAGACGACAATGAATTGTTTCAAGCAGCGACACAAGTTTCAGGTATTAAAGATGAAGGAAGCTCAAGTTATGACAGAACAAACAAGAAAGTTAAAAAGGAGATGGATAAAGAGGACTATTACAATGCTCAAACTCAAGTTTTTAATGATTCTGAGAAGAAATTACCAATAAGAAGAAAAAGCTTTGATTTGGACAATTTTGATGAACAATTTGAAAAAGGCAAGAATTTGCATATCAACAGAAGGCAAAGTTTTAATGAGTCAAAACCAGAAAGGTTTATAAAAAGAGAGAGTAAGGATCTATATGATGCCAACACACAAATTGATAGGACTAATAAACATTCTGTCGTACAGCGCTTGAGCGATGAAGGCTGTGTTGTCGAACACATAAAGGAAACAAAGGTCATTGTTAAAAAACAATTTTCCACGCCGTTAGAAGCACAGAAATATCTTAAAGAATATAATTCATCAGAAGACTTGTATGGTGATGATACTGAGGAGTATGATTGGCAGAAAGGTAACAAACCAACAACAAAAAAGAAGCCAGTATATTACAACGCTAATAAGGATGATACAAAAGTTGTAGGCGATGTTTATGACATTAATACTCAAATTGATCGTACCAAAATGGAGGCAAAAGAAGAATTTGATCCATATGCTGCAGCAACTCAGGTAGTTAAACCTGAGGTGATCGATATTTCTGATGATGAAAATGATACTGATCTGTACAACTGTGCTACGCAGGCCGAATATAAATTTGAAGCAGAAGAGAGTTCCGTCAGTGAAGTTAAGGACAAAAAACTGAAGAATAGCATATTATCAAGTGGTATACAACAAATATCAAACAAACTTAGTTTTGGCCTACCAAAAAATGTTATGGATGCTATGTCACAAATGGAATCGCAGAATCGCTGCAATATTTACGACATGGCAACACAGGTCCAAAACCATGACGAAAATGAAACTGAGAGTGATCAGGAAATATATGCCGCTGCCACTCAATTTGAAATTTCATGCGATGAAACCAGCAAGACGAACGATATTTATAATGACCAAACTCTGGCCGACAATGTAGATGAAGATAGCCAAAACTGCTACAATGAAATGACGCAAGTTGAGACTCCCCAAAGACAGTCCAAAAAGGAAGCAAGAAATGTCTTTAACACAATGACACAAGTTGATAACACTGATGATGTTTGTGAAGCATTTGATCCATATAGTGCACAGACTCAAGGGGACAATGTTCAAATGTTAAGTTCAGAAGACGAAATCTATGAACAGGCTACACAAGTTAATTTAACTGTTGCCGTAAGTGATGATGAAGATTCTGTGAAAAGTGATGATGATGGAAGCAATCAACAAGAAGATAACAATTGTGTATATGTAGCAATGCTGGATGATGATGTTGATGAAAATGTCAATGAAAACCAAAAGGACAGATCTGCGAGTCCAGTTGAGACTAACGATGGTTACATTGCTATGTTAGATGAGGTAGATGAAGGTCCACGACCAGTTATTGATACTCATAGTACCTCCGTTTCAAAATCAAAAGAGAATAAAACTCCTAAGAAAGACAAAACTTATGTAAAGCACACAATGTTGAAAAAAGTTTCAAGTGAAGAAAAGAAAACTATGGAATGTTCACCGAAAAAACCTAAGACATCAAAGGAGAAAAGAGAGAGTTTCCAGTTAGAAAAAGAAAAATTTTATTCTCAAAAACCAAGTAAAAAGCGGGACTCCAATTCACCAGAGATTACTAATGATATTGACATTGTTGAAGAAAATACTAGTCAGTGGTTATCTAAGCAACAGAAAAGTAAAGAAACTGAGAAAGTCAAAAGGCATAGAGAAACTAAACCATATTCTGCTGCAGACAATAGCTTGGATGGAAAGATTAGGGCTGCTAAAAATAGAATGGTGGAGAGAAAGAAGCAAACTATACAACCCCAACCTGTCAAAAGAAAACATTTATTTGTTGAAGGTAAATATGGTTCCATATATTTTTCATGCATTATATATGGAAAGGGGAATTTTATGAGTAAAAAGAATATTCTGAAATTTTGAGATATCATAAATGTCATTCTTTAATGATCATAAAATTGAGAATGGAAATGGGGAATGTGTCAAAGAGACAACAACCTGACCATAGAACAGACAACAGCAGAAGGTCACCAACAGGTCTTCAGTGCAGCGAGAAATTCCCGCATGTTTATTTGAAATAATTTCTCTTTCAATTTTGGGATCCTAACCTCCAGATTAGGTATATAACACATGGATGTATTTGAAATATCCATGATTCCATTCCGTCAGGCGTCTTACAATATATCAATTCCACACAAAATTCATCAAACATTGCCCTAAAATCGCCTGAACACGCATAACATTTTTGCCACTGGTTGTTAAGCAACCAACAATCAATCAATTAACCATTAAATAAAAAAATCACTTTAAAAAACAGAAACAATACAAACATTGAAACAAAACTAAAAAGGAAGTTCAAAATTTAGAAACTATTCCCCAAAACAGTGGTCCTGAAATGCTGCTGTTGCAATCTATGCCTGGGGTAAAAAAAACACTTTCTAACGTGTGGAGTTTCTTATGGAAAATATTATATATTTTGTTGTATGAATATTTGTCAGCCATTTTGAATATGACACTGATACTCAACTTGATTTCTTCTTTGGTATTTTAGGTGCAAGTGATGTTTCTGATGTAACTCTCCCTGATGAAAAAGAGATCCTAGCTAAACAGTTACCATTACTGGAATTTCCACGAGCAAAGGGGGCACAGAGCAGTCAGGAAGATCAGCAAACAACCAAAGAAAATCAGAAAAAAGATAATATAACTTCCGAGAAGACGGATAAAAGTAGAAGGGGAGATAATCGCAGTCATTCTCAGTCGGATAGACATGAAAGGTCATCATCTAAACACAAACATCGTCATAGCTCATCACAAAGTTCTGGTCACAGAAAAGAAAGAGACTCTAAAGATCAGAGAGATAAGAGGTCAGGTGACAAGGATCCGAAGCCACATGACAAGGATCAGAAATCACATGACAAGAGACAGGAGTCACATGACAAGAAAAAAGATCACAGATCATCTAGTAGGTCTTCTGATAAGAAGGATGAGAAGTCATCTGAAAAATCCAAATCGTCAGAAAAGTCCAAGGAGAGAGAATCTTCAAGGAGATCTTCAGGCAAAAGTAGTCATCATTCGTCTTCTCAAAAGGAAAAAGATGAATCATCGAAGAAAGATGAGACAAAGAAAGATGACAAAGATAAGACAATCATGAAAAGGATTCCAAAGTTGTCTGAAACTGCAAAGAAAGAGAAAGAAAAAGAAATAGTAACAAAATCACCATTATTAGCAACAAACCTAGATTCACAAATTTCTGGGGATTTTATGTCAAAAATTGGCTTGAGTAATATGAAGATCACATCACGAGTCAGAACACCAAGCCGTGAAGAATCGGAACAAAGAACAGAAAGTCTGATGGAGGCATCAACTTCAGAGGTCAGCATCAATAATAATTCTCCCGAGAAGACGACAGTAAGAATATCAATGTACAGAGAAAGAGATCTTGAAATTGTATCAACAGGAATTCTAGAAACAACATCTCCGACTGAAACACATGAGAAAACACCCAAATCAATTCTGCGTATATTAGGATCAGAGAGCAAACGTCTAAATGTTCAGTTTAGGATACCAGCATATTCTCAGTCTGCAGAGAATACGCATAGAGGAGTTGATTGGGACAATAGGAAAGCCAGGTTTAACACACATTTTCCTGATGGACTACCAAAACTACCTGGGGAAAATGAAAATGAACCAGTTACACAGCAACCAGTCACTAGCTCTGTAAACCTGATGAAAAAACTACCTCTCAATTTACAGGTATGTTATATGAGGGGGACTGGACCTTTTTCGGGATGTCGGGGTCAGTGTTTTTAAGATCAGTATTTTGGGATTGACCCTTTCGGGATCCAGGATTTCTTTTTTCGAATTTCAGGATGTCAGGATTTAATTTTTTTTAAATTGGGGACCTGGGGAATTCATGATTTTAAGCCAGGGATTTCGGGATTAGGACTCCTCCAATCATGGATATTTGAATTTGTTTAAAATTTGCTAACATTTGCATACATGCTTAAAGAAAAAAATGTATTTAATTTGAACTTTTGAATGAAAGGTTTGCCTTTAACCTTGGAATTCATCAAAATTGGTATCCCAAAACTTAAATTTAATCCACATGACTTTCCATTGAATTCAATAGGAAGAGAGAAAATTTTAAAGTCAATCCCCATGTCATCAGTCATCAGCATTTAGTGATTTTTGACCAACTAAAAATTAACTTTACAAAAAAAAAAAAAATTGCAGACATTATTTTTAAAGTACATGAAGTAATCAGATTTCATATACATGCATTCACATTGATGTCTGTCTATATAAAAATAAGGAGGGTGGTGTGCATTCCATTTAAACAACTCTCCACCATGAGACCAAATTACAAAGATCTTAGCAATTATATAGGTCACTGTGTATTATTGAAAAAAGAAGTAAAAAACCTATAGTATATACACTAGCGGGACGGCTGCAGTGCAGGCGATTTGGTGTCACGATATCTCAGTAGCATGGGTTCGAATCCCGGTGAGGGAAGAACAAAAAATTTGCAAAAGAAAATTTACAGATCTAACATTGTTGGGTTGATGTTTAGACGAGTTGTATATACTTATAGTATGTATAGTCATAAAAATTCAGACAAGAAAACTTTAAATGGCCTCATTCCAATGTACAAAAAATCAAATATAACAGACATGAAACAATGACAACCACTAAACAACAGCTGGCTACTGAATTGGGACGGGCTCGTAAAGATTATTTTTATTTAAATGTATGCATATTTACAATGTATTTGTTGACTAAATATTTAAATGCATTAATTTTCTCTTTTTAGGCTGCAAAGGCAAAACCTCTAACAACACAGAATCAAAATTCAACAATTACTTATCAACCACCTCCTGGTGCTTATTCAAGTACCAGTCAACAGATACCAGTAGCAACTGTTCCCACACCATCTACTTACCAGCAACATAGAAACAGAGCTGCCCACTATAATAATTCAAGACCGTCTTCTGCTCATCAGCAGGTTGATAGGGTACCAATTCCTCTTTTCAAACAGGGAAGCAGTCCTATTGCTGATCTGAGTATTTTAGACTTGAATTACTTCTTTGTGAAGATATTGAAGTGGAATGCCAGCTGGTTTGATGAATATGGTGAGAATTTTAATAAAGATCAAATATATATATATTAATAATTTAATTTTGGATGTAACACGTCTTCCGATTGGTTGACATTGTTTTGTTGATCAGCTCATAGACATTCTGTCATGTGACCATGGCGTCATCAATGTTTTGTCATACTTTACTCCAATATTTTTCTGTCTATTCGAAATAAAATAAAGAATGTGGTGCACACTTTAGAATAACCCGCTACGCAGGTTATTCAGTGTTCACCACATTTTGATGTTATTTCTTCATAGACAGAAAAAAATATTACAGTCATTCCTTAAATATTAAACTATCAGTAGAATTTTATGTTACGTACCAGACATTGTCATATATATAAAAAGATCATTTGAATTTAGAAAAGAAGATATGGTATGATTGCCAATGAGATAACTCTCCACAATAGCCGAATTACACAGAAATTTAAAACTATTGGTCACTGTATGGCCTTCAACAATTAGCAAAGCTCATACTAGAACTGCATAGTCATTTATAAAATGCCCTGCAATATAGAAAGCCTAGCTACATAGATAGTAATAGCAGATTTGATAATAGAATAAGTTTGTTTTGTGTGTAATGGTAAAAATAAATCTATTATTTTTATTTTTGTAGAAAAACATCAGACAGCGCCTCCAGATGTTGATGAAGCGTATCCTGTTTCACATCTCTTAGACTCTTATGACAGTTACGAAGATTATTTCAAAACTTTATTCCCCCACCTTTATCTGGAAACATGGGAAACAGTAAGTTGTCACAAATTTTTTTTAGCTGGTTCTCGGTTTAGTGAAGCATTATTTTTTTTTAATTATCAGTATATATCTGATATTGAATAAAAATAACATATTAATATGGATGAGATAAAAATATTAGTATTGAAAATATTAAGAGCACTCTCTACAATATCAATAACAATCATGACATAAACAAACACCTCCCAGAATCAATTTTAATGCCCCATTTATGGGCATTATGTTTTCTGGTCTGTACCTCCTTCTGTTCGTTCGTCCTTCCATTTGTTCATCCATCTGTCCCGTTTCAGGACAAAGTTTTGGTTAAAGTTTTTGGTCGAGGTAGTTTTTTGATGAAGTTGAAGTCCAATCAACTTGAAACTTAGTAAACATGTTCCTTATGATATTATCTTTCTAATTTTAATGCCAAATTAGAGATTTTATCCCATTTTCATGGTCTGCTAAACATAGAAAATGATAGTGCAAGTGGGGAATCCGTGTATTATGGACACATTCTTGTTTATTTTATTTTATTTTTTATATTTCAGTGTGTGAGGTCTTGGCAAGAGTCAAAGGGAAGAAGGAGATCAGTTGACATTGTGTTTACTCGCGTTCATAAACCATGTGACAAGATGTTCACATATACTTTTACTGGTAAATATTCTACATGTACTATATACGACGTATATCAAATTTAATCCTGAATCCTCCATATAACAAGATGTTCACATATACTTTAACTGGTAAATATACTACATGTACTATATACGACATATATCAAATTTAATCCTGAATCCTAAATTGACAAGAAAAAAATATTGTATTTCATTTTTTAAATTACTGACTTTATTTCCATTGATATATTTATTGATAAAGGGAAACAACTTCTATGCTAAACTTTTACTGGTAAATATACTACATGTACTATATATGACATATATCAAATTTAATCCTGAATCCTAAATTAACAAGAAAAAAATATTATATTTCATTTTCAAATTACTGACTTTATTTCCATTGATATATTTATTGGTAAAGGGGAACAACTTCTATGCTAGGGAAACTGTATCCCTGCCTATACACAGAAGGTGGAGCAAGTATGGTGTATTTTGTAAGATTTGGCAATAATTTTAAATGTTAGTGAATAACTAATTCTGATAATCATGATAATGTGATGCAAACTACTATGTTTTTGTCTGTTCAAAATAAAATTTTGCATATCAGCAAAAATAAAACCCTGTCAGTGAAAATAAATTACTATGTTAAACTCAAAATATTCCAATGTTCTAAAAACAATTAAGATTTTACTGAAAGGACCTTTGTAAAATTGTACTAAAACAATTGGTTTAATTTGTAAAACTTTTATGTTTTAGCTGTGGTCCCAAAGCAGACCTTCAATCTTTTAAATGAAGGAGATCTTGTGATAGTAAACACTTGGGGTGTGAATGCATGGGAAGTCAGTGCCAAACATAAAGCCAAGTATTATCCACAGCTAGGATTCATAGAGAGGCTTGTGTATCGTAGGAATCAGGGTGATGTTGTTAAAATCCTACAGACTTTTCCTTCTTTAGGTATGGATGATTTTTATACGACCGCAAAATTTGAAAAATTTTTCGTCGTATATTGCTATCACGTTGGCGTCGGCGTCGGCGTCGTCGTCGTCGTCGTCGTCGTCGTCGTCGTCGTCCTGCGTCCGAATACTTTTAGTTTTCGCACTCTAACTTTAGTAAAAGTGAATGGAAATCTATGAAATTTTAACACAAGGTTTATGACCACAAAAGGAAGGTTGGTATTGATTTTGGGAGTTTTGGTCCCAACATTTTAGGAATTAGGGGCCAAAAAGGGCCCAAATAAGCATTTTCTTGGTTTTCGCACTATAACTTTAGTTTAAGTTAATAGAAATCTATGAAATTTTGACACAAGGTTTATGACCACAAAAGAACGGTTGGGATTGATTTTGGGAGTTTTGGTTTCAACAGTTTAGGAATTAGGGGCCAAAAAAGGGCCCAAATAAGCATTATTCTTGGTTTTCGCACAATAACTTTAGTTTAAGAAAATAGAAATCAATGAAATTTAAACACAATGTTAATGACTACAAAAGGAAGGTTGGTATTGATTTTGGGAGTTTAGGTCCCAACAGTTTAGGAATTAGGGGCCAAAAAGGGACCCAAATAAGCATTATTCTTGGTTTTCGCACCATAACGTTAGTATAAGTAAATAGAAATCTATGAAATTTAAACACAAGATTTATGACCATAAAAGGAAGGTTGGTATTGATTTTGGGAGTTTTGGTCCCAACAGAATAAGGGGCCCAAAGGGTCCAAAATTAAACTTTGTTTGATTTCATCGAAATTGAATATTTGGGGTTCTTTGATATGCCGAATCTAACTGTCATGACTGTGTATGTAGATTCTTAACTTTTGGTCCCGTTTTCAAATTGGTCTACATTAAGGTCCAAAGGGTCCAAAATTAAACTTAGTTTGATTTTGACAAAAAATGAATCAGTTAGGTTCTTTGATATGCTGAATCTAAAAATGTACTTAGATTCTTGATTATTGGCCCAGTTTTCAAGTTGGTCCAAATCGGGGTCCAAAATTAAACTTTGTTTGATTTCATCAAAAATTGAATAAATGGGGTTCTTTGATATACCAAATCTAACTGTGTATGTAGATTCTTCATTTTTGGTCCTGTTTTCAAATTGGTCTACACTAAAGTCCAAAGGGTCCAAAATTAAACTTAGTCTGATTTTAACAAAAATTGAAATCTTGGGGTTCTTTGATATGGTGAATCCAAAAATGTACTTAGATTTTTTATTATGGGCCCAGTTTTCAAGTTGGTCCAAATCAGGATCTAAAATTATTATAGTATTGTGCAATAGCAAGTCTTTTCAATTGCACAGTATTGCGCAATGGCAAGAAATATCTAATTGCACAATATTGTGAAATAGCAAATTTTTTTTTAATTAGAGTTATCTTTCTTTGTCCAGAATAGTAAGCAAGAAATATCTAATTGCAAAATATTGTGCAATAGCAAGATTTTTTTTTTAATTGGAGTTATCTTTCTTTGTCCAGAATCAACTTAAATCTTTGTTATATACAATATACAATGTATATTCACTTTTTACTACCAACTGATAAATTAAAATAATCTTTACCATTCAGTGATAACAAGCAGTTTTTTTACATTTTAATATTTTATGATGTATTTAAAAGAGTAGTTATTGTTGCAAACTCCATTAGAAATTTGAATTGATATCAGTTTTGGAAAAAGGGAAACGGGGATGTGAAAAAAAGGGGGGGTTTAAATTTTTCTCATTTCAGATTTCATAAATAAAAAGAAAATTTCTTCAAACATTTTTTTGAGAGGATTAATATTCAACAGCATAGTGAATTGCTCAAAGGCAAAAAAAAACTTTTAAGTTCATTAGACCACATTCATTCTGTGTCAGAAACCTATGCTGTGTCAACTATTTAATTTTAGATTTAAAAAGTTTGAAGAAGAAATCTTTAATTGATTTGTAAAATCTTGACATTTGTTTTGTGTAAAAAAAAACCATGTAATGTCAAAAATTTGATCACAATCCAAATTCAGAGCTGTATCACGCTTGAATGTTTTGTCCATACTTGCCCCAACTGTTCAGGGTTCGACCTCTGCGGTCGTATAAAGCTGCGCCCTGCGGAGCACCTGGTTAGCACTTAAGGTGGTACCTAACACTACAGGGAGATAACTCTGTAAAATCAGCTAAAGGTTTAAATTATGTTGTGTTGTTAAGGAAATATTAAGATTTTCATTGATCAAAAAGTGTTTGTCAAACTGCTATATAACCAGTGTAATTTTTTTGATAAGATGGTTGGTTCAAATTTTTAAAAACTTTTATATATTTTTTTGTCCAAGGGTCAGAGTAAATTATACTTTGTCAAAATTTTATGAAAATTAAACAAGCCAAATTAATTTTAGTGAAGGTGTTGGGTACCACCTTAAGCTGTAGATACAGTCTGGATTGCACTACAAAGAGGGGGGGCAGGACCTTTTTCGGGATGTCGGAATCAGGTGTTTTTAAGCTTGGGATTTCGGGATTGATCCTTTCGGGATCCGGGAATTCATTTTTAGAATTTCAGGATGTTGGGATTTAAGTTTCTTTAAATTCAGGACCTAAGCGATTTCATGTTTTTAGACCCGGATCAGGACCCCTGCAATCCCCCTTCTGCAAACTTATATATTTTGAGGTGGTACCAGACATCTCGACTAAAATAATAAGTTATGCTTGTTTAATTTTCATAAGATTTTGACAAAATAACTACTTTGACTGACCCTTTGACAAAAATATAAAAATTACAAAAACTTGAATAAAACACTTTATTGCAAAAATTCATTGGATGTAAAGCAGTTTCACAAACACTTCATCGTTGAGGAGCTTTATATTTCCTTAATAATAGAAGGTGATTTAAATGTTCAGCTGATTTTTACAGAGTTATCTCCCTGCAGTGTTATGTACTACCTTAAACCTTATTCAAGGGGTACAATCAAAATCACGTGATGGATATACACACACCGGAAGTTACAGTCGAACTCGCCGCTTGAAAGGTTAGTAGTTGCATTTTCTTGTTTATATCAATTAAATTTTGATTAATAAGTTGGCACACCGAATGTCGGATAGTATGTAGTTTTAAAATACACAATTGTTTTTGCTAGAAAGCGTGCAGTTATTGCAAACACTTCGACGGTGAAATTTTGGAACTGTGTCGAAGTGTTCGCATTAACTGCACGCTTTCCAGCAAGGATAATTGTGTATTTCAAAACTAGATAGTATCCTACATTCGGTGCACTACCTTATTTATTAAATTTTATTGATATAAACAAGTAAATACGACTACTTACCTTTCAAGCGGTCTGCTCGACTGTTACTTCCGGTGTGTGTATAACCATCACGTGATTTTGATTGTACCCCTTGTTATTGTGTTTATGAAAGAATAATTTAATTTTGGACATGTCTTCTGATTGGTTGACGTCGTTTTGTTTATCAGTCCATAGACATAATTTTGTCATGTGACCCTGACATCATCAACATTTTTTCATGATTTACTCTTGTTTAAAATGGAATTAAGAATTAAATTATAAGAAATGACTAATATTTTTTCTGCCTATTAGAAATAACATAAAACATGTGGTGCACACTTTAAATAACTGGCTATGCTAGACAGAAAAAATAGTGCATATGTTTTTTATAACTCAATGGATAGTTTTCATTATAAAACTTATGTACATATACTTTTTTCTGAAGAAAATTCTTTAATTTGTTCATATTTAGAAGAAGTTTAATTTATTTTAATTGCTTCCTTCCCTGACATATTTTCCGTATACATGCAAAGTGACCTCAGTGTGACCCATCTCTTAAAAATCCCCTGATCACACTACGCATGGATGTCCTTAAAATAAACCATAATAAACTATTATCTGATTGTACATGTTAAACAGTGCTCAATATCCATGCTTTTTGTTGATTGTTGACAAACAGGTGACATACGTTAAACTTCGGCTTCAAAATAGAACTTTAATTACCTGCCATATTTTCACAACAACACTGACCGATTGAAAAAAAAATTGACGATTATCAGTGATATTGTTTGCCTCAAATTACAGCCGAAGTTCGGCTTTTTCCCCTAGAGAAAATTCCCAATTACTCAAAAAAAATGGCTTAAAATTACTCCCAAAAAGTTGTACATTTTTCCCAAACAGTGATGGCATTAGGGTAATGTTTGTAAATATCGTATTCATGTCATTATTTTAATATTAGAAAGCACTTTTGAGATCCAGATTTCTGATCAGAATCATCATGGTGTTTGTAACACATGTGGTTTTCAATGCATTAAGTACCATCATTGCGTCTGTTTCTTTCCCCTCTCCGAAAAGTACCTTTCAGGTTGAAAATGTCTGACAACCAAAATATACATGAAAAAACAGTGCAAAAAAGACAGCAAAGGTCAGCAAAAAATCGGAGATTTGTTTAGAATAAAATATACAAATTTCCCAATTTCAATAAAAAATATGCATTTTTCCAAATAAAAAAAACGGTAGAGGTAGTTTTGAAAAAAGACAACAATATCGCTGATTATACAAAATTTATGTGAAAAAAATGATAAAATCGTGCACAGAAGACTTAAGTTTATGATGTTTGTATGCATTGGTTCAAGAACTGGAATAACACTATTTTTTACCGGTCACTCGTTTCATGACTTTAAATATCATTCTCCCCTTATATTTCTATTTTTTACTATGTATTGTATTGTATTCCATGTACACTTTATATATATTTATATATTGTTTAACTCCAGAATATGTTGTAAAAATTTGTATTATTGGTGCAGATAAAAGTATAAGCATTATGTGCATGTTTTGTACAAGTTTTTGGAATAAAGTTTTATTATTTTTAAACAGAACAATCAGCTATGTTTTAAATTAGTTTTTTCATTTCAGTAAAAGAAGGAAAATATCCGTCTGATTTCATTGGACTAGAAATAATTGTGAAGACCAGATTTCGACAGTTCAAAATGTTACCTGACAAGAGATCTTCTATTACGGTATACTCAACAAATATCTAAATTAACTGTTTGCTTGATTGCTATGAACTAACAATAATTTTAGATTGTTTGATTATAATTCCATTGCAGTCAACTACATGTTAAGCATAAATTAGACAACTTGGTATATTACTATACTAACAGTTTTGTATTGTTTTACCGAATGTACCAAAAACAATTACATGAATAATAGGTGTCTTATTTTTGAGAAAATTTAAATTGTTACATAATTAATGAAAAATAATGATGATGTTTGTTGATTTCCTAAAATAAATGTATGCTGCAAATTTTAAATAGACTGCTCTATTATCATGATTATTACGAAACAGCAAATGTACAGTAACAGTTAAAAATCAGTGACACTTTTCACAAAATTGATTGTAAGTTATGCTTCGAAAATAAATGAATCTACGGTAGTTTGCAATAGTACTAAATTAATGTATTATTGCTTGCCAAGTTTTGTAACTTTTGTGCTCTGTATCAAGGGTATGAACTAATGATGTTGCTATGTAATATACAAAGGAAATACTCATTTACTGCTCTTCAGAATGATGTTTATAAGTGTGGACAATTACTCCATTGTGTGCCATTACATTAAAAAATCCAACTAAACATCACTGTTCAAAACAAAGCAATGCAAATTCTTATCTTATGTTATGACAGAAACATGGTTCCTTTTTGAATATGCATGTAATATTTCTTGCTTGAAGATAAACACTATCATCTTTTGCTTTTTTCACCAATTGTGAACCAAAATGATGCTGTAACTTTAAATGTTTTAATACATATATGTTTACAAACATGTTTGTTTAGAAATGTATTTTAATTTTAGGTTGTATGCTCGTTGGTATCAACATTACGACACTACAATGCTTTGTCCCGCCTTTACAAGACTACGATGGTCAATAGTATTTTGACTCCAGGTATCCTCAGAGTATTTCACAATCATCCTTCAGTTAAAGAAAATGATCTTCTAGAATTAGTAAGTATACTGAAAAAATTAAGGGGTTAATGCCTTATAATCTGAAATTGATAGATCTTATGTAACCTCTATACAAAATTACTGATTGACATTTTTTATGCCCCACCTATTTATAATGCCCCACCTACATTAGTAGAGGGGCATTATGTTTTTCTGGTCTGTGTGTCCATTCGTCCATCCGTTCGACTGTTTGTCCGTCTGTTCGTCCCACTTCAGGTTAAAGTTTTTGGTCAAGGTAGTTCTTGATGAAGTTGAAGTCCAATCAACTTGAAACTTAGTACACATGTTCCCCATGATATGATCCTTTTAATTTTTATGCCTAATTAAAGTTTTGACCCCAATTTCATGGTCCACTGAACATAGAAAATGATAGTGCAAAGTTCAGGTTAAAGTTTTTGGTCAAGGTAGTTTTTGATGAAGTTGAAGTCGCATCATCTTTAAACTTAGTACACATGTTCCCTAAAATAATATCTTTCTAATTTTGATTCCAAATTAAAGTTTTGACCCCAATTTCACGGTCCACTGAACATGGAAAATATAGTGAGTGGGGCATCCGTGTACTATGGACCAGAAGCATAACTGTTGGGAAAAAATTAAAATGTTAACAGTGACACTACCGATTGAACTTCAATACTGTGTACTGTGGATTCATTATTATTTGTTGGATACAAATTTTCCTGGATTTCGTAGGTACTGGTGAACCACAAAATTAAATGTTCAATGAATAACAAATTTTTTTATAGGCTTCAATATATGCAGACTTCGCCAAAACCATGAAATTAAATATCCACTAACATGTATGTTTTCCTATATTTCAAATTTGGTACCCAAGAAAATAATTGAATCAAAAGTATCAGCAATTATTCATGTTCTTATTATGGATATGATTGATTGATTGATTGATTTGTGTAAAATTCCATTTTCAGCAGTATTGGTTATTTCATATAGGTAAGTTTTTATTGGTGGAGGACAGAGAAGGGCACAAGGACTGTCATATATAATTGGTTAAAAACAGATTGTAATAGTATTAGAAAGGGGTGACTCCGCTGTATAGTAATAGAACTTTTCCCTTTCATGCATTAAGAACATTGTTCATGTATTTTTAGGATAACTATAACAAGTCACAACAAAAAGCTATTGTGATATCAACCAAGATAGCACTGGAGCCAGTACAACAAAATAGGGTGGTGCTGATCCAAGGACCTCCTGGTACTGGTAAATCCTATACTATTATAGGTATAATCAAGAATATCATTAAGGTAACAGTCAAATATTGTCATTGTATGATGTATTTCCTGATGAAGATATGCTTGTCTTGTTAATGTCTAATAAAAAAGTGTGTTTAGTCTGTTAGTCTTACTTACTTTGCAGTCTACCCTAAGAATTTTTATGCCTCACCTACGATAGTAGAGGGGCATTATGTTTTCTGGTCTGTCCATCTGTTCGTCCGTCCTTTCTTCTGTCCGTTCGTCCCACTTCAGGTTAAAGTTTTTGGTCAAAGTAGTTTTGGATGAAGTTGAAGTCCAATCATCTTGAAACTTAGTATACATGTTCCCTATGATATGATCTTTCTAATTGTAATGCCAAATTAGAGTTTTTACCCCAATTTCATGGTCCGCTGAACATAGAAAATGATAGTGCGAGTGGGGCATCTGTGTACTATGGACACATTCTTGTTTGTAAATACAGTGTAACCTGCCTAATCTGACACACCGGTTGACTAGAAAAAAATTTTGGATTAAGCAGGGTGTCGGAATACTCAGTTTTCTTTTGCAAGGATAGGCATAATTTGGGACCATGAAAATGTGTCGGTTAAAGCAGGATGTTGGAATACCCAGGTGTCGGATTAGACAGGTTACACTGTAATATACATTTGATTAGAAATCTGTTATGAACAAAAAAGATTTACAGCTAAGTTTGAGAAAAAAACAATTTGTAAAATCATGAATGGAAATAAGGAATTTGTCAAAGATACAACAACCCGACCAAAGAGCAGAAAACAGCCAAACAAAATAATATAATGTTACTTTAATACGAATTATCTATGTTTTTTGCAAGAACTATATTTTGATTCAAAGGCTATCATGAATTTAATGTGTAAACTGAAGGAGTCCAAACACTTTTTGATTGAACGGGAAAATATTTTTGTTATCAGACAAACAACATGCTGAAACTGCTGTTTTATATTCATTGATAATTTGCCAAACATTTGATATTGACTGTTCTTCTAATTTCAGAAAAGCAATAGGACATGTCACATTTGTCTGTGTGCACCATCAAATGCTGCTGTAGATGAATTAATGAAAAGACTAATAGATGAAAGAAGGAAGATGGAAGAAAAGAGTGAGTTAGTCCATAACATATGGTGTATTAATTCATGGCTCAATTTTCCTTTATACACAATTAAAAAAAAACACCTTTTTTGTACATTTCTTAATATGAAAGTCACTTTGATGTCTTCAACTTTTAAATAATACTCACACCTTATGGTGTGTGTTCTGTTATTTTTGTCTTTTGGCTAATTCTAAATTTTTACCATGGCATTGTTAGTTCTTTTTGGTCATGCTAGTTAAACTATCTTTTGGTCACTGGTTGATAGTTATCTCATTGCAATTGGCTATCATAATACATTTCATTAATATCCTTATTTTACTGGTCACAAAAGTTATTGAAATACTAGAGTTTTATTATTTAACACTGTAATTCAGAAATTATTTCATGCATTTAATACTGCAATATTTCAAGAATTGACAAAAAAGTGAGTTGAATTATTGTGATTTCAGAAAAATCTGCATTCAGATCAATGTTAACAATGGTTAAGTTATCAAAATGAAAGTTCGTATTATTGCAACACTCTTCCAGTCAAATTATTCACATAAATAAAAAAACTTTCAATGTTTTCTACAGGAGTAGGTCTGGTGAGTGCCAATTTTACCTCAAATTTCAGGTTCATCTGACGAAATATTTTGGACACTTTTTAAACACTTAAGTGTCTATTTCAATTGATTCAATTAGGTTATGTGAAATATTTTAACTGATTTAGTCATTACAAACAGTTCGGTCCGATTCAAGCTTAGATATAAAAAATCTATCAAATATGCAAAAAATGTCACTTTTCAGATGGTTTTTGTCAAAATAGAAAGTGGCCACATCTGTGTTCATCCTCAACCTTTGTATATGTTATGTATTATAATTAAATACAACTTACAATTCAATATTAAGAATGAACACAAATGTGGCCACTTTCATTTGAGACAGAAACCGTCAAAAATTTAACTAGAATGCTACAATTGTGAAGATTTCAGTAATTTAGCATGACTTAATGATGCTAGTACCCAATATATGTGCATTGTATTGTCAAAAACAGTCCATATTTATGTAGTAGAAGCATTCTACTTTCAAATTAATAACTAAAGGTTTACATTTTAACAATTTTCTAAAACTGCTATATTTTGGGGTCAAAAAGGGGTCTTACTGGACCTACTCCTTTACAGTATTCAATTAAACAAAGATATCAAGAGATACAAAATGACTGCAGTCTAATTTCATTTTGTAACAACATTCAATGGTGACATGTATTTATTGCTGTTTTTCATAGCTATATAGTACATATATAGTGAGATGAGAATGGTTCTCAAACCAACAATAAACAATACATTATTAGTTCCGGAAATATTGTTGCTTGAATGAATTTATTTTCCTTAATTTATGTTTATATTTATAGGTAAACATTCTGGATTCCGACTTGTTCGCATTGGGAAACCAGAAAATATACATCATGATGTACAAAAGTACACATATCGTGAGATTGTAAAGGTTAATCAGGCCGAGGGTAAGTGTAACAGCAAAGTTTTTACTTTTAAGGCATCTATGTTCTTCAACCTAAAAGGCATTGAAACTGCTAAGTTTTGTCCTCAAGCAAAATGACGGTGAAATGAAGGCAACAGTAGTATACTGCTGTTTAATAGTCATAAACTGATGAAGCGAAAAAGAAATCTGGTCTTAAAATCTATAAAAGAGGAAAACACATCAACTATAAGATAAAAACAAAGGAACAACTGAAACACTTAACTGCAATTAAAAAAATGCCAACATACAGAGACACAGACTATTTGATAACAAGTACCATATTCCTGACTTAGTACAGGACAATTTAAGAAAAATGGATGGTTGAACCTGGTTTTATGGCTAGGGAAACTTCTGGCTTATATTGCAATGTTACATTTTTAAAGAATCCCTATCTCAACAGTTCTAACATTATTTGCTTTTAATCTTTTTAATATTTGGAATTGTTGTTTTTCATTGTGTATAAACAGAATTTTGTTCGTCAACATTTGTTTTGACAAGGTTTTTCTAGGAGATATGTAATATTTACAACTTTAGCCAATTAGCATTTTAAAACCTTGTGAATGCTTATGTGAAATTCTTTTGCCTGCGTAATAAGTTCACATTAGTTGATTTGACTAAAAAGATTGTTGGATTTTATTTGATTTTACCATTATTGATTTTTAAAGCATATACCATTGTTGATTTAATGAAGCATATACCATTGTTGATTTATTAAAGCATAGTTCTTGAGACTTTTTTTGGTATTTGATTAAAAAAAAAAGAATGTTAAATGTCTATATCATGAAATTTATTTTCAGAATTAAAGAACAAAATTAAACGACAGGTCAACACAAGTGTGGTAAAAGAGATTGATAAGCTGAAGACCAGAATATCAAGTTTGCATGAGGAATTGACCAATAAGACGATCAATATGCAAACAATTGAGGTAGAGCCAATTTTTACCAAAAATATGTTATGCTTGGGTGTCTAAAAAAGTGTGCCAATAGATTTTTCTTAAACTTCTGCAAAAGACTTCTGGGTCATATACTTTCAAATTTCCAAAAAAATTGGGGTCAATGATGTTGTTTTTAGGGACAAGTGAGCTTATGCCATCACTTGGCGTCCGTCGTCGTCCGTCGTCTGTCGTCCGTCGTCGTCTGTCGTCGTAAACTATTTCAAGAATCTTCTCCTCTGAAACTACTGGGCCAAATACTTTCAAACTTTAACTGAATATTCCTTAGGGTATCTAATTTATAAATTGTATCCGAAGTTTTGATCTATCAACAAACATGGTCGCCATTGCTAAAAATAGAACATAGGGGTCAAATGCAGTTTTTGGCTTATAACTCAAAAACCAAAGCATTTAGAGCAAATCTGACATGGGGTAATATTGTTTATCAGGTCAAGATCTATCTGCCCTGAAATTTTCAGATGAATAAGACAACCCGTTGTTGGGTTGCTGCCCCTGAATTGGTAATTTTAAGGAAATTTTGCTGTTTTTGGTTATTATCTTGAATATTATTATAGATAAAGATAAACTGTAAACAGGAATAATGTTCAGCAAAGTAAGATTTACAAATAAGTCAACATGACGGAAATGGTCAGTTGACCCCTTTAGGAGTTATTGCCCTTTATAGTCAATTTTTAACAATTTTTCGTAAATCTTAGTAATCTTTTACAAAAATCTTCTCCTCTGAAACTACTGGGCCAAATACTTCCAAACTTAAATTGAATGTTCCTTAGGGTATCTAGTTTGTAAATTGTATCCGAAGTTATGATCTATCAACAAACATGGTCGCCATTGCTAAAAATAGAACAAAGGGGTCAAATGCAGTTTTTGGCTTATAACTCAAAAACCAAAGCATTTAGAGCAAATCTGACATGGGGTAATATTGTTTATCAGGTCAAGATCTATCTGCCCTGAAATTTTCAGATGAATAAGACAACCTGTTGTTGGGTTACTGCCCCTGAATTGGTAATTTTAAGGAAATTTTGCTGTTTTTGGTTATTATCTTGAATATTATTATAGATAGAGATAAACTGTAAACAGGAATAATGTTCAGCAAAGTAAGATTTACAAATAAGTCAACATGACGGAAATGGTCAGTTGACCCCTTTAGGAGTTATTGCCCTTTATAGTCAATTTTTAACCATTTTTCGTAAATCTTAGTAATCTTTTACAAAAATCTTCTCCTCTGAAACTACTGGGCCAAATACTTCCAAACTTTAACTGAATGTTCCTTAGGGTATCTAGTTTGTAAATTGTATCCGAAGTTGTGATCTATCAACAAACATGGTCGCCATTGCTAAAAATAGAACATAGGGGTCAAATGCAGTTTTTGGCTTATAACTCAAAAACCAAAGCATTTAGAGCAAATCTGACGTTGGGTAATATTGTTTATCAGGTCAAGATCTATCTGCCCTGAAATTTTCAGATGAATCAGACAACCTGTTGTTTGGTTGCTGCCCCTGAATTGATAATTTTAAGGAAATTTTGCTGTTTTTGTTTATTATCTTGAATATAATTATAGATAGAAATAACTGTAAACAGCAATAATGTTCAGCAAAGTAAGATTTACAAATAAGTCAACATGACGGAAATGGTCAGTTGACCCCTTTAGGAGTTATTGCCCTTTATAGTCAATTTTTAACCATTTTTCGTAAATCTTAGTAATCTTTTACAAAAATCTTCTCCTCTGAAACTACTGGGCCAAATACTTCCAAACTTTAACTGAATGTTCCTTAGGGTATCTAGTTTGTAAATTGTATCCGAAGTTGTGATCTATCAACAAACATGGTCGCCATTGCTAAAAATAGAACATAGGGGTCAAATGCAGTTTTTGGCTTATAACTCAAAAACCAAAGCATTTAGACTAAATCTGACGTGGGTAATATTGTTTATCAGGTCAAGATCTATCTGCCCTGAAATTTTCAGATGAATCAGACAACCTGTTGTTGGGTTGTTGCCCCTGAATTGATAATTTTAAGGAAATTTTGCTGTTTTTGTTTATTATCTTGAATATAATTATAGATAGAAATAAACTGTAAACAGCAATAATGTTCAGCAAAGTAAGATCTTCAATTAAGTCAATTTGACCAAAATTGTCAATTGACCCCTTAAGGAGTTATTGCCCTTTAAAGACTTTTTTCACAATTTGTTCATCATTGTTGACTTACTTTAAAAAATCTTCTCCTTTGAAACTGCTGTATCAATTTCAGCCAAACTTAGGCTAAATGAGTTTCAGAGTATCTAGTATAAATTTTATATTTTATTTCCTTGTATGTCAAGAAACATAGCTCCTATGGCTAAAATAGAACATAGGAGAAAATGATTATTTTTTTTTGGCTTTTGAAGAAAATAGGACGATCCAAAAAACATTTAAATAAATTGAAAAGCCAAAATAATCATTGATGAGAGATTTAACCATAAGAATTAAGGTGAGCAATTCAGGCTCTTGAGAGCATCTTGTTTTAATATGTTAAAATACTTTGAATAAACAAAATTACACTTATGTTTTCCTTATTGAGAAACCGAATAACCCATAAAATTTGTTAGAACTTAATGAGAGAATTGCTTTTCATATATACTCTGCAAATATCAAATTCAAATTAGAATCAAGTGTCATGGTCCTCATTTTCTCAAAAACAATCCCCAAAGAAGTGATGCTTAGAAAAAGACACTCGATCTACCTAAACCATCCCTGTCTGTCTAAAAATCAAACCCACTCCTTCTTTATTTGTGTACAATGACTAATTTGAATCATTTATCATTTATGGTTCATGTGTATGTGTGAACATTTAAATGTCAGTAAACTCATTTACATATTTCAAATCAGAGATTTGCCTGAAAGAAAGTATAAAGAGATGCTAATAATCTGTTTTTGTGATAAAAAAAAAGTACAAAGAAAACATGCCATATACTGTATGTGACTTTAAGATGAAGAACTTCTACTTAAGAACTGTTACCATTGTTAATGGTTTTTCTATTGTTTCTAGGGATTTGGTATCTTTAAAAAAAAATTAAACATATTTCTACTATTTTATCACATATCATCTACGTTAGATGGAGACAGTATTTCATACTGTTTTTGGTGTTTTGCAGGCAGGGAAGATTAGAAGTGAAATAAGTAAATTAGAAAAGAAAAAAGATGATATGGAAGTTTCAATCCAGGCTCAATATAAAGTAAGATTTTAGTTTCAGGACATAATTGTATTTTTGGGGGATGAAACCCATTCAAGATCTAGAGTAAGTGTTTGATTGAATTGGTTTGCATTGAAATATTTTCTCGGATGAAATCCTTGCATAATATATGGTAGCGTTCTTGAATGACCCAAAAAAATATTTTCTTGATGAAATCTATATTTAATTTGGAAGTGGTTGGTCTTTTACTCTATTCTGTGAGGAGAAAGTCTAGGCCTATATCAAATGTTTATCTTTATCATTATGACATTTTGAAGATTTGTTAAGGATCAATTATTAAAAATGAAATAAAAAATATATTTTCTAACAACTTAAACTAATTCATTTGTAAACTTATGTACTTGCAGGACATAAAACTCACGAGGCAAGAAGATCAAAAAGTTATGAGGGATGTGTTGATAAAGAGCCATATAGTGTGTGGCACACTGAATTCCTTTGGGAACGATTTTTATGCAGACATACTAGCTCCTTACTCTCAAAACATCAGGAGGTCGATGTTTAATTGTGTTATTGTAGATGAGGTAAGACATATACTTGTGTGAGGGTCCAGTTGGGGGGGGGGGGGGGGGGGGGGGAGGACTGGGGTGCCTTCATTTCTGTATTCTTTAACTTTTTTAGGTAATTTTTCTCTATTTTTTATATGGGGCATCCGTGTACTGGGGACACATTCTTGTTCTCTATTTTTTATATCACTTGGCCATTATTCTCAATTCTTTATTTATTTGTCCTATTTTACTTCACTTTTGCCTATCATATGATTCTCTATTCTGTAACCCCCATTCTTATGTGTTAATTTTTGTCATGTTATTTATTTACATTATATAATGGCACTGTGTTCATTTGAGAATTCTGCCACAAAACTTGAGTCATGCTGTCATTTAGAGGTAGCATGTTAAACAAACAGGTATATTGGCTTTAACATTTAATTTCATGTTTCACCATTACCCACAAAATCCACAAACTTTTGGTATCCAACCAATAATAATGAAACCAAAGTGTTGTGAAATTTATGAGCTTAGAACTTTTAATACAATGTAGTCTTTTAACCTATCAGTTTTAGAACCTAACAAATCTATTTATTGTGAAATTTACTCTTGCCATATTTTTTTGTCTATGTATTTCACTATTTGCAATTAACTTTCAATCATTAATTGTACTTTATAATTATATTTATTACAGGCTTCTCAAGCAACTGAGTTAGATACACTAATACCATTACAATATGGAACTACTAAATTGATTATGGTAGGAGATCCTGAACAACTTCCACCAACTGTCTTGTCACAGGTAAGACTTAGAAAAATTTATTGCACAATGCAAGATTTGTGATAATAGATGATCTTCAGTAATATATATGAACATAACTAGTTAAAAAACACTGCTGATAAATTGTACAAAATAAGATTTAGTTACATGTATTTACAAAAGATCATCCTTTAATTTCAAATGGTTGAGGAACATAGTTTGATTTGGAATTGCCTGATTTCCGAAAGTTGTCCAAGTAATTGCAAAGCAAATTGTTTTGAAACCTCAAGAGACAGAGGAAGAAAACAATGGCATCTGAAGATTATTTGTCAGAAGTTATCTTCTCTTGATCAAATTTTAATTTGACTGGTGAGAGATTCAGGTATCTTGTAGCCTTTAGTTAGAAAAACATACAAAACACAGACAAATAAGATGTTCAAATTCCACATACTGAGGATTCATTTATTTTTGTGGACGCCAATTTTTATAGATTAAGAATAAATTGTGTTATTTGTGGACATTTGATATCATGGTTTTGTCAAATTTGGCATAGAAGTCTATAGAAATTTCATACTCTGTTAAACAATTATAATCTCTGTTTACTCACAAAAGTTAGTATCACACTTAAAAGAATGAGTCAACAGGACTAGTCCTTTGTTCAGACAATACAGAAAATAACCAATTAACTGAATGACTCTATTAAACAACAGTTTATTGAAAACGGCTAACTATGAAAAAATAAAATATTTCTGTTGAATGTTGATGTAATTTTTTTCTTCAGAAGTCTGCTCAGAAAAGTTTTGGACAATCACTGTTTGAGAGGTTCTACTGTCATTTTAGACATGAAGACGTTAACCCTGTTCTATTCTTAGATACACAGTATAGAATGCATCCAGAAATTGCTCTTTTTCCGAGCAAATTTGTCTACCTTGGTGCACTCAAGACTGACAGGTATATTGGGCTTTGATGTACTGCAAATTGTCAAAAGTTGAACATGTAATACCCATATTTCTATGAAATCCATGAAAATTGGTAACCTACAAATAATAAGGAATCTTAAGTTATTAATTCCTTGATGGAACAACTCTGACTTTTTCAACACAACATTAAAATAGCCCCTACATTGAAACATGATGTTGAAATTTTTTGTTGACTTGTTGAGAGTTATCTCCCATAAGATTGGCAGACCCTCCTCTCTCTCTTCTACAAACACAATCTGGAGACTTAAGATATGTTTCAATGAGAGAAAAAAACAAGAGTATAACTAGATTAGATATGACATGACCAACACTTGATGCTTCTGTTTAAACTCATAATGGACTAGGGCATAAATAGTAGAGAACATACTCACAAAGATGACCAAAATATCTGACAAAACAAGAATTTTTTTAACCAACCCTTCCCACCTCCAAAAAAAATAACTAATAAAAAACCAAAAAGATGAAATCGTGACAGTTTTTATTAACAATAAATTTCAGAAATATATTTAATGATCCAGCTTACAAAGTGAAAATTTTGTACTAAATGTCTCTCCTATCTGTTTGCAGTTCTGTAGAGGAGAGATGTAACATATTCCAGTTAAAACCTTATCTTTTATTTGATATGCAAGAAGGACAGGAACACAGTACACAGAGGGGGTTAGTATTTGTTTATAAATTCATTTTAAATCACTTTATTGGTTTTATAGGCTCATTTCTAATAGTATGTGTGATGTGTATGTTGTGTTAAGCTGTGGCATATGAATTTGTAGATTCAGATCCTTCAGTTTTATTAGAGGTAATTAATGAGTGTTAATGAGAAAACCCACAAAGAAGGAATAGCAGGGATGAGGGTGAATTATTATCACTCTATGAATGTTCGGTATTCAGATTATTTAGCGCATTCTTAGAGCACATTGTTTCTATGTTAGAAACATATTCTACATGTATGTCAAAATTTAATCATAATATTGAGAGCTATCAAGCTTGAATGTTGTGTCCATACTTGCCTCATCTGTTCAGTGATCGACCTCTGTGATCATATCAACCTAGGCCATGATTTATGGGGTTAACCCTTTACATCTTAAAAACATTTTTAATTTTTCAGACATATTTCAAAACCAAACAGTTTTCAATATTTTCTTATGATCAGAATACTAATAGTATCAATAATTTTTTGATTTTGCAATGATGTATCACAACAGCTGGATTTATTTTATTCTATATTTGTCCAAAGATTTTTTCGTTCAAATGAATCATGCATACTTAAAAAACCAACTAGTTAACAAATGTGTGAAATATTGCCCTGGATGTTGCTTGCAGGTGGGAACAATAAATTTATATCTTCAATTTGATTGGCTGTTTATAACAGAACATTAAGGTCATAACCACAACAATCAAATTTATGTTAAGTTATTATTCATCTAACAATTATTCCTATACATTCCACACAAATTGGTTCAGTCAACAATCACTTTTGCTGATATTGATTTGATCTTAGGGCTGTTTTATTTAAATAGATGGATTACATTAATTTTGCATACATCAAATGGATGCACAATGATAAATAAAAAATGAAATTTTCACTATTAAAATGGAATAGCCATTTCCTTGTTATATAATTATATTAACCATTCATCCTTTTGTATACTATTTTGAAAAACATCTGTTAGATCGCCTTTACCAATTGCAAATTGAATAACACCCAGTACAGTATCTGACAGTATACAGTACATTTATTACAATGTGTTTTTTATTTTTAAAAAGTTAGACAGTATCAGGTTCACAATAATAAAAACTCATTCATTATTTGAGTAGTGATTTTCTTTCACAAAAATTTTACAATTGCTTTAATTAAATCACACATTTTCGAGGGGGGATAGGACCTTTATCGGGACTCCAGGATCGGGTGTTATTAAGCTCGGGATCCGGGAATCCTTTTTTTCAGATTTCGGGATGTCGGGATTTGCTTTATTTAAATTCGGGACCTCTGGATTTCGGGATCAAGACCCCTCCTATCCCCCCTCATTTTCACCAGTAACCAGTTATAAGCAATAATTAATATACACATTTATTTATGAATTTACAGTCACCTATCATGTTCTTAAATATTTTAAATCTTTCATCACCATTCACTTGTACAAAACACACCATCAATAATGATATCTGACTGAAACAACTTGTGTGTGTACTGCTTTACTTACATGTTGTACATATCATTTGTATTATGTAATTCATGTTTTCCAATATTTTCAGATGTGGATTGTAAGTCTTGTAACTCATTGTTGGAATTTTATAGTTGTTTATTGTTGTTTTTCTTTACCTTCAGAAATTTTATTGTTCTAGTATTTGCCTCATGTTGATAATTTTTCTGTACTTTTTAGCCGGTAGACTGTTGTAACTTTTTACAGAAATATTGACAAAAAATCAATGTTTTTTACAATTGTATAACTCTTAATCATTATCTTGTAAATTCAGTGTGGTCTTCTGCGTTCAATTCACTACCTAGAATATTGATATAACTGTCTATTTGTTATTTATACTAACTTTTATGAAAAAACATTCATAAAATTCAAATCAGAGTTGTTGATTTTGATGAGGTTTATTGGCGATACATTTACTAAATAAAGAAGAGAAGGAAATTGTCCAATTAATATTGTTGTGTGATAAATCTGTAAAGATTTGAAATCACTAAAAACTACTGTCGTTTGGCTATTTGAAATAATTCAGAATAAGCCTTTTGAATCATTGAACGTTTACGATTAAAACAAGACTGACATTTCTCACATTCATTAGTGTTAGTGATCATGTGCTATATTAAGATATAGATTTCTTAAATGTTCTTTGCGTTGATGCTCCACAAATAATTTTCTATTCCATCAAGATTATAAGTTGAGTTAACTTTTCCTTTCAGAGCAATTATAAACTCTACAGAGGCTGAGTTCACGATAGAATTGTGTGAGTTCCTAATGAGTCGCACAAAGTTGCAGCAGCATCAGATTGGTATCATTGCACCATACCAACAGCAGAAAAAAATCATCAAAGAAGGGCTAGAATCAATGTAAGATTTCCAATTTAGTTGTGTTTTTAAAACTTTTTTATACCCCAGCTTTGAAAAAAGGGGGGTATACTGTTTTACCTCTGTCTGTCCTTCCGTCTGTCAGTCAGTCTGTCCGTCCCATGAATATTTTTCGTCACATTTTTCTCAGGAACTACACTACCAGGATTTCTGAAACTTGGTTTCAGGCTTGATATAAGTCAGCTATACTGTGTGATGCGTTTTCAGATTCATCACTCGACAACTTCCTGTTTACCAAACCCTTGTATCATTTTTACACCTGATAGCCAAGTTGAAAATTTTTCGTCACATTTTTCTCAGGAACTGCACTACCAGGATTTCTGATATTTGGTTTCAGACTTTGATATAAGTCAGCTATACCGTGTGATGCGTTTTCAGATTCATCACTCGACAACTTCCTGTTTACCGAACACATTTGGACGGGGGTATCATCAGTGAGCAGAAGCTCACAGTTTCACTTGTTTAAGTTATTTTGAAATGGGGAAACATTATATGAATAAGGAGATGTGGTATGAATGCCAATGAAACAACTATCCACCAAAGTTCAGTTGAAGTGAATGTAAGCGTATTCAATTGAGAAAACTAACAACCTAATTTATAAAAAAAAAAAAACTTACGACAAAAGAATATGAGAAATGTTTATAATGTTCTTACAAAACCATTTCATATCAAAGTTTGGAGGAATGATTCATACAATTACAGTGAAATTGTAAACAAAATTTATTTGAAAAGAATGGAAAAAAATAATAGAATTTATAGGAGATATTTGATATACTTTAAATTCAGAAATTACTGCGTGCATTTATGATTATTTAAGAATAGACAAAAATGTGAGATTATATATATTGCGATATTAGGAAAATCTTCAAACTGATATATGTCTCAGATATCAAAATGCACAATATTCACATTAATATAAACATAGCAATAATTTCTGAATAAACATTTTAAAAAGAGGAAAATATTGATAATTTTGCATTCTAAGAACTTTCCAAATTAAAGGTCTTGTACCTCAAACAAGGTGTATTTATTTTTCACCTAGCAATATTTATTTCAAAAGTGTTGTGATCTTATTATTTTGTTATTTTAGGAAATTGATATCGATTGAAGTCAACACGGTAGACAGTTTTCAAGGTCGCGAGAAAGAAGTAATAATCCTTAGTTGTACAAGAGCTAAGAATGTTTCTGGTGGAATAGGGTAAGTGCTAAGTTGATACTGTGGATTCTTTTATATTTGTTGTTTACCAATTTTCATTGATTTCGTGGATACATGGGAACCATGAAATCAAAATGTTCAATGAATTACAAATTTTATATAGGAATGCGTGCAGACCTTGTCAAAACCATGAAATTAAATATCAATGAATATGCAAGCTTTATTCAATCGTCGAAAATTGGTACCCATGAAAATAAATTACTCCACAGTATACCTGAAGTTACAGGCTCAGAACGTTGTTTGAAAGGGATTAAGATTGTTGGTAAAAGTATTTGTTTATACAAAGGAGGGTAAAATATGGAGTTGTCTATAAAGCTTTATTTCCCTGGTGGTCCTTGAAGAAAATCTACTGGTCCTCCCTACAATTTCTGTTGCAAAATATAAACGCTGTGTTGGTCCTTTGTAAAGTTTTGGTGGTCAAAACCTTTAGACCACCACTTTTCGAGAACTCTGGTCAAATGTGAGTCATAAATGAGCAAAGTTATTACATGAAATGCAATCAAAACCATATGTAACTGACTTGATATCTAAGTCTTCCAAGGCTTATCACTACCTTTTTGATACACAAATTATAATGCATTAGTCATAACAATCTATACATCCTATCCATGAACATTTCCAGACATTTATCATTGTAATATATGCTCAGATATTCAAGTCACAATATGAAGTTACACCTTTCAAGAAAATCACATAACTTTTGCAAGGTCTAGGAATCTAAAATCTGTTCTAAAAATATCAATGATGTCATTGTTAAAGGCATCTTTAATATTTGAAGTTATCTCCTGTTGTCCAGAATTGTAGTTGAATCAACAAAAACCAATGTTTTAAATTAACATAATTTTTAACCTTATGTGCTTTCAAGCACTTTTATTTTTATTGTAGACTATATGTTGACATTTAAGTGTCTAAACTGTTTGTAATGTGGAGTTTATGTCAAGTCACATTTTGTTTACATATAAACTTAAATGTTTATGGCTATTTAATCTCAGGGTTTTGCCAAAGTATGTATACCAACATACGGAAAATTTGTCATGTGTTGAACACTTAATTTTGTGGTTCACCTATTTCCACGAAATCCACAAAAATTGGTATCTGACAAATAATAAACACACAGTACTTATATTGTATTTTCCCATTAACAACCATGCAATTAAGAAAATGTGTCTGTCTTGGAGTTTGTGCATTAAAATATAAGTAGGCATAAGACCTAAGACTCATCGGTCAAATAGAGTTTTCTAATTAGATATTTTATATCTCTATGCAGGTTTTTAGCTAACAGTAAGAGAATGAATGTGGCTTTAACGAGAGCAAAAACAGCATTGTACGTTGTTGGATGCCTTAGCTCTTTGAAGGTAAGTGTCAAGGACGATGTCTTATTCTCCCACAATATTTCGAAGGAACACAACTAATATTTTTTTTAGTAAATGTAACTTACCTCACATAAGTTCTAACTGCTTCCTGCATAATTAGAAAAAAGGAATAACCTCAAATCTGGTATCTTCAGAAAATATTTGAATATAAGATGTAACACAACTTCTGATTGGCTGAAGTTTTTGCCTGTCTGTTCATAGACATAATTTGGTCATGTGAAGGAGACATTATCAACGTTTTTCATGTCAAATTTAATCCTTAAAAACAGAATTTAAATTTATAATAAGGAATATCAGTCTATTCAAAATATCCTAAAAAATATGGTGCTTACTTTTAAATATCTGGATACACAGGCTATTTTTTTTTTTATGTTATTTCTTCATCTAGAACGAAAAAATATATCAGTCATTCCTTAATTATTGCAAAAAATATAATAAAAGTGTTGGTTATTTTACAGAGAGGTGACCTTGCATGGAGAAATTTAATTGAGGATGCGGAACAAAGAACTTTTATTAGGAAAATCACACAGGGAAGATATAATAGGGTTTTTAATGGTTGTTTGAATATCTCCACTAGACTGGGATGACTGTTTATCAGCTGAAGGAAACAATCAGAGAAATTATCAAATTCTTTAAAACCATGTTTTAAGCCTAGTATTAGTAGGAAAAGAAGTATTGATACTGTAATATTAACTTATTAAGAATGTATGGATCCAAAAAAAGTATTTAATAACTTGAGAAGAAAATGATTAAGGTATGATATCTGTTCAAAGAATATATGAATTGAGTACCGAGTTCTATAACTGTATTTGAATGAAAGAGGGAGATGTTTTTGTTGATGTTTATTTTTGTTAGATTAAAACGAAATGAAAAAGGACAGAATTGCAATTGGATTTATTACAGTAGAATATCAAAGATGTATAGCAAATAGTTTCCAAAGTTATTAATCCTAGAAAAAATTTTCCTTGAAAAAGTATTGATGAAGGGGAAAAAATGCTGAGTTCCATGTATGTGTACAGATGTAGGATAGAGTAAAGAGAAAAGATGGTTTTGCCAAAATGAATGAAAGAAAAAAAGAAAGAAGAAGAAGACAATTTCATAATCATGCAGAAAACGAACCCAATTTCTAAAGCATTTAGAATTGAAGTCTGAAGAAACATTGATATGGTATAAAAGACAAACTCTGACTATCACTAATATGCATAGAAACATAGTGCTCATCATTGCTAATATGAAATGTTTTGAGAAAAAGAGCATTTCATATGCAAACCAATAAACAATTCCATACAGGGTTGGCAAAGTATTACCCGCCAGGGAATTCTCGGATACGAAAACCCGGGTTTTCCCCAGGCTGGGCAATATTCCAAGAAATGGGTAATCCTGGGCAATACTGGGCAATATGATTTTTAGCTCACCTGTCCCGAAGGGCCAAGTGAGCTTTTCCCATCACTTTGCGTCCGTCGTCTGTCGTCGTCCGTCGTAGTTAACTTTTACAAAAATCTTCTCCTCTGAAACTACTGGGCCAAATTAAACCAAACTTGGCCACAATCATCATTGGGGTATCTAGGTTAAAAAATGTGTCCGGTGACCCGGCCAACCAACCAAGATGGCTGCCATGTTAAAAAATAGAACATAGGGGTAAAATGCAGTTTTTGGCTTATAACTCAAAAACCAAAGCATTTAGAGCAAATCTGAATATGGGTAAAATTATTTATCAGGTTAAGATCTATCTGCCCTGAAATTTTCAGATGAATCAGACAACCCGTTGTTGGGTTGCTGCCCCTGCATTGGTAATTTTAACCCTTTCGCCGATGAGTCCCGGTTTACCGGGATTCACGCTTCAGACAGCCGACGATGAGTCCCGTTTTACCGGGATCGGAATACCTCTTTTATATTTCCTGCTCAAAACAGTGCAAACATGAGTTATCTTTCTTTGATGAATACCCGGATGAAAGTGTAAACATGGCGCTTCTGTTTGTTGAAAACCGTGTCAAAATCAGAGGAAATTTACGGAATTTACGAGAATTTGAAATGAGGGAACATTTTTTTTGAAAGAATATGAAAGAATTGAAACCAAACTAGTATACTTTTCCGACTTAAAATGTCGTTTTATGTACAAAACACTTGGAATGGACATCGTTCAGTGAGAAATTTGTACAGCCTCGTAAAATTTTTCAAAATTTTGCCGTTTTGGGTTAAAAAATTACGATTTGGGGTCAAAGAGCAGAATTTTGAGAATTTCACCTCTATAATGCCGAAAATTTGAAAATTTCAATATTTTATGAAGAAAAAATTATCAAAACATGAACAAAACTGTGAACATAGTGTTAGTGAAAGAAATAAATACATAAATAACTACAAACAAGTTTTTATTGACATTTATTATGAAGATCTCCCACTTAAGTTATAGTAGCCAGGGAAGCCATCGTCTCAGAGTAGCTTCAGTCTGGGCAGCAATCGGTGAAAGGGTTAAGGAAATTTTGCTGTTTTTGGTTATTATCTTGAATATTATTATAGATAGAGATAAACTGTAAAGAGCAATAATGTTCAGTAAAATAAGATCTACAAATAAGTCAACATGACCAAAATTGTCAATTGACCCCTTAAGGAGTTATTGCCCTTTTTAGTAAATTTTTAACATTTTTCATAAATTTTTGTAAATTTTTAGAAAATATTTTCCACTGTAATTACTGGACCAAGTTCATCATAGATAGAGATAATTGTAGCAACAAGAATGTTCAGTAAAGTAAGATTTACATACACATCACCATCACCAAAACACTATTTTGTCATGAATTTATCTGTGTCCATTGTTTAATATGCACATAGACTAAGGTGAGCGACACAGGCTCTTGAGAGCCTCTAGTTTAAGCTTATTTTAACATAAAATAGTGAAGAATTGATGTAGTTTCATAGTATTACAGCTAAATATATACTTTATATACAGATAACCATTGACAGTCATTTCTAGAAGATTAAAAAACTCAATTTCATTCTCTTCTTTGCATTGTAGACAAGTTTCGCACATTTAAGTATACCTCGTTAATTACTAAGCATTGTTGCAAATTCAATATTCCAAACTTTAAAAAATATGCATTTTATTGCAGTGATTAAGTGAACTGTTAATTTTAAATGTTATACACTCATATTGCTAAAAAAACACCCTTAGGGTCATGTCATTAACACTTATAGAATTGAAAGGGCTGATTATTGTTACATAAACAAATCTGCATTCTTATCTGAATAATACTTATTAATTATACAATACTTAAATATAATTTTTCTTGCATGTAATTGTTAATTCTTAATAGGAGTTATATTTATTTGATAACAATGATTTGTTATGCTTTATATTTACAGTTTTACCAATCCAAACAAACAAAATAGGTTATACGTATCTTAAAGGTATAAAATTTGTGTTTGATCATTGAATCCTCTATAAAATTCAGACCAGTATTTTATATTACCCAGTATTGCCCAGTATTACCCACTAAAACCCTGTAAAACCCGGGTTTTCCCAGTATTTCCCACTGGGCTGGGCAATACTCATAAAACCCGGGTTTTTGCCAACCCTGATTCCAAAACTAATATTATAGAAACTTTGCACAATGCAGTGCTGAACAATTTTATTTTATTGTTTAAAAAACTGTTTACATAAATGTTTTTATGACACTTTCTTTACTTACTTGGAGATTCATATATATTTTAATGATGTTTATTTTTAATTGTGTGTAAATAATGTATATATAACGTTCAAATTTATATACATGTACGTCATGTGTTTAAAAATATGTACAACTTTGTTCTTTTCGTGAGAACTTCCGGGGAAAACGATAAATCTTGGTGGGAAAATATAGATATAAAATTAGCTTTCTCAAATTGTGGTTCCTTAAAAATGTATTTTGTATTCAAAAATTTACCACTTTTGTTTCTATTTTATTGTAATTTGAATTCCGTCATAGCCGTTTGCACCATTTGTTTTACATGTTTGAAAAGTCAACCCTGTAAATTATAGTTAACAAAACCTATTGCTGGTACCTGCAAAATGTTGTTTGTAAACATTTTATGCCCCATTTATGGGCATTATGTTTTCTGGTCTATGCGTCTGTCTGTTCGTCCGTCTGTCCCGCTTCAGGTTAAAGTTTTTGGTCAAGGTTGTTTTTGATGAAGTTGAAGTCCAATCACTTTGAAACTTTGTAAACATGTTTCTTATGATATGATCTTTCTAACCTTAATGCCAAATTAGAGATTTTCCCCCTTTTTCACGGTCTATTGAACATAGAAAATGATATTGCGGATGGGCATCCATGTACAATGGACACATTCTTGTTTTTACATGTATTGATCATTGAAATTGTTAATTAGTTATGTTTAATGTTTATGCAAGTTTTCTCAACTTCAACTGCTGATTTTATCATATAGATTTGTGTAAAAGAGATAGTAAAGGGACATAACTCAAACATAAATCACAGCTATTTTGTGTCGACCATTTTGATTATTATTTTTCTAAGCCAGTAATTGACAGAGATTTTGAATTCTGTTTCACATGCATGTTTAATTATTATGGAGGAGACTGACAATATTTCAAACTCAGTCATGATATAAAAAAAAATATTTTCCTAGAGCAATGTACAGTACAAACTCAAAATTAAACCAAAAATGAATTGAAAAAAACAGTTCTTTGCTAATGTACTCACTCCCCTCTTTTGTTAGAATGCAACATTCTATATCTGAAATATTAATATTACTAGTAAAATACATGTCAGAAAAAAACATTAAACTAGAGAACAAATAGATGTCTTATTTTACCAATTTTACCCTTTTACATAAATTCCCTTAGGGATTTAGTCATACAAAGCCTAGACTATTATTATTCTTATCCAATTAAAGGTTCTTTATTAGTTCTTATTACATTGAACATTTCATTGGTATTTTTTCAGGAAAATTAAAAGTACTTTATGCTAGTTTGACCAATACACACAAAGAATTGAAAGATTAGTATTGAGAATGGTGGTAACCACCTTCTTCCCTGAATATTTTTGTCATGAAGATCATGGCCGATTTAAATGTTAAAGTATACAACTATTATGTTTAAAATATCAATGATTTCAGTCAAGAATTAGAATACCCATAACTTCTATTCTGCAGGCCTTTTTTTTATCAATGACTATTAAACTGTTATATAATTATGAATTTGTCTCTGTTAACTTAATGAAAATATGATATATGTATTTTATTTTATGGTATGATAACATTATGTAGTGAAGTTTATTTCTAAAGATGTTTTTCAAGAGAAATTTACTCTCTGTAACCATGTCAATGTAAATATGTTAAATTAACCTTTAGACTATCAAAAAATTTTCAAATATTTTTTTTTTAGTCTAATTTTTCTTTGTTCTTTATTAAGCACTACTTATGTCCATCACCTTTCACAGATGATTTCAAATGAATGCATTAAATAATCTTGATCATTTGTAACGATGAGTCTTGCCAATGATACAGCATTTAATATCTTTTTTTTTTTTTTGCCCAAAAATATACTAGTTATTTGTTAGTTCAATTGTATTGGTTGTGAATTTCATTTTCAAAAGCCATTACAATTTCGTTAATTAAAAACGATGAAAACATTGAACATGATCAAAGGTCACTCAGGTTATGTTAACCTGATCAATGTTATAGTTTAGACCTGGTATCAATTAGTTCATGTTAAACCTGTTTGAAAATTTGAATCAGTATCTAAAAACTAACAATCAGTTTATTTTTAACCTAATCAAATTAATCTAAAAATTTAAACCCTGATTAAACTGTCAATAATATGTTTTTAGAAACAATTGACACCCATTGTATGTTAAACCTCATTTAAATGCCAATAATATATGTTAAACCTGATTGAACTGACAGTTAATGTATGTTAAACCTGATTGAACTGACAGTGAATGTATGTTAAACCTGATTTAAATGTCAATAATATATGTTAAACCTGATTGAACTGACAGTTAATGTACATGTATGTTAAACCTCATTTAAACGACAATAATATATGTTAAACCTGATTGAACTGACAGTTAATGTATGTTAAACCTCATTTAAATGTCAGTCTGGCTATCATGGGTATTTTAAAACTAATTCATATGTTGAACTAGATTGAATATTGGTTAATATAGGTTTTGCTTGATACAACTATCAGTGTATGTTAAATTTGATTGAATTGTCAATGTATATTTTGAACCTAATCTAACTGTCAGTTCATATATATTAAATCTTGAGTCAACTGTTAATTAACCTTATGGAACAGTCATTCATTTAACCTTAACCATTTGAAGAAAGATAATTTAGTTCATCGATAGTCACTTTTGTAAATAAACATGCATTTTATTTATTTTTTGGCAAAATACGATGTAGTATTTTTGTTTTGTTATGTTAGTTATACATTTTTTATACATGCAGCTAAGATAGCATTTCTTGATTACTGTGTAAGACTGTGCTAAATCATAAAAGTCTGGCTCTTTCTATTCATTTACTTGTATCACTAGTGAAAGCCTTTTTGTTGTCTACAGATCTTGATAACATAATGAATATAAAATGTTTAGATTTGTTTCAATTTTTAAATTTTAACAGTCGATCTTGGAAGAGTTTTCCTTTTATGATGCAAATTGGGTTAATGTTTTAATAAAAAAAGAAAATGAGTTTTAAAGAAAATTTCCATTTCCCCCTTTTCACCCAGTTTGGATAAAAATTTAAAGATTCAGGAAACAATTGTCAACAACCATTTAACATCTTTGGTAATGGAAGAGGAGGATTTAGTAAACTAATAACTGACTCACCCAGCAGAAAGTCAGTTGGTATTATATTTGCTGACTAAAACCAAGTGCTGTGAATAGTTCACAAACAGGAAAAATTAAAATGAACAATTAATGAATTCAATCTTTACAAGTACAGGCAAATTATAAAGCCAAAAACAAATCTGTCCCTTCATGCAAATATCAAATGACATCCAATTACCTGAAATCCATTATTAAGTGTTGTGAAATGATTCAGACAAGCAATTTTATTGTTGCCATGTTATCTCATTTATTATTTCAATAGAAGTGTGTTCAGGGTATTTCTATTTTTAGTAAGAAAAGTATATTAATATAAGCAAGTACATATCAAGCATATAGTATGTATAGGGAAGAAGTTATAGATTAAAAAAACCTGTTTAATTATATGCAAATGGAAGAAATAGTTCCCAAAGATGACTTGAATTTAAAAGCAGCTTTACCAATAAATATAAAATATGTTACTATTTTTGTGTTTTTACCAGTGTTGATAAATGTCATGATTGTCTTTCATGAACCTATCAGTCATGATATGGAAATGTTCTAAATTTGACTGATTGTGAAATTTTGAAGAAAAAAAAACATGTTTTGGGACAAAGGATATACAAAGACTGTTACAGACAGACATAGACATTAGTAGAAAATCAAGTATTGCAAAAAATTACTATAAAAACAGAAACAAGAGTAATCCTTTTAAAGAAGACTATGGGTGATCTTGGTTGCTTTGGAAAGGTAAGCAGTTCCTACCCCGCATGTGGCACGCATAATGATGCTATTTCAACTACAATTTGATTTTTAATTCTTTCTCTGTGGTGTAAGAGTCCAGGAACATACATCTACGACAGGAAAGAAGCCAAGACAGTCGGTCCCATAGATATTCCATATTCAAATCATGATGGTTCCAGTTAAAACTCCAATAGCTTCTCTCTAAACAGTTACTCTTTATGATGGACATTATTATAGGAAACACAAGCTGTGGAACATTGTATCAACTTGTATAAGATAAATACATGCTGGCAATGCTGGAAAATTACTACATGGAAATAGAAAGCTCCCAATTGGAAGCAGAAATTCTTTCTATTGTCATAAATTTTGTTTTCAACTAACCCTCTCAATTGTCAATTTGTATATGGAAGACAAGCTATGAGGCTGACTTAAACTCTGTAGGTAAATTGCTATTTCAAGTTAAGGAAAGATGATATCAACATAGCCACTTTTACAGTACTTAGTGTGAGGACAACTTTTTAACGAAACCTGAAATTACAAGATAATGCAAGCTTCTTTTCTTTCGTCATGGAATGCTCCAATATGATGTCTGCCTCCGATTGATAAAGGAACAAGCCAGCAAAAACAAGAAACACAGTTTGTTCCCATATGAATGATGATTGAAGAAAAGTTTCCCATAACCATGTTTGTTGAAAAGCATGCTATTTCTAAATGACGTTAGTATGAACTTGTTAATGCTGCATAACCAAATCCTCTGAAAGTTGAAACTCCTCATTAACCATAGTTTTTCAGCAAGTTTGGTATCTGTGGTCACAAGATATCTTAGTTCTAGTTTTTCTCACTTAATTCTGATTGAAAGGACAACTATGGTATATATACACAAGGAAAAAAAGTTAAGCACCCCCTGATATATTGCATATTATTTTTTTTTACCAAAATGTTAATTTGAATATAAATATAGATTTTAACAAGATCGATGTTCCTTTAAAAAGATGTGACTATACAGGTTTGACCGGTTATTAAGTTATCGACGTAGCATGCACGTGAACCATGCCTCCCGTGCATTTAACAAAATGCAGTTCCCTCGCTCTTCAAATTTGAATATTTAAGTCCGGCGATTTCAAAATTTTATTCACACTTTGTGAACATGGTACGAAGACGAATATCGGAGGCTCAAAGATGGCAGATTATCGGCATGCGGACATCAGGGTTATCTTATAAAGCTATTGGACGTCAGATGGGCTACCACTTTACTGTAGTCAGCAAGCTTGTGCGGAAACACATCCAAACCAAAAACGTTAAAGACTTGCCA
Source organism: Mytilus edulis (assembly GCF_963676685.1). Lineage (NCBI taxonomy): Eukaryota > Metazoa > Mollusca > Bivalvia > Mytilida > Mytilidae > Mytilus > Mytilus edulis. The sequence continues at coordinate 46,168,882 of NC_092353.1, read as the reverse complement.
AGATCCGGTAGGCCATTGGTAACATCACAGCGTGAAGACAGGGCACTGCAATGCCTGATTAGACGAATGTCATTCGCAACAAGTCCTGTTCTTAAGAGAGAATGGTTACCTCATAGTCAACTGTCAACCAGAACCTTGAGGAACCTGTTGAAATCAGCAGGACTGAAGTCAAGAAGGGTAATAAGACGTTCCATGTTAACTGATCGACCTCAACAACTGCGTTTGGCATGGTGCTAACGTCGTCGTGGTTGGAACTTGAGGAACTGGCGCAAGATCCATTGGTCAGACGAGGGACGGTTTCTTCTGCATATAACAGATGGAAGATTGAGAGTTTGGAGACATGAAAATACAGCATATACCCCCAATGAACATAAAAGCAACTGTCCTATACGGTAGAGGTTTTGTTATGGTATGGGGATGCGTCTCTAATGACTGCAAATTTGAATTGGTCACTATACGAGGAAACCTTAATGGTGATCAATACATCAGAGACATTCTTCGGCCAGTAGTTGTACCTCATTTTGATAACACCCCCCCCCCCTATTAGCTGCAAGACATGTGTTTGTGGATGACAACGTTAGGTCGCATCGTTCAAGGGCGGTAACCGCATTTCTGCAAGGCGAAGCAGTATCTGCTCTTCCATGGCCTGCCATGAGCCCGGATTTAAACCCGATAGAGCATATTTGGGACACGTTAGGCGTAGGGTATAGACAACCGAACCACCTGTACAAAATTTACGTCAGTTGGAAGCAGCGTTGCACCGATAATGGCGTCAAATACCACAGCAGGAAATCCGACAACTAACTGGAGGTATGAGACGCAGGGTTGAGGCCTGTATTCAATCACGTAGTGGTTTCACCCGATATTGAATACTGAACTATGGATAACGTTAACAGACTTAAAATGGACGTTTTCTAAGTGAAATGAAATTAGTATCATGCATAACGAACTCAGAAGGTCCATACTTAAAGACACGTTTTAGTGTTTAAACTGGACTTGTGGTCTTGTGACAATCGATTCATTAAATTATCATTTTTGTTGCAATTTGTTGTGTACTTCTCAAAGCTAATGTTATGTCCTTACAGTCTGTAGTACTAATTATGGCACCAAATGTCCCAGGATCCCATGTCCCTTATCGTTATATTTGTCAATTCGGATAAACGTGGGGGTGCTTTACTTTTTTCTTTGTGTATACATTTAGATTGCCATGTCGAGAGTTCACCCGATTTTGACGTCATTTCATGAATCGAGTCCAAGTTTTCGTGACAAGTTTTTCAGATACTAGTTTTCACGGGATACCCATTTCCAAGTATTATTTGATGAACTATTTTTGATACAGTAGTGTGTATATGTCGGTCTTGCAAAAGTCATGCACAGTATGCGAGAGCAGCGAGACATAGATTACAATCTGGAGACGTCCGCGTAAAGTATGTATGTGCCTGTCCCAAGTCAGGAGCCTGTAATTCAGTGGTTGTCGTTTGTTTATGTGTTACATATTTGTGTTTCGTTCATTTTTTTCTATATAAATAAGGCCGTTAGTTTTCTCGTTCGAATTGTTTTACATTGTCATTTCGGGGCCTAAATTTGTTTATATATCTTGATATAGCAATAAGATCTGGATGCTTCCTAACTTTTATGCACATAAAATACAAATGAGAAAGTTTCAATAAGTTGTGTCCCCTAGGGTATCATTAGCTCAGTAGTCAGTACTACGGTACTGACATGATTTATAACAAATCTTTCTAAAATTGTCCGTTTATAAATTTTGAGATTTAAAACCCTTATGCAAAGTTGACTTGAAATAGATTTAGATATCGTTAGGTAATTTTTAGGTCATATAGCTCTTCAACTGTTTCGGTTCTTCTGCATCCTTGGCATTAAAACATTTGGTATTGAGCGTTCCTGGTGATTGAAAATGCAGAAAAGCGCTTCGAACGCATGAAATTTATAATGTGTTGTTTAACTTTCATTTTTTTTCTCAACATTGACTTGCAATATTAAGTTCATATACAAATTTAGAAAAAATCCTTTTGGCTTTTGAATGATTAGAAAACCAAAATATGAAATTAAGGTTTCTGTGACATTTATTTAGAACTCTGTACAAGTGATCAGAATCTGAAGTTGGTATTTTTGGCAATGACGCGATGAACATTTAATGTATATAAAAATACAGACATTTTGTACAATTGTCCAATGGGACAACTATCCAAAAGAGTCCAAATGATGTTGATTTAAGCAATTATTTATATGCACTCAAATTATAAGCAAAACCCATACAGTATAGTCAGCTAAAATTAAGAGACCTCAGCATGAAAAATCTGAAACTGCGCTACGAGTGCATATTACGCCAGTCGCATTTTCAAAAAATAAAGTTTCATAACTAAATGTCTTTTCAGAAATTTACAAAAACAAATAAATGAGGTTGTTTTAATGAGATACAAACCAGTCACCAAAGTTTCATGAAAAATCAAAGCATTTTTGAGAGATTATTTTCGAAAACTTTAATATGAAAGGTGATTTACAACTCATATTATTAGTGGATTCTTTATATAACATACGTTAAAATTTAAATGAAAGATGAATTACATATTATTATCAATTGATATTTTATCGTGTGGTTTTCTATGTTGTGATGTTATGCTATTGTTTCAGAAAAAGGGAGAAGGTTTGGTACCATTAAAACGTTTAATCCCGCTGCAAATGTTTGCACCTGTCCTAAGTCAGGAATCTGATGTACAGTAGTTGTCGTTTGTTTATGTAATTTATACGTGTTTCTCGTTTTTTATATAGATTAGACCGTTGGTTTTCCCGTTTGAATGGTTTTACACTAGTAATTTTGGGGCCCTTTATAGCTTTTTGTTCGGTGTGAGCAAAGACTCCGTGTTGAAGGCCGTACATTGATCTATAATGGTTTACTTTTATAAATTGTTATTTGGATTGAGAAAAAAGTAAAATCACAAAAATACTGAACTCAGAGGAAAATCAATTCGGAATTGTCTCATTGGCACTCAAACCACATCTTCCTATATCTATCAGTGTGATTTTGCTGTATATCACAATCGTCAAAATTAAAATGAATGGTGGTTTCCAACCCTAGTTATCACTGTGATTGTGCTGTATATTACAAACTTTAAACCTAAAATGAAAGGTAATTTACAACTCATATTTTCAGTGTGATCATGCTGTTTATTACATATTTGAAAATTAAAATGAGAGTGATTTACAAATTACATTTGCAGTGTGATTGTGCTGTATATTACACACTAAAGAATTAAAATGAAAGATGATTAACAACTCATATTTATTATCAGTGTGATCGTGCTGTATATTACCCATTCGAAAATTAAAATGAAAAGTGATTTAGATATATTGATGTGTTTACCTCAGTTTTAGTTTGTAACCCGGACTTGTTTTCTCTCAATCGATTTATGACTTTCGAACAGCGGTATACTACTGTTGCCTTTATTAACAACTCATATGTGAGGGGCTGAATATTACTCACTTCAAACTTGAAATAAAAGGTGATTTTCAACTCAGATTATCAGTGTGATCGTGCTGTATATTGCAATCGTCAAAATTAAAATGAAAGGTGGTTTACAACTATAGTTCTTAGTGTGATTGTGCTGTATATTTAATACACACTTTATACCTAAAATGAAAGATATTATCAGTGGAATGATGCTGTATATTACACATTTGAAAATTAAAATGAATGTGATTTACACATTACATTTGTAGTGGGATTGTGTTGTATATTGCACTCTTCAGAATCAAAATGAAAGTGATATTACACACATCAAAATGAAAAGTGATTTATAGTCCGGCGGCTACAAGCATATTTCAGACGAATTGTGCACATCCTGTTACAAGCATGAAATTTGGCATAGACCTTCCTCAACTATTACTCTTTTATTTCAGATAGGGAGGCATTTGAAAAAAATGTCTCACTTCCAGTAAAATCCAAAATGGCGGACGTCATACTTAAATCAGCCCAATATCGAAGGCTAGCGTGTAAAAATGTGTTATTATTTTGCTACTATCATAATATTTGGTACAGACCTTTGTTTTTTACTACTTTTGGATAAATTAAATAGATTAGATGTCTTCAGAAACCCCACTTTCGGTTAAAATCTAATATGGCTGACATTGTACTTAAATAAGCTTATTTTTTAGGGAGGGTAACTGAAATGTGTTTTAACGTATTGCTACTATCATTACATTGTGTATGAACCTTTCTTTGGTGTTTCTGATGGTACAATGCATAAGACATATGTCTTGAAAACCCTTTCTTCCGGGTATATCCAAAATGGCGGACAGAGAAATATCAATTTTTTATTCAAATTTTCATTTTTTTCAATATGTAAAGAAATGATTTTATTTTGTGCTGGTCATTAAACTTTTGGCTTAAAGTTATCCTCAAAACCACTTATTCTAGCATGTTGTAAATATTTAGATATAAAGTTGACACTTCCGGTTAAAAATATGACGTAAATTTCAAAGATGAGTCCTCAATCTATTTCTTCGATTAAGAGTTTTGGATAGATTGATTAAAACAAAATAAAATCACTATAGTACTAAAAATTATTTAAAATTATTACTATTTGGCCAAGAATACATGTTTATTCACAGTCACCATGACATGCACACATCGCAGTGCACGGGATACCCGATTTTCCACATTAAAAATGACCGCGGAATCCTTTCTTACATCCACAATGTATAAGCTTTTGACAAAATGATGAGGCCTCAAAAAGAGTTTTTCAAAAGTTATCCTCTTTGTCCCCGCCTGGAGTGGGTAGCATAAGAGCCAATCCCAAGCTCGTCTCCCTAAACACCTGCCTAAGTATATTGCATTATTTACATGCTGGAAAAGACTAGACCAAGTTGAGGGAATAGCCTCGAAAAGCTGTCCCTGTTGCGCAAATAGTTATTTTCTTGCTTCGTTAACCATGTTATACCCATCTGCTAAGTTTGTGCGATCTTACAGTAAAACCCCGGTGATTTAGTCTGATTAATCATCATTCTTTTTGTTAAAGTCACATCTTCAAATGCAATCAATGTCTCCCACATAGTCTTTTCCCCTCTTTCAAGCAAAGAGAGAACCATATCACAACAGGTAAAGACATGGATAACAATAAGTGTTTCAGATCACTCATTGCCTAGTGCATTTGAAAGGCCATTGATAGATATTAATCTAAAGTCTTTTGCCCTCCCAAACACAACGTCTACCCCTATGTCACGGAATAGCGAAACAGTATTGACAACATCATCATTAACGACTGTTCGAATCATGACTCGTTTAAGTGCGTGTTTCACTGCATCAGACACATGCACCATGATATATATCTTATAATTTTCCCCTTCTAAATGCAAACCAAAGTTTTTCTGCCCTATGTCACGGAATAGCGAAACAGCAATGACATCAGTATCGACTGTTTGACTCATGACTCAGTTAAGTCTATGTTTCATTGCATCAGACACATCTATCTTGATTCTAGTGTCAGTCTCTTCGTGTAAACATGGTGCTAAACTTGAAACATCATCAAGTGGTGGATAACACTAAACATCCTGAGCATTTGTTGCTTCAACTACCTTGTACTCAAAATTGTATTGAGCAAGCTCCTGTGAATGAAAACTTAAAAGTTCTTTCTTACTGTCGTCATCTCTCAGAAAACTTTCCCATCTTTGAGGATGTTTTTAATCCTGGGTTCGTCTGTGTATTCCCTATCCCCTAAATGTTGCCCTTGCTTCTTTTAGCAGCTTTAAAACTACCAGTATTTCGCTATTCCGTAACAAAGGGGCAGACGAACTATTGATTGTATTTGGGGAGGCAAAAATCTTTGGATTAATATCTATCAATGGCCTTTCAAATGCACTAGGCAATGAGTGATCGCACACTTTTATTTCGGACCAATACCTTATGACGGGTTGTGATACTGTTCTCTCTTTGCTTGAAAAGGAAAAAAAGACTGCGTGGGAGACATTAATGGTATTTGAAGATGTGACTTTAACATAAAGAATGATGATTGATCAGCCTAAATCACCGGGGTTGTACTGTACAAACTTATCAGATCTAACATGATTAACGAACCAAGAAAGTCAATTTTTGCACAAAAGGGAAATCTCATTTTAAGTGAGGCTATTCCCACGACTTGTTCTAGTCTTTTCAAGCATGTAAAACGTGTAATATACTAATGCAGGTGTTTAGTGAGACGAGCTTTGGATTGACTCTTATGCTACCTAGTCTTGTCACTAATAGATTGCGAAGGGACAAAGAGGGTCCCTTTAAAAAAACTCTTTCTGAGACCTCATCATTTTTTCAGAAGCTTGTACATTATGGATGTAAGAAAGGATGCCGCGGTTATTTTTAATGTGTAAAATCGGGTCTCCCGTGCACTGCCTTGTGTACATGTGGTGGTGATTGTGAATAAGCATGTATTCCTGGCCAAATAGAAGTAGTTTTAAATATTTTTTAGTACTATAGTGATTTTATTTTGTTTAAATCAATCTATCAAAAACTCTACATCGAAGAAATAGATTGAGGACTCATCTTTAAAATTTACGTCATATATTTACCGGAAGTGTCAACTTTATATCTTAGCATTTACAACATGCTAGAATAAGTGGTTTTGGGGATAATTAAAGCCAAAAGTTTAATGACCAGCACAAAATAAAATCATTTTCTTTACATTTTGAAGAAAGTTGAAAATTTGAATAAAAAATTGATATTTCTCTGTCCGCCATTTTGGATACTTCCGGAAGTAAGGGTTTTTAAGACATATGTCTTATACATTGTCTGCATCAGAAGCACCAAAGAAAGGTTCATACACAATGTAATTATAGTAGCAATACGTTAAAACACATTTCAATTACCCTCCCTAAAAAATAAGCTTATTTAAGTACAATGTCCGCCATATTGGATTTTAACCGGAAGTGGGGTTTCTGAAGACATCTAATCTATTTAATTTATCCAAAAGTAGTAAAACACAAAGGTCTGTACCAAATATTATGATAGTAGCATGATAATAGGACATTTTTACACGCTAGTCTTCGATATTGGGCTGATTTAAGTATAACGTCCGCCATTTTGGATTTTACCGGAAGTGAGACATTTTTTTCAAATGCCTCCCTATCTGAAATAAAAGAGTAATAGTTGAGGAAGGTCTATGCCAAATTTCATGCTTGTAACAGGATGTGCATAATTTTTTTACAAAGCCGCCGGACTATTACAACTCATATTATCAATGTGATTGTGCTGTATATAACACACTTCATAATTAAAATGAAAGGTGGTTTACAACTCATATTATCAGTGGAATTGTGCTGTATATAACACACTTCATAATTAAAATGGAAGGTGATTTACAACTCATATTATCAGTGTGATGGGGCTGTATATTACTCACTTCAAACTTATAATGAAAGGTGATTTAAAATTCATATTATCAGTATGATGGTGCTGTATATATAGATAGATAAAAGAATAATCCTTTAAATGAATGCAATATTTTTGTTATGCAATCATTATGTAATCAATTATTATGCAATTTATGGGAAAATCTTGAATCAGTTCACTTGAATGAATTTAGCTCTTTCATCTCTATTGCTACACAAGAAATTTCAACGTTATCTTAATCAACACAGCAGGAGCTTCAAAAGGGTGTCTCAAATTATCGCTATCTTATTCCATTCTCTCATAAATTTGTAATTAGTGTAAACGTCCTTACCACATAAAAGTAGATCATGTATGATTAGGTGTAAAATTTAATCTATACATTCTATCCAAAATCTGAGACACCCTTTTGTAGATAATGACTCAAGGAACAACATATAATTAAATCAACCCTCTCGGGGGATCCATAAAGAAGCTAATTTCAATTGAAAGTATAAATTTGTTGTAAAATTTTGTAGACACAGTTATCATTATAATTGATTACATAATTGTTGTATAATACTAACATTGCATTAATTTGAAAGAGTAATCTGTCAGCTAACCAAAGATATCAATTTTATAAATTTTCAAGCATTATAACGAAAGTTACAGCATTTTAAAACTGGGACATTGGAGGGATAACATCTTAAAATGGAAGGTGATTTACAACTCATATTATCAGTGTGATTGGGGCTGTATATTACACACTTCAAACTTATAATGAAAAATGATTTACAAATTATATTATCAGTGTGATGGTGCTGTATATAGCACACTTCAGAATTAAAATGGAAGGTGATTTACAAATCATATTATCAGTGGAATTGTGTTGTATATTACAAAATTACAAAATATTAGAAATTATTATAAATTAAGGAATGTATCTCCCTCATGCAAAGCTCTGATTCCTTTAACGGATTTGGCTATACTTTTTGGACCTTTTGGATTATAGCTCTTCATCTTTTATATAAGCTTTGGATTTCAAATATTTTGGCCACGAGCATCACTGAAGAGACATGTATTGTCGAAATGCGCATCTGGTGCAAGAAAATTGGTACCGTTAATTTTATTACTTCCACTGGGTCGATGCCTCTGCTGGTGGACTATTAGTCCCCGAGGGTATCACCAGCCCAGTAGCCAGTACTTAGGTACTGGCATGAACATACGGATTTTTTGTGTTATTAAAATTTGCTGTTACAATATATTAGAAATTATAATAAATTAAGGAATGTATCTCCCTCATGCAAAGCTCTGATTCCTTTCACGGATTTGGCTATACTTTTTGAACCTTTTGGATTATAGCTCTTCATCTTTTATATAAGCTTTGGATTTCAAATATTTTGGCCACGGGCATCACTGAAGAGACATGTTTTGTCGAAATGCGCATCTGGTGCAAGAAAATTGGTACCATTAATTTTATTACACACTTCAGAATTAAAATGAATGTCGATTTACAACTTATATTATCAGTGTGATTGGGGCTGTATATTACTCACTTCAAAATCAAAATGAAAGATTATTGTGCTGTATATTACACACTTCAGAATTAAAATGAATGTCGATTTACAACTCATATTATCAGTGTGATTGGGGCTGTATATTACACACTTCAAACGTATAATGAAAAGTGATTTACAACTTATATTATCAGTGTGATGGTGCTGTATATAACACACTTCAGAATTAAAATTAAAGGTGGTTTACAACTCATATTATCAGTGGAATTGTGCTGTATATAACACTGTTCCAAATCAAAATAAATGTGATTTACACCTCATATTTTACGTGGTCAAGTCTGTACCTCAGAAAATAGACATATAAGAAATTGGTCACTAGACTTATAAGCTATAAGCAATATGTCAACTTTATTTGGTGTATGAAAAGATTGTAAGGGTACATGTCCGACTGACGAGTTGCATTAATCATTGACCTAAACTTGGTGGTTCATTGTACAGTGTTTAGTTTTATTGTCTCGCCTTGACGGAGTCAAAAAGTGAGACATAGGTATGCTGTTTCCGGCGTCGGCGGCGACGCGGCGTCAACAATGTATTAGTTTGTGATTAGGTCTAGTTTATGGTGAACCACAAGTGGTAGGTCAATCATATTTGGTATGCAGTTGTATAAGCATTGACACATCTCATTTCCATGGAGATAATTTAGCTTCGTCCCCTTAGTCATGGTCTACTGACTTTGAAACTTTTGCTTGTTTTACATGTATTAGTTTGTGATTAGGTCAGTTTATTGGGAACCACAAGTGGTAGGTCAATGATATTTGGTATGTAGTTGTGTACGCATCGGCATATCTCATTTCCATGGAGATAATTTGGCTCCGCCCCCTTAGTCATGGTCTATTGACTTTGAAAATTTTTCTGAGTTATCATGTATTAGTTTGTGATTAGGTCATTTCAAGGGGAACCATAAGTGGTAGGCCAATGTTATTTGGTATTCAGTTGTACAAGCATTGTCATTTTGTTTATTTTCTTTGGTTACATCTTCTGACATCAGACTCGGACTTCTCTTGAACTGAATTTTAATGTGCGTATTGTTATGCGTTTACTTTTCTACATTGGTTAGAGGTATAGGGGGAGGGTTGAGATCTCACAAACATGTTTAACCCCGCCGCATTTTTGCGCCTGTCCCAAGTCAGGAGCCTCTGGCCTTTGTTAGTCTTGTATTATTTTAATTTTAGTTTCTTGTGTACAATTTGGAAATTAGTATGGCGTTCATTATCACTGGACTAGTATATATTTGTTTAGGGGCCAGCTGAGGGACGCCTCCGGGTGCGGGAATTTCTCGCTACATTGAAGACCTGTTGGTGACCCTCTGCTGTTGTTGTCTCTTTGACACATTCCCCATTTCCATTCTCAATTTTATTGGCACATCTCATTTCCATGGAGAATATTTGGCCTCACCCCTCAGTCACAGTCTAATGACTTTCAAACTTATCTTAGTTTACATGTATTAGTTTGTGATTAGATCATTTTAAGTTGAACTGCTAAATAATATGTTAATTCAACATGATATTTGGTATGAAATTTATTATCATTTGCAAGTATCGTTTCCGTGGAAATTATATAGCCCACCCCCCCTTATTGACTCTGAAACTTTTCCAAAGTTTACTAGTTAATGTTTATATTTAGATTTGGGAATGACTTATAGTTAGTCAATGGTCATAATGGTATTGTTATGCAGTTGTATAAGCATTGGTACATCTCATTTACATGGAGATTGTTTAGCCATGTAACTCAGTCACGATTCATTCACTTTGAATATTTTCATAACTTGTGTAAGATGTTTAAGTATTGCTATTTTGATTTCAACATTTGCATAATCAAAATTACAAAAAGGCGAGACATATCTCTGTGATAACAGTTTATTAGATTTCTATTAGCGAAAGGAACACTGTCTCTGGCATCGTACTTCTGGCTTTGATCTCATTTTCAAATTCATTTATTGGAAAATGTTTCGTTTTTGGTGCTTAGTCTCTTGCTCAGATACTTAAAGCTGAATGTCAACCATATTTGGTATATGAAATGACTGAAAGTGTTCATGTATGTCTGGTAGAATTTATATTGCATTGATCTAATTTTCATGGTCCATTGGTCAATGTTAAGATTTTGTTGTTTGATTTGTTTTTTCGGGTTCTACATAAGTGATATGACTACTATATTTGGTGCACGAAATTGCTGTAAGGTGTACATATCTGTCTGGCGTGGTTTATTTTAACATGACCTCATTTTCATACATCATTGATTCTGTTAAGTTTATGTGATACTCTTAGATTGTAACCCGGATTTGTTTTCTCTTCATCAATTTGTGACTTTTGAACAGCGGTATACTTCTGTTGCATTTATTTAGATTAGTAAAAACTTTCAACATATATTCAATCATAATAAGTAAAGCAGGCGAGACATTTCAGCTAGGGCACTAGATTTATGAATAATGTGCAGCGTGTGTGAAACACCTATATTCAGCGCTTACGTTTTCTCTCATAACGTTATTTATACTGCGTAACCGTTAGCATTGGGACAAGGGTTCTTATAGATAATGGTAAAAACTTACAACATCCTATCGAAATTTCCACGGACACCAATAAGATGTATGTCACCACAATTTAGGAAAACTGCGTAACCGTTGTCATTGAGACAAGGGTTCCTATAAATAATGGTAAAACCTAAAACATCACTTTGAAATTTTCAAGGACACCAATAAGATGTATGTTACCACAACTGAGGGAAACTGCGTAATACATTTAGTCGTCATTGAGACAGGGTTCCTATAAATAATGGTAAAACTTAAAACATCCTATCGAAATTTCCACGAGTACCATTAAGATGTATGTCACCACAATTCAAGAAATTAGAGATTATATTGACTGTTATGGGTATGTGTGTCTCGAACAACCACGAATGTTCCACTTGAAGCAACGATAACGTCTTTTTCCTCAATTGTGGTGATATTATCTAATGCGATTTGTCAATTACTATGTACTTGAAATAATCATCACGACTAATGCCACTAGTAGTACAGTTCCGGCGGTTCTGGTTAAGTTTGTTTTGCGAGGTAAGTTTTCCGTAGTGTTTTTGTGGACTGTAATTGGGTTTATCGTTTTTATTTTATTTTGCCAATGGAGTTTTTGTTTAGGCTTATGGTAAGTGCTTTCTCTTTCCAATTTATTTCTCATCAGTGGTGCAAATTATGTTTGGCATGATTTTATGGAATATAATAAACTTACAAGAAAGAAGACATGTGTTTGATACAAAACAGTTAAATAGCATGTTTATTCCATATTGTGCACATTCAATAGCAGATAAGTGATTAATGCTCTAGATTGTCCACTTCGAAGTGAAGCAGCTACACACAGTGACCAAACAGGCATCATTATCCTGTGTTTGATGGACACATTATATCTTTATTTACTGTTACACAACTGGAGTTACTCATTGGTTCACAAATACCTAAAATTAACAAAAACAAACAATTTGTCATTACTTGAATCAGTAACTCACACGGTCATCATAGATAGATACTATATTCTCTAAAAACTAAATACAAGTTTACAGAGAAACATTCAATATAAATACAGATACAATAGTTGAGGTAAACAAATACAGTAATTAAGTTATTATTAACGGAGTGTCTATTCGTCGTCCGGTTAGCCGAAGTAGAACAAATAAAAAGACGAGTCTTTTTTTTTTGGCCTTCACCCAAACTTCTTTAGAATAAAAACAAATCTTAATAAAATGTATACTTTGTAGTATATTCATTTGCATTTTGATTTGTTTTAGTGAATGAATGGAAATAATTTGCACATTTTTTTGCCAGGACTATAAGTAACTAATTCAAAAGTTTATTTGCTGCATATTCTCATAACTACTCAGCGTTTATGTGTCTCCTGAAATCCCGATATTATATCTTCACCATTATATTTTTGGCCGGACAAATAGCAAAATACCGTAAAAATGCTATTTGTCCGGCTTGCCGGATGAATAGACATTTTTGACTATTTGTCCGGCTAGCCAGACGAATAGCCACTGCCTATTATCAAAGTACAAAATTATGATGGCATACATGCATGGTTAGTACACATTGTTCTAAATCGGAAATAAAAGTGATATAACATCAAAGGTTATCTGTTAAATTGTTAATCAAAATATTCCTTTTATGTTGCTTTCTCTAAACATTTTCTAACAGTTGATTGAAAACGAATTGTTTAATAGATATATAGGGTTGCTTTTCAGGCGCAAATCCTGGATTTAATATTTGGGGATGTGGTGCCATAGAAAATTAGGAGTTAATTGAGAAAAATAACTAGCTATGCATGATTTTACATCGAAATTACATTTTTGTTTTGTTTTAATGAGGAGCTGGGTGTGCACCCTCTGACGTCGCCGCGCCTGTTCCTTTGTTAAACAATATTCGGTAGAAAACTCTATAGTTGATAACAAAGGTGGAAGAAAAAATATATATTTTCTTTAGATCAGCGTGAAACCCACCTGGATGTCCAGATGCAGCGGCACTAGGAGTTCCTCCTTTTGTCCACGTGCAGCCCGGGTCACCAAGTTCCTCGCCATTTGTGCGTCCATCTTTGTCTGAATCTTTTTGACAGAGTTCTTTCGTCCATTTAAAGCCTACGGTCTTAAAATCCTGTTAGGAGTAAAGAAGCAAATTTAACCTAGTTCTGGTAATATTTATTTCTTAGTGTTTGGACTTGAAAATAACAGTGAGTAAGGGACTTCTTACATGAAGTATAGCCGACAGGTTACGTGTATATGATTTTATGTAGAGTTATGGTCATTGGAATAAGAAAAATTAAAACAATAATCAGTTTTCCTCACTTTTTTCGTTATGTTTGATTATATTGACTTGATATTAACAACATGTTATAGAATAAGAATTTTGTTCTAGTACAGTAACCGATAGGGGACTATGTAATACATGACAATACTCACATCTAGAATGCTTGTTCACTGTAACATAATATGTATGCTGAATACACTAAGGGAACGAGCATATAACTTCAAAAAAGGGGGGTATTTGTTTTCCTACAAATTCTGTAGGAAAACAAAATTCCTAAATTTGATGAAAAAAATATTCTGGTGAATCAGATGACAAAAGAATATATTCTGAATGCAGATTTCCCCTAAAATTTTACTGTTTAATTTTGAAAATGATAATTTGATTGATAGTGTTTAAAAAATATATATAAATTTGTGTTATCACTTATACCATAATAAATAATGTGTTTTACCTGTGTAGGCCTACGCACTATTAAATCGAGAATGTAAACATGTTTCCTACAGTTTGTAACAATAATAGCGAACGAACGAACGAATGATCAACAAAAAGTTACCAGTCCAAACGGATTTCTTGGTCCTCCTCCTGGTTCCTGGTTGTGTCCTACTCCTTCCCATATCTGACCAGTCTGTCCAGTACAAGGGTCCGGTACTTTGTATCCATTAGGAATATCATTTCTAAACCATGGAAATCCCAAAACACCAGTTGTTAAAACAAGACATAAAATAAGTAGGAACATGACCTCTCGTTTATCTCCTTATAGCTCTTAGTATGTCAAACATGTCGTGATGGTCTCGATATTATATGAAATGGCTAACCTTTATCTGTCTTTTGTAAAGTTACTACATCTACAATACTAGAGGGTCTAGATGGGTTAACTGAATAGAGTATACAATTACAGTAAAAAGGTGCAGAATATATACATTATACAATGTATGACTAAAAAAAGGAGAGAAAAAAAGAATAACAATAGGATGCTGAAATATAAAAGACAAAGAATGTGGGAAAAATAAATAACGAATAGAGAATAAGCGCAAAATAAATAAAGAATAGCTAAAGAATATGCACACAAAAAATTCAAGAACATTCAATATGCGCAAAATAAATAAAGAATAGTTCAAAATGGCTATAAATTAAGAATTAAAGAAATGAAAAGTCACCCATCCAGACCCGCGTAAAACAATTGAATCGTTTGTTTTGGTAAAACCATTTTTTTTTAATTTAAGAATGGTGTTATCGCCGTTACAAAAAAAAATCATAGTCATTTTCATGTTAGCCGAGTCTTTGTTTTGGTTTGTTAGTAAACAATAGGATGACTCCTTACCAATAACATGTTTTAAATTCATTCTGCCTCAGTATTCTGAAAATAAAGTCTTCTATACCATTGACCAAAAGGACAGTACTATATTCTAAATAGTCGTGGGTCTACGGTCTACATCATCATCGAGTTCCCTTATTGATGGAATACTTTATTAATAGACATAAGTAAATATATGTACATGTATATTATTATCACCGACGTGAATAGATATAAAACCGACAGTTTGTACCACCTTAATCTGTCAAACTCATATGCTAGTTGTATGTAGTATTCTTAGTTTATGTTCTTATGCCTTTGATGGCAAGTAATATTTGGTGATCGGGGGGAAAGTTACCGAAGTGATAATAAAAATACCTTGTCGCTATATTTTGTGATTAGACAGCGTAAACTGACAAACACCCTATTGCCAAACAACCCTTGTAAGTCCCTTTGCGATCTCAAGAAAAAATTCGTTGATTATATAGGGAATCACAGAAGCATGACTGGAGCGGGTCCCCTCTTAGGCAGTCAGAGGGCCTACACTTATGAACATTTCTGGATCCGCCACTGAACATGATGGGTGCCACATGTGGAGCTGGTTGAACCGTTCTACATTCCCCTTCTGGGGCACCTTCCGGTTTTGGCCAGGTTCGTGCTGATAAGTCTATAGTTTTCTAAATTGTGTTTTGTAAACTGATATTTTTTGTTTGACTTTTTTTTCCTCCAAATGGTAAAATGTCTGAGCTGTAACCTAAAATGTATGAAAGTGTTTGACTATCGCGATAGCATCATTAAACAATGATGATAAATATGAAACTATATGATATTTTAATTAGATTGGAATGGATCTTGGAGAAGTCAGACGTGGAAACATTACACTGTACACAATTTCATAAAAAAATTTAAAAGTTCAACATTCACGCTCGTTGTATAATAATGTACAAAAAAGATGCGAAATATGAAAGTTCTAGCTGAAAAACTGGAAGAAGCATTAGTATGCAAGTTAGTGGTTTGTTATGAATTATTATTTATTAGTTGTCATTGGCTTTGTCCTAGCTGTCAGTGTCTGCGAGTACTCTTAGATCTGTACTTAGTGTCTTTATGTTGTTGGGATTTACAAGTACTCGGTCCCTTCCACCCTGTGTTTTTGGTAGATGTATTTTTATTTGTATCCAACTGATGAGTTAAGCCTTTTTCAACTGATATTTATAGTTTGTTTTTATGTTGTACTGTTACACAACTGTCTCAGATTAGGAGAAGGGTTGGGATCTGCTAACATGTTTAACCCCGTCACATTCTGTATGCATGTGCATGTCCCAAGGCAGGAGCCTGTAATCTAGTGGTTGACTTTTTTTTTGCTGTGTTACGTATTTGTTTTTCGTTCATTTTGTTTGTAAATTAATTAGGCTGTTACTTTTCTCGTTTGATTTTTTTTTTTTGCATTTTGTCATTTCGGGGCCTTAATTTATAGCTGACTATGCGGTATTGCTAATTGTTGAAGCCCGTACGGTGACCTATAGTTGTTAATTTCTGTGTCATTTGGTCTCTTGTGATATGTTGTATCATTGCATGGCAATCATATACCGCATCTTCTTTTTTTGAACAACCAAAATATAAAAGAAACTGCTTGAAACGGCGTTGGTCAGACAATACACGTGACTTGTAAGAGACAGGTTGACAAAAGAACAGTCTGGTGACTTTATTGTGGAGTCAAATTTAAACAAGTGAACAAAATCTAAGTCGATAACCATAAATTTATTAATGAGGTTGTGTTATCTTCGGGACAGTTACATGACACCCATACAACTCTGTCCTCATTCCGATGTAGTTAGAATTGCTGTTGTTCTTCTTGTGAAAGTCTATGATGTTTATTCTCACGTACTTTGCTACCATTGGTGGATCCAGAGTCTGATATTTAATCGTTGTCTGATCAGTGTTTCCAACCAAGTTCTATAAAAGAAACATTACTATTATCGATGTTCAGTTAAGCCAGATAAACAGCGCAACGTGTTTGAATTTTTTTTCTTCCAATTTTATACGTTTCTGTAGAATAAATAGGGTTACCTAGAATTTGGTAATTATTCAATGCAAAATTTCCATTTCACTTTTAAGGTAGGGTTTTGGGGTATAAGAGAATAGGATCGGCTTGGAAACTTTAAAAAAGATGTTATTCTTATGGACTTACTTTAATTCTTGTCGATATGAAAGAAAGTGTCTTCTGTGTGCTATCCAATCGTATTGTACGCATTGAATCATGATTGAAGTAAATTAACAAAAAGACAATACAGTATACAAAACATACAAACGTACACATAAACTTGTTCATTTTGAACATTTTGGTTAGGGGCCAGCTGAAACCGGCCTCTGGTTACGGGATTTTCTCGCTGTGTAGACGACCCAATTTTGGCCTTCGTCTGTTTCTGATCTTTGGTCGGGTTGTTGTCTCTTTGACACATTCAATCAATTTCCATTTTCAATTTTATCATTGTATATTCCGATGTCACCGTAGATTTGCGAAACAATTTATATTACAAATCTTCCAATCCGTAATATATAAATACATCAGTATGAAATGTGATACGATCAGTTCCATATTGCTCTTAATTTAAAAATGTGTTCTCCTTCGTGGTCGTTTTCATAAGACAAGATAAGATAACTTTATTAGCACTAACGCATTGACAATAAATGGTTATGGCAACAAATTAAAGACAAACTACAATAACATATATACAATGAAGGAGTGACAGTGGATATTTATGAGAGAAATATATAAAAATAAAAGAGAAGCATATACATTATTACAGAAATCAAGTACCTTTTAATAATGAGTTTCCCGAGTTTCTCACCAACAAGCATTCATTCAAATAGTTGACAACAATTTTTAATATTGTTGGGGAATTACTATTTAGAATTGATACAAGATTTTAAATATTGTTGGGGAATTACTATTTAGAACTGATATATGTTTCTAGATTATATATACAAACCTGTGAATTACAGCCAGTCTTGTGTTGGTGCCAATGATTGCCATCGTTTGAGTAGTATACGGTAAAATTGGTAACCCATACTTCACAGCAGGGTGCTCCCTAACAATCAAAATTAAAGTTTTTATGTTTGTCCTAACTTTTCTACAAATAGTTTTATTTATTCGTTTCTGGGTTTTTTTATATGCAGTTATAAGTATATAAATAATAATTATTCTAATGAACATGGATATACAAACGCTATTGTTGCATATGATTACGAAGGAAACAAACTCATTATTATTTAAGATTTTATTTATAAAACAAAACACACTACAACAGCTTTTTAAAGTTCAAGATAGTATTTAGTTTCGTTCTTATTTTAATTTTGTATTTTTTGTTGGTTTCTACGGTGTTGTATCTTTTCTTTTCTTATAAATGGCAATTTGTTATGCTTTGTAGAATGTGTTTTGCTGTTGTCAATTATAAATTAAAAAAAACAACAATTGAAATTGAATATATAATTGTTTATACCATAGATGTAATGTTAATACGAATAAATTGTATAAATAATAAACTAAAAAACATTACTAAAACATTTCTTTCGATGAGAGTTGATCGTATACTTTAATTAACTTAAGAAAGTTTAACGATGTTAGAGAGCAATGTTTGTTTTCTTTCCTTCATACATGTCATATTCTTCATGCCTTCCCGTGTGTTTTTGGCGTATTGTGCTACATTTCATAGAGTGCATTTCTTTCTAACAAAAATTGTGTAAACGTTGTGTGGCGTTTGTTGTTTTCTAAACGGTACACACGTAGAAACAACTACATCGTTTAATCAGTGTTTACTGACCCTGTTTGAACTTTCAATAATGTATGCACATTTTGTTGGTAAACAGACATTTTACAAACGTAAAACAAATACATCGTTTAATCAGGGTGAAGTTAGAAACAAATGTAGCGTTTGTTCTAACAAACGACGAACGACAAACTGCAGACGCATTTTTAGCGAGTGCATAGTTTGTCAAAGTTTATGTAAACTTTGCAAACGTATGTTAGAAACAAATGATTAAAACATGTGCGCGCTTAGTCGTTTAAATCGTTTGTGTTAGAAAGAAATGCACCAAGTTTTTAAATGAAATAAACGATACATTTCTTTTTTCGAAAAATCTATGCACATGTGTTTTATGCATAAAACTTAGCCTTTCATGTGTATAAAACATGTTCAACTCTTTTGATAAATTTGAAGCACAAATTGACCATAGATAATTAAAACTACCTGAGTTGCCAAAGCTGTAATGACGTGTGAAGAATTCAGGTTAATTTGAACCCAGTCCTTTGATGTTGTCTTAGCCCCCGTGTACCATCCACGTGCGTGATTTAGTCGAGTATTTCCTGCACTGAAATCTCCAAAGCTTTGACTGGAGGATACAAAAGCGTCTAGGATTGTCCCGTCTTCCATACCAAGTGCTGCACCACAATTGGCACTTCTACTACCAAAAATAAACTTTAGATAATTTTGTATAAAAAAATACCAGCTAAGGTTATCATAACTCTTTATGTTGTAATATGGAAAATTTTCTCCAACCAGGACATTTTCTGAGGTCGAGTTTTTATTTCCAAAGGTATTGATTATAGGCTGATTGTATCAGGCTTGTATTTCGTTTATCATTTTGTCTTTGATCAGACGGGGTTTATTTTTGTGGTTTTTTTGTGTGTGTTTTTTTTTTCGTTTGAATTGTTTCACCTGTAACCATGTCGCTGTCTTTTAAAGCAGATTTTACGATATAAATTTACTAATTGTTTTAGGCCGTACGATGACCTATAGTTGATTTAATGAGGTGGTTTTAATTTCACTTTTGCAAAGTCATTTTTTTTTCAGAACAGTCTTCTCGACATATAAATGACATTTTTTTTTAAACATTATCCAGTATTGTTTGGTATCCTGTTTTGAAACACGATTGCATAAGGATGGTACTCAATTAAAATCACTCCGGGGATTAAAATAAAACTAAATATAATAAAATTCACCTTGAAAGTTTTGCAGCTGGAGGCGGACTTGAAAGTGGAGACTGCTTCTGCAGACGCATTGCTTCCCGCGTTTTTTCTTGTAGCTGAGTAAGGAGCATCTGCTGTTGTTGTCTGACGTCATGAACAGTCGACTGTAGGTTATGATACATCGATAACACTTTTCTGTATTGACTTTCATAAAACGTTGCATTGTGTATGGTAGCATTCAGTTGTACTAACAAAAAAAAAATGATAATTGAATAAATTACAAAGTTTGAAAAATGCTCAGAGACATATTTTTCGAGTTCTTTGCAAATAAAAATAAGAACATGTGGTATAATTTATAATTAGACAACTCTCAATTAGAGACCAAATGACATAAACGTTTAACTTAACAAATGGTGATCATCGTAAGACCTTTAACAATGTGCAAAACCCATACCACTGAGTCAGCTATACAAAGCCCCGAAATAACAAATAAAAAACAATTCATACAAAAGAAAAATAACTAACAGATTTTTGTGAATACAATGAACAAAATACAAATATGATATACAGCGACAAACGAATTTTATTCATGGAATTATCGATGGGTTCGAACTTGGGAAGTTTATATACAGAATATGGCGAGGGAAAACATTTTATCGGGCACCCAAACACTCTCTCTAATTTGGGACAGTGTTGTAACTGTACAACATCAGTTGAAAGGGAAAAACCCATCAGATTGATACAAAGCAGAAAACAAGCAACCGACAGAACGGGTCAGGGTATTTATACCTCCCTACACAAAAAAAAAAAGATATGACAGTACTTGCAGTTTAAATACTAACACCTAGTTCAAAGCCAAAGATAAATGATACAAAAATCATCCCCCAAGACCCTTCATTATCGATCACTGCTAGAAAGCTTAAAAAGAAAGGAAAAAGAGACAATGCAAATGGGACATTCAAAATCGTAAGCAGAAAATAAACTGACAACGCCATAGATAAAAAAAAAAAAAAAAAAATACAAACAACAGTACGCAACACACAAAACAAACCACCGAGCAACACAAACCATTCGCAATAAAAAAAAAACTAAAACACTTTTTGGTTTTATCCTGAATTCTGCTAATTAGAAATACATTCAGGAATTTTAATTTTTAAGGTAAAAACGTGGTTATGAATGACAGCAACGACAACAACTAAATAAATAATTTAAAAAAAACATAGAGAAGAAATATAAAATAGTAACTAGTACAGTTTACCGTTCTATAAAACATTGTGTTCTGTGAGACGGTTTACCGTTCCATACAATTAAGAATTGAATGCTTCCTTTTATAACTTCATTTGGGGTGTAAAAGCGTTGACCGAAGTACATTTTGTATGACGCGCGGAAGCGCTTAATTCTAAAAATGTGCACACGGTCAACGCTTTTACATCCCCATGAAGTTACAAAAAGAAGCCATCAATACTTATAATTACATTTTTTAACTAGGATCATGAAAACACGATTTTTATCAAGTTTTTATTTCATTTACCTGTGCACTTTATTGTGGGGCCTCGTGTCATCATGAATGATAAATTTTATTGTGTTATGAAGTTGCTTAAGGAATAACGCGAGATTGCAGAGTAGCCAGTCAGAATCACGTATTATAATGAAACATACATCTAATGTTATTATTATCTTACCTTCGCATGAAGCCGCTTGTAAAAGATCCGAATGATTGTTCATCATACCAAGTGCTTGTTTAACTAAATTAACTTCTTCAATAATTTTATGGACATCTTGAAACCTTACGTACTGTTCATGGTGAAGTTCTTTGGCTAAGTTGTACACTCCAACACTTAGATTATGAAGAAATGCTCTATCATGGTCGAGTCCACGGAAAACGAGCTGCAACTCTCGTGTAACCTCGTCCTGGATCGCCGTTGCGTTTGTTTTCAGGATTTCCAAGTCCTGTGTAAGCGGTGTTACTTGTGAATTTATAGACTGTTTAAGTGATTGTATCTGGAGCGTCGTATGGTATCCCAGATTATTTAATTTTTCTTGAAAAGTTTTCTCGTAGTTTATACTACAAGCTAAATTTGCGGCGCATTGTTGGTAGTTGGTATTGGCCGGTAATTGCCCAAATACAGTAACAGTAAAACAAAAACACAATAAAAGCCACATTATTTGAATTATCTTGTGATCAGTGTAAAAGTTTGAATTTGACTCTAACCTCGCATAGTCTTGAACTTATTATTTAAGTGTACATGTAGAAGATAATTCGACAGGTGCTTGTTTTTAACACTGTAAAACGATTGTATATCATGTTGTCATGTTTCATTGTTTATTATCTGTAGCTAGATTACAGATATATTCGCAAATAGACTAGTATATAGTCTGGCCATAAGAAGTCGAGACCATTTTATCAATTAATGACCAGGTGCTTTATTGCCGTCTTGTAAAGAATTTCATGTTTTGTTGCACGATTTGTTAAATATATATATATATCTATAATACTAAAATTACGAGGTCCAATTTGTCAGCCGTCATCACGTAAAAACGACGAATCAAAAAATTCAACTTTATATATAACTAATATAGTACAAAGGTGTAGATTAAAAATTACACCATTCCAGGCCCTTTTGTTTTCCACGTTATTAATATTGCCAATAATTAAGAAGTTCCGGGTCGAGTCCGATTACCGATACCAATAGTATATTCACCTTTTACCGATTACCTTATCTGTACGTTCCGCATCTGACAGGCGCACCACCAAACGGTGTATTCAGGATTAATATGCTATATAGTATTACACGGGTCATAATCACAGGGTTGACACTACTTAATTGTCAAATTGTTACCTATTGTAGTATTTTAATCAGTTAGACTTTCTAAAATACGAATACTAAAAATCTGGACTAAAATCAGGCGTATAGGTACAGTTTTCAATTTGTTAGCGGGCATGACGTAAAACAGCGAATCAAAGAATTCAATATTTATAACTAATATAGGACAATGCTGTTGATTAAAAAATACTCCATTCCAGGACCTTTAGTTTTCCAAATAATTAATATTATCAATAATTGATAAGTTCCAGTTTTACGGGTTCAAACAGAAAGATTTGAAAGCAGAGAAAACTGTGTATCTTATAATCAGCATGACTTTATCAGATGACAATACTAATACTAAAAAAAGGCTTGCGCATAGTTATATACTTTAATTCAGTCACGGACCCGCGATATACGGGTGTGTTCTAGTATATATTATATATAAACTTATCTCAAACAAGGGAAGCTCCAGGATTCTTAATAAGAAACATTTTAACAAATTGTATCGAGAGAAGAAATTGTTGATTTGTTTTGAAAAAAATGAACAATTAGGGTATTCATCTATTTATTAGTGAAAGAGGCTGTGATCTCCGAAATTTCCGAATATTCCAACCTATCACGCAGGAAACGTATTTTAAAAGTTTGTTTATTTGTTGTTTGTTCGTAAAATGCTTTGAAAGCTTTTTTATTAATTTTTTGTTCATCAAGTGCTTTCAAATGAAAGAGATTTATAATTTCGCTGATTTACAATTTTATTTTCTAGTTAAGTTTAAATAGTTTTGTTGATTTGTGTTGTTGTTTTAAAGTTGTTATTGGTGTGGGTTTTTTGTTTGTTTCTTTTTTTGGAGGGGATGGCGGGAGGTATTAGTTTGTTATAGGGGTTGATAACCTCGGCACTTTGCAATAGTTATTATCAACCGATTTGAAAATATATAGAGTATTTAAAAGAGTATAAGAGCTAGCATCGCAGTGTGTTGTATGCAATAACAACAAACAAAAACAACAAATTATTTATTAGAGTCTCACCTCTTTAAAACATTTCATATAAAACACAATATAATATTAGCAAATCGATTTATAAAAGAGCCACTCTAAAAAAGACTTATGAGAGACTGTAAAACACATGTTAAAATACATTTCTCTAATTCTATGGAAATATATCCCTTTCCGAACCCATTGTATAAATAAATTTAATCAATGTGTGGTTGCCGGTGATCTCAGAAGATGATTGACTGAGTCAAAGGATTACAACCTTTATCAGCTACCTGAAATGATCAAAATGCTATAACAGGTGTTTTAAAATATAGGTGAATTGTACATGTTTTTAGGCTTCTGTCCGTGTACAAATGAGCATTGTCTACTCTGATATCTTTCGGCCTTTTTAGTTTAGATATCTATATCAGATTATATAAAATGACTGAAAATCGTAAAATAGCAAGTTTCAAAACAGAAATACATATGCAAGAAGATATTGTTCATGATTTGTTCGCATATAGGGAAACACCTTGTAGGTTGAATTTTAAAGTTAAATAACTTTTAACTTACCTGTTTTCTTACGTTTTCGGCCAAATTCTTTTAAAAACATGACGATTTCAACCTTCCCATTTCGTAAAAAGTCAAATTTTAAGCATTTTCCATTAGAATTACACAAACATTTTTGAAAATATCCGCCAAAGAAAGATACATTAGTTTTAAATTCATGACGGAAAAGGACTGGATTATTTGCAAATCTAAAATAAATTATTACAGCAAAAATTAGGATAAAACACACAATGTTCTATATTTACATCACAAATCTTAAACATAAATTAAAAACCAATTGTTCAAAGAACAATTGAAGGTCTTTCAACTAATAAAGATCTATTTTGATATGAAAATATTAAAATTCAGTTGAAAATGTCAGTTCCTATGGCTTAATGATGTATAAATATGAATTTTAAGCAAAGGTCAAAATCTAGAACGTCCAATTAACCTATGACCTTGACCTCAATTTCAAGGTCATAGACTAAACATCTCAAATAAAAAGACACTAGTTCCTTAATATGTATGGTTCATGAGTAAAATCACTTTACGCATAATTCTTAATATAAGAGGGGCGAAAACTCCCTTTTATTGTTTACGCACCCTCACAACCAAAATTTATAAGTTACGACATGTCGCAACTAACAATTTAGTAAAAAAAAATTGTCGATATCTTATAAGGTTAATGAAAAAAGGTGAAAATAAGCCAAAATCAAAATTAAGAATTTGACCTTGACCTTTGACCTTGACCTAATTTTCATTTTTTTGGACCAAGGATCTTAAATCAAAAGACCCTAGGTCTCTATCACTTATAGTTTACCAGTTAGAAATGCATATCACTTATATCATATATAAAAGGGGGGATAACTCTCATATGGAGTCTCCGGATAGCTTCGGTCAAAATGAAACAGAACATCCTTAGGATGTAACGAGCAATTTGGTAAAATAAATTTGTCGTAATCTTTTACGGTTGCGAAGGAGTAGTGGCCACAAGAAAAACAGTGTTCGGGGAGATAACTCTTACAAGGTAAAGTTTTTTGTTACGCGGTGTCAGTTTCAGAAGCGTATTAACTGTTCGATATCATATACCATATATCTAAGCGACATCTTGGGAAACAAAAAAACAGTGAAGGAAAAAAAATTTGGCGGAAGAAAAAAAAAAATAATTAAAAACCAATTGTTCAAAGAACAATTGAAGGTCTTTCAACCAATAAGGATGTATTTTGATATGAAAATATAAAGATTCAGTTGAAAATATCAGTTCCTATGGCTTTATGATGTATAAAAATGAATTTCGACCAAAGGTCAAAATCTAGAACGTCCAATTTACCTTTGACCTTGACCTCAATTTCAAGGTCATAAACATAGGATCCCAAATCAAAAGACCCTAGGTCTGTATTATGTATGGTTCATGAGTAATATCACTTTACGCATAATTCTAAATATAAGAGGGGCGAAAACTCCCATTTATTGTCTACGCACCCTTGTAACCAAAATTTATAAGTAACAACATGTCGCAACTAACAATTTAGTAAAAATAATTTGTCGAAATCTTATTATGTAATTGAAAATAAGTGAAAATAAGGAAAAATCAAAATTTAAAATTTGACCTTGACCTTTGACCTTGACCTAATTTTCATTTTTTTGGACCAAGGATCTAAAATCAAAAGACCCTAGGTCTCTATCACTTATGGTTTACCAGTTAGAAATGCATATCACTTATATCATATATAAAAGGGGGGATAACTCTCATATGGAGTCTCCGGATAGCTTCGGTCAAAATGAAACAGAACATCCTGAGGATATAACGAGCAATTTGGAAAAATAAATTTGTCGGTTTCTTATACGGTTGCGAAGCCTTAGTGGCCACAAGAAAAACAGTGTTTGGGGAGATAACTCTTACAAGGTAAAGGTTTTTGTTACGCGGTGTCAGTTTCAGAAGCGCATTAACTGTTCGATATAATATACCAAATATCTAAGCGACATCTTGTGAAACAAAAAAACAGCGAAGGAAAAAAAAGTTGGCGGAAGAAAAAAAAAAAAAATAATAATAATAATCAGAACAAACCCTATAGGTCTTTCAACTGAAAGGTTGAAAGACCTAATTAAAAACCAATTGTTCAAAGAACAATTCCAATAAGGATCTATTTTGATATGAAAATATTAAGATTCAGTTGAAAATGTCAGTTGCTATGGCTTTATGATATAAAAATATGAATTTGGAGCAAAGGTCAAAATCTAGAACGTCCAATTAACCTATGACCTTGACCTCAATTTCAAGGTCATAAACCAATGATCCCAAAACAACAGACCCTAGGTTTGTATTATGTATGGTTCATGAGTAATATCACTTTACGCATAATTCTAAATATAAGAGGGGCAAAAACTCCCATTTTTTGTCTACGCACCCTTCCAATCAAAATTTATAAGTTACGACATATCGCAACTAACAATTTAGTAAAAATAATTTGTCGAAATCTTATAAAGTTAATGAAAATAAGTGAAAATAAGCCAAAATCAAAATTTAGAATTTGACCTTGACCTTTGACCTTGACCTTATTTTCATTTTTTTGGACCAAGGATCTTAAATCAAAAGACCCTAGGTCTCTATCACTTATGGTTTACCAGCTAGAAATGCATATCACTTATATCATATATAAAAGGGGGGATAACTCTCATATGGAGTCTCCGGATAGCTTCGGTCAAAATGAAACAGAACATCCTGAGGATATAACGAGCAATTTTGAAAAATAAATTTGTCGGTTTCTTATACGGTTGCGAAGCCTTAGAGGACACAAGCAAAACAGTGTTCGGGGAGATAACTCTTACAAGGTAAAGTTTTTTGTTACGCGGTGTCAGTTTCAGAAGCTTATTAACTGTTCGATATCATATACCTTAGATCTAAGCGACATCTTGTGAAACAAAAAAACAGCGAAGGAAAAAAAAGTTGGCGGAAGAAAAAAAATAAAAATAATTAAAAACCAATTGTTCAAAGAACAATTGAAGGTCTTTCAACCAATAAGGGTCTATTTAGATATGAAAATATTAAAATTCAGTTGAAAATGTCAGTTCCTATGGCTTAATGATGTATAAATATGAATTTTAAGCAAAGGTCAAAATCTAGAACGTCCAATTTACCTATGACCTTGACCTCAATTTCAAGGTCATAGACTAAACATCTCAAATAAAAAGACACTAGTTCCTTAATATGTATGGTTCATGAGTAAAATCACTTTACGCATAATTCTTAATATAAGAGGGGCGAAAACTCCCATTTATTGTTTACGCACCCTCGCAACCAAAATTTATAAGTTACGACATGTCGCAACTAACAATTTAGTAAAAAGAAATTGTCGATATCTTATAAGGTTAATGAAAAAAGGTGAAAATAAGCCAAAATCAAAATTAAGAATTTGACCTTGACCTTTGACCTTGACCTAATTTTCATTTTTTTGGACCATGGATCTTAAATCAAAAGACCCTAGGTCTCTATCACTTATAGTTTACCAGTTAGAAATGCATATCACTGATATCATATATAAAAGGGGGGATAACTCTCATATGGAGTCTCCGGATAGCTTCCGTTGAAATAAAACAGAACATCCTAAGGATATAACGAGCAATTTGGAAAAATAAATTTGTCGGTTTCTTATACGGTTGCGAAGTAGTAGTGGCCACAAGAAAAACAGTGTTTGGGGAGATAACTCTTACAAGGTAAAGGTTTTTGTTACGCGGTGTCAGTTTCAGAAGCGCATTAACTGTTCGATATCATATACCAAATATCTAAGCGACATCTTGTGAAACAAAAAAACAGCGAAGGAAAAAAAAGTTGGCGGAAGAAAAAAAAAAAAAAAAATAATAATAATAATAATAATAATAATAATCAGAACAAATACAATAGGTCTTTCAACAGAAAGGTTGAAAGACCTAATAATAATAATAATAATTAAAAACCAATTGTTCAAAGAACAATTGAAGGTCTTTCAACCAATAAGGATCTATTTTGATATGAAAATATTAAGATTCAGTTGAAAATGTCAGTTGCTATGGCTTTATGATATGAAAATATGAATTTCGAGCAAAGGTCAAAATCTAAAACGTCCAATTAACCTATGACCTTGACTCCAATTTCAAGGTCATAAACCAAGGATCCCAAATCAAAAGACCCTAGGTCAGTAGTATGTATGGTTCATGAGTAATATCACTTTACGCATAATTCTAAATATAAGAGGGGCGAAAACTCCCGTTTATTGTCTACGCACCTTTCCAATCAAAAATTTTAAGTTATGATATGTCGCAACTAACAATTTAGTAAAAAGAATTTGTCGAAATCTTATAAAGTTAATGAGAATAAGTGAAAATAAGCCAAAATCAAAATTTAGAATTTGACCTTGACCTTTGACCTTGACCTAATTTTCATTTTTTTGGACCAAGGTTCTTAAATCAAAAGACCCTAGGTCTCTATCACTTATAGTTTACCAGTTAGAAATGCATATCACTGATATCATATATAAAAGGGGGGATAACTCTCATATGGAGTCTCTGGATAGCTTCGGTTGAAATGAAACAGAACATCCTAAGGATATAACGAGCAATTTGGAAAAAAAAATTTGTCGGTTTCTTATACGGTTGCGAAGGAGTAGTGGCCACAAGAAAAACAGTGTTCGGGGAGATAACTCTTACAAGGTAAAGTTTTTTGCTACGCGGTGTCAGTTTCAGAAGCGTATTAACTGTTCGATATCATTTACCTTATATCTAAGCGATATCTTGTGAAACAAAAAAACAGCGAAGGAAAAAAAAGTTGGCGGAAGAAAAAAAAAAAAAATAATAATAATAATAATTAAAAACCAATTGTTCAGAGAACAATTGAAGGTCTTTCCACCAATAAGGATCTATTTTGATATGAAAATATTAAAATTCAGTTGAAAATGTCAGTTCCTATGGCTTAATGATGTATAAATATGAATTTTGAGCAAAGGTCAAAATCTAGAACGTCAAATTTACTAATGACCTTGACCTATATTTCAAGGTCATAAACCAGGGACCCCAAATAAAAAGACCCTAGGTCTGTAATATGTATAGTTAATGAGTTATATCACTTTACGTTTAATTCTTAATATAGGAGGGGCAAATTTAAAACTCCCATTTTATGTCTACACACCCTTTTAACCAAAATATATAAGTTACGACATGTCGCAACAAACAATTTAGTAAAAATAATTTGTCGGTATCTTATAAGGTTAATGAAAATTAGTGAAAATAGGCCAAAATCAAAATTTAGAATATGACCTTGACCTTTGACCTTTACCTAATTTTCATTTTTTTGGACCAATGATCTCAAAACAAAAGACCCTAGGTCTCTATCACTTATGGTTTTCCAGTTTAAAATACATTTCAAAATTTCAAATACAAAAGGGGAACTAACTCTCATATGGAGTCTCTATACGGCTTCGGTCAAAATAAAACAGAACATCCTGAGGATGTAACGAGCAATTTGGTAAAATAAATTTGTCGTAATCTTTTATGGTTGCGAAGGAGTAGTGGCCACAAGAAAAACAGTGTTTGGGGAGATAACTCTTACAACGTAAAGTATTTGGTTACGCAGTGGTCAGTTTTAAAAGTGCATACGCTTTACGATATCATATTCCAAATATCTAAGCGACATCTTTTGAAACATCAATACTACGCAAGAAAAGAATTAGGCGGAAGAATAAAAAAAAAAATAATAATAAATAAAAACCAATTGTTCAGAGAACAATTGAAGGTCTTTTAACCAATAAGGATCTATTTAGATATGAAAATATTAAAATTCAGTTGAAAATGTCAGTTCCTAAGGCTTAATGATGTATAAATATGAATTTCAAGCAAAGGTCAAAATCTAGAACGTCCAATTAACCTATGACCTTGACCTCAATTTCAAGGTCATAGACTAAACATCTCAAATAAAAAGACACTAGTTCCTTAATATTTATGGTTCATGAGTAAAATCACTTTACGCATAATTCTTAATATAAGAGGGGCGAAAACTCCCTTTTATTGTTTACGCATCCTCGCAACCAAAATTTATAAGTTACGACATGTCGCAACTAACAATTCAGAAAAAAAAAATTGTCGATATCTTATAAGGTTAATGAAAAAAGGTGAAAATCAGCCAAAATCAAAATTAAGAATTTGACCTTGACCTTTGACCTTGACCTAATTTTCATTTTTTTGGACCAAGGATTTTAAATCAAAAGACCCTAGGTCTCTATCACTTATAGTTTACCAGTTAGAAATGCATATCACTGATATCACATATAAAAGGGGGGATAACTCTCATATGGAGTCTCCGGATAGCTTCCGTTGAAATGAAACAGAACATCCTAAGGATATAATGAGCAATTTGGAAAAATAAATTTGTCGGTTTCTTATACGCTTGCGAAGCCTTAGTGGCCACAAGAAAAACAGTGTTCGGGGAGATAACTCTTACAAGGTAAAGTTTTTTGTTACGCGGTGTCAGTTTCAGAAGCGCATTAACTGTTCGATATAATATACCAAATATCTAAGCGACATCTTGTGAAACAAAAAAACAGCGAAGGAAAAAAAAGTTGGCGGAAGAAAAAAAATAAAAATAATAATAATAATTAAAAACCAATTGTTCAAAGAACAATTGAAGGTCTTTCAACCAATAAGGATGTATTTTGATATGAAAATATAAAGAATCAGTTGAAAATGTCAGTTCCTATGGCTTTATGATGTATAAAAATGAATTTTGACCACAGGTCAAAATCTAGAACGTCCAATTTACCTATGACCTTGACCTCAATTTCAAGGTCATAAACATAGGATCCCAAATCAAAAGACCCTAGGTCTGTATTATGTATGGTTCATGAGTAATATCACTTTACGCATAATTCTAAATATAAGAGGGGCGAAAACTCCCATTTATTGTCTACGCACCCTTGTAACCAAAATTTATAAGTTAAGACATGTCGCAACTAACAATTTCGTAAAAATAATTTGTCGAAATCTTATTAAGTAATTGAAAATAAGTGAAAATAAGCAAAAATCAAAATTTAAAATTTGACCTTGACCTTTGACCTTGACCTAATTTTCATTTTTTTGGACCAAGGATCTAAAATCAAAAGACCCTAGGTCTCTATCACTTATGGTTTACCAGTGAGAAATGCATATCACTTATATCATATATAAAAGGGGGGATAACTCTCATATGGAGTCTCCGGATAGCTTCGGTCAAAATAAAACAGAACATCCTGAGGATATAACGAGCAATTTGGAAAAATAAATTTGTCGGTTTCTTATACGGTTGCAAAGCCTTAGTGGCCACAAGAAAAACAGTGTTCCGGGAGATAACTCTTACAAGGTAAAGGTTTTTGTTACGCGGTGTCAGTTTCAGAAGGGCATTAACTGTTCGATATCATATACCAAATATCTAAGCGACATCTTGTGAAACAAAAAAACAGCGAAGGAAAAAAAAGTTGGCGGAAGAAAAAAAAAAAAAAAAAAAATAATAATAATAATAATAATTAAAAACCAATTGTTCAAAGAACAATTGAAGGTCTTTCAACCAATACGGATCTATTTTGATATGAAAATATTAAGATTCAGTTGAAAATGTCAGTTGCTATGGCTTTATGATATAAAAATATGAATTTGGAGCAAAGGTCAAAATCTAGAACGTCCAATTAACCTATGACCTTGACCTCAATTTCAAGGTCATAAACCAAGGATCCCAAAACAACAGACCCTAGGTTTGTATTATGTATGGTTCATGAGTAACATCACTTTACGCATAATTCTAAATATAAGAGGGGCAAAAATTCCCATTTTTTGTTTACGCACCCTTCCAATCAAAATTTATAAGTTACGACATGTCGCAACTAACAATTTAGTAAAAATAATTTGTCGAAATCTTATAAAGTTAATGAAAATAAGTGAAAATAAGCCAAAATCAAAATTTAGAATTTGACCTTGACCTTTGACCTTGACCTTATTTTCATTTTTTTGGACCAAGGATCTTAAATCAAAAGACCCTAGGTCTCTATCACTTATGGTTTACCAGCTAGAAATGCATATCACTTATATCATATATAAAAGGGGGGATAACTCTCATATGGAGTCTCCGGATAGCTTCGGTCAAAATGAAACAGAACATCCTGAGGATATAACGAGCAATTTTGAAAAATAAATTTGTCCGTTTCTTATACGGTTGCGAAGCCTTAGAGGACACAAGAAAAACAGTGTTCGGGGAGATAACTCTTACAAGGTAAAGTTTTTTGTTACGCGGTGTCAGTTTCAGAAGCGTATTAACTGTTCGATATCATATACCTTATATCTAAGCGACATCTTGTGAAACAAAAAAACAGCGAAGGAAAAAAAAGTTGGCGGAAGAAAAAAAATAAAAATAATTAAAAACCAATTGTTCAAAGAACAATTGAAGGTCTTTCAACCAATAATGATCTATTTTGATATGAAAATATTAAGATTCAGTTGAAAATGTCAGTTGCTATGGCTTTATGATATAAAAATATGAATTTGGAGCAAAGGTCAAAATCTAGAACGTCCAATTAACCTATGACCTTGACCTCAATTTCAAGGTCATAAACCAAGGATCCCAAAACAACAGACCCTAGGTTTGTATTATGTATGGTTCATGAGTAATATCACTTTACGCATAATTCTAAATATAACAGGGGCAAAAACTCCCATTTTTTGTCTACGCACCCTTCCAATCAAAATTTATAAGTTACGACATGTTGCAACTAACAATTTAGTAAAAATAATTTGTCGAAATCTTATAAAGTTAATGAAAATAAGTGAAAATAAGCCAAAATCAAAATTTAGAATTTGACCTTGAGCTTTGACCTTGACCTTATTTTCATTTTTTTGGACCAAGGATCTTAAATCAAAAGACCCTAGGTCTCTATCACTTATGGTTTACCAGCTAGAAATGCATATCACTCATATCATATATAAAAGGGGGGATAACTCTCATATGGAGTCTCCGGATAGCTTCGGTCAAAATGAAACAGAACATCCTGAGGATATAACGAGCAATTTTGAAAAATAAATTTGTCGGTTTCTTATACGGTTGCGAAGCCTTAGAGGACACAAGAAAAACAGTGTTCGGGGAGATAACTCTTACAAGGTAAAGTTTTTTGTTACGCGGTGTCAGTTTCAGAAGCGTATTAACTGTTCGATATCATATACCTTATATCTAAGCGATATCTTGTGAAACAAAAAAACAGCGAAAGAAAAAAAAGTTGGCGGAAGAAAAAAAAAAAAAAAAATAATAATAATAATAATCAGAACAAACCCTATAGGTCTTTCACCTGAAAGGTTGAAAGACCTAATAATAATAATAATAATAATTAAAAACCAATTGTTCAAAGAACAATTGAAGGTCTTTCAACCAATAAGGATCTATTTAGATATGAAAATATTAAAATTCAGTTGAAAATGTCAGTTCCTATGGCTTAATGATGTATAAATCTGAATTTTAAGCAAAGGTCAAAAACTAGAACGTCCAATTAACCTATGATCTTGACCTCAATTTCAAGGTCATAGACTAAACATCTCAAATAAAAAGACACTAGTTCCTTAATATGTATGGTTCATGAGTAAAATCACTTTACGCATAATTCTTAATATAAGAGGGGCGAAAACTCCCTTTTATTGTTTACGCACCCTCGCAACCAAAATTTATAAGTTACGACATGTCGCAGCTAACAATTTAGTAAAA
Source organism: Mytilus edulis (assembly GCF_963676685.1). NCBI lineage: Eukaryota > Metazoa > Mollusca > Bivalvia > Mytilida > Mytilidae > Mytilus > Mytilus edulis. The sequence goes on along the minus strand of NC_092353.1, from coordinate 46,134,820 downwards.
AAAAATTGTCGATATCTTATAAGGTTAATGAAAAAAGGTGAAAATAAGCCAAAATCAAAATTTAGAATTTGACCTTGACCTTTGACCTTGACCTATTTTCATTTTTTTGGACCAAGGATCTTAAATCAAAAGACCCTAGGTCTCTATCACTTATAGTTTACCAGTTAGAAATGCATATCACTGATATCATATATAAAAGGGGGGATAACTCTCATATGGAGTCTCCGGATAGCTTCGGTTGAAATGAAACAGAACATCCTAAGGATATAACGAGCAATTTGGAAAAATAAATTTGTCGGTTTCTTATACGGTTGCGAAGGAGTAGTGGCCACAAGAAAAACAGTGTTCGGGGAGATAACTCTTACAAGGTCAAGTTTTTTGTTACGCGGTGTCAGTTTCAGAAGCGTATTAACTGTTCGATATCATTTACCTTATATCTAAGCGATATCTTGTGAAACAAAAAAACAGCGAAGGAAAAAAAAGTTGGCGGAAGAAAAAAAAAAAAAAAAATAATAATAATAATAATCAGAACAAACCCTATAGGTCTTTCACCTGAAAGGTTGAAAGACCTAATAATCAGAACGAATTCAATAGGTCTTTCAACAGAAAGGTTGAAAGACCTAATAATAATAATTAAAAACCAATTGTTCAAAGAACAATTGAAGGTCTTTCAACCAATAAGGATCTATTTAGATATGAAAATATTAAAATTCAGTTGAAAATGTCAGTTCCTATGGCTTAATGATGTATAAATATGAATTTTAAGCAAAGGTCAAAATCTAGAACGTCCAATTAACCTATGACCTTGACCTCAATTTCAAGGTCATAGACTAAACATCTCAAATAAAAAGACACTAGTTCTTTAATATGTATGGTTCATGAGTAAAATCACTTTACGCATAATTCTTAATATAAGAGGGGCAAAAACTCCCTTTTATTGTTTACGCACCCTCGCAACCAAAATTTATAAGTTACGACATGTCGCAACTAACAATTTAGTAAAAAAAAATTGTCGATATCTTATAAGGTTAATGAAAAAAGGTGAAAATAAGCCAAAATCAAAATTTAGAATTTGACCTTGACCTGTGACCTTGACCTAATTTTCATTTTTTTGGACCAAGGATCTTAAATCAAAAGACCCTAGGTCTCTATCACTTATAGTTTACCAGTTAGAAATGCATATCACTGATATCATATATAAAAGGGGGGATAACTCTCATATGGAGTCTCCGGATAGCTTCCGTTGAAATGAAACAGAACATCCTAAGGATATAACGAGCAATTTGGAAAAATAAATTTGTCGGTTTCTTATACGGTTGGGAAGAAGTAGTGGCCACAAGAAAAACAGTGTTTAGGGAGATAACTCTTACAAGGTAAAGGTTTTTGTTACGCGGTGTCAGTTTCAGAAGCGCATTAACTGTTCGATATCATATACCAAATATCTAAGCGACATCTTGTGAAACAAAAAAACAGCGAAGGAAAAAAAAGTTGGCGGAAGAAAAAAAAAAAAAAAATAATAATAATAATTAAAAACCAATTGTTCAAAGAACAATTGAAGGTCTTTCAACCAATAAGGATCTATTTTGATATGAAAATATTAAGATTCAGTTGAAAATGTCAGTTGCTATGTCTTTATGATATAAAAATATGAATTTCGAGCAAAGGTCAAAATATAGAACGTCCAATTTACCTATGACCTTGACCTCAATTTCAAGGTCATAAACTAAGGATCCCAAATCAAAAGACCCTAGGTCAGTAGTATGTATGGTTCATGAGTAATATCACTTTATGCATAATTCTAAATATAAGAGGGGCAAAAACTCCCGTTTATTGTCTACGCACCTTTCCAATCAAAAATTTTAAGTTACGACATGTCGCAACTAACAATTTAGTAAAAAGAATTTGTCGAAATCTTATAAAGTTAACGAGAATAAGTGAAAATAAGCCAAAATCAAAATTTAAAATTTGACCTTGACCTTTGACCTTGACCTAATTTTCATTTTTTTGGACCAAGGATCTTAAATCAAAAGACCCTAGGTCTCTATTACTTATGGTTTACCAGTTAGAAATGCATATCACTGATATCATATATAAAAGGGGGGATAACTCTCATATGGAGTCTCCGGATAGCTTCGGTGAAAATGAAACAGAACATCCTGAGGATATAACGAGCAATTTGGAAAAATAAATTTGTCGGTTTCTTATACGGTTGCGAAGCCTTAGTGGCCACAAGAAAATCAGTGTTCGGGGAGATAACTCTTACAAGGTAAATGTTTTTGTTACGCGGTGTCAGTTTCAGAAGCGCATTAACTGTTCGATATCATATACCAAATATCTAAGCGACATCTTGTGAAACAAAAAAACAGCGAAGGAAAAAAAAGTTGGCGGAAGAAAAAAAATAAAAATAATAATAATTAAAAACCAATTGTTCAAAGAACAATTGAAGGTCTTTCAACTAATAAAGATCTATTTCGATATGAAAATATTAAAATTCAGTTGAAAATGTCAGTTCCTATGGCTTTATGATGTATAAATATGAATTTAAAGCAAAGGTCAAAATCTAGAACGTCCAATTAACCTTTGACCTTGACCTCAATTTCAAGGTCATAGACTAAACATCTCTAATCAAAAGACACTAGTTCCTTAATATGTATGGTTCATGAGTAAAATCACTTTACGCATAATTCTTAATATAAGAGGGGCGAAAACTCCCTTTTTTGGTTTACGCACCCTTGCAACCAAAATTCATAAGTTACGACATGTCGCAACTAACAATTAAGTAAAAAAAAATGTCGATATCTTATAAGGTTAATGAAAAAAGGTGAAAATAAGCCAAAATCAAAATTTAGAATTTGACCTTGACCTTTGACCTTGACCTAATTTTCATTTGTTTGGACCAAGGATCTTAAATCAAAAGACCCTAGGTCTCTATAACTTATAGTTTACCAGTTAGAAATGCATATCACTGATATCATATATAAAAGGGGGGATTACTCTCATATGGAGTCTCCGGATAGCTTCGGTTGAAATGAAACAGAACATCCTAAGGATATAACGAGCAATTTGGAAAAATAAATTTGTCGGTTTCTTATACGGTTGCGAAGGAGTAGTGGCCACAAGAAAAACAGTGTTCGGGGAGATAACTCTTACAAGGTAAAGTTTTTTGTTACGCGGTGTCAGTTTCAGAAGCGTATTAACTGGTCGATATCATTTACCTTATATCTAAGCGATATCTTGTGAAACAAAAAAACAGCGAAGGAAAAAAAAGTTGGCGGAAGAAAAAAAAAAAAAAAAATAATAATAATAATAATCAGAACAAACCCTATAGGTCTTTCACCTGAAAGGTTGAAAGACCTAATAATAATTAAAAACCAATTGTTCAAAGAACAATTGAAGGTCTTTCAACCAATAAGGATGTATTTTGATATGAAAATATAAAGATTCAGTTGAAAATGTCAGTTCCTATGGCTTTATGATGTATAAAAATGAATTTCGACCAAGGGTCAAAATCTAGAACGTCCAAATTACCTATGACCTTGACCTCAATTTCAAGGTCATAAACATAGGATCCCAAATCCTAGGTCTGTATTATGTATGGTTCATGAGTAATATCACTTTACGCATAATTCTAAATATAAGAGGGGCGAAAACTCCCATTTATTGTCTACGCACCCTTGTAACCAAAATTTATAAGTAACGACATGTCGCAACTGACAATTTAGTAAAAATAATTTGTCGAAATCTTATTAAGTAATTGAAAATAAGTGAAAATAAGCCAAAATCAAAATTTAAGAATTTGACCTTGACCTTTGACCTTGACCTAATTTTCATTTTTTTGGACCAAGGATCTTAAATCAAAAGACCCTAGGTCTCTATCACTTATAGTTTACCAGTTAGAAATGCATATCACTGATATCATATATAAAAGGGGGGATTACTCTCATATGGAGTCTCCAGATAGCTTCGGTTGAAATGAAACAGAACATCCTAAGGATATAACGAGCAATTTGGAAAAATAAATTTGTCGGTTTCTTATACGGTTGCGAAGGAGTAGTGGCCACAAGAAAAACAGTGTTCGGGGAGATAACTCTTACAAGGTACAGTTTTTTGTTACGCGGTGTCAGTTTCAGAAGCGTATTAACTGGTCGATATCATTTACCTTATATCTAAGCGATATCTTGTGAAACAAAAAAACAGCGAAGGAAAAAAAAGTTGGCGGAAGAAAAAAAAAATAAATAATTAAAAACCAATTGTTCAAAGAACAATTGAAGGTCTTTCAACCAATAAGGATCTATTTATATGAAAATATTAAAATTCAGTTGAAAATGTCAGTTCCTATGGCTTAATGATGTATAAATATGAATTTTAAGCAAAGGTCAAAATCTAGAACGTCCAATTAACCTATGACCTTGACCTCAATTTCAAGGTCATAGACTAAACATCTCAAATAAAAAGACACTAGTTCCTTAATATGTATGGTTCATGAGTAAAATCACTTTACGCATAATTCTTAATATAAGAGGGGCGAAAACTCCCTTTTATTGTTTACGCACCCTTGCAACCAAAATTTATAAGTTACGACATGTCGCAACTAACAATTTAGTAAAAAAAAATTGTCGATATCTTATAAGGTTAATGAAAAAAGGTGAAAATAAGCCAAAATCAAAATTTAGAATTTGACCTTGACCTTTGACCTTGACCTAATTTTCATTTTTTTGGACCAAGGATCTTAAATCAAAAGACCCTAGGTCTCTATCACTTATAGTTTACCAGTTAGATATGCATATCACTTATATCATATAAAAAGGGGGGATAACTCTCATATGGAGTCTCCGTATAGCTTCGGTCAAAATTAAACAGATCATCCTGAGGACTTAACGAGCAATTTGGAAAAATAAATTTGTCGGTTTTTTATACGGTTGCAAAGCCTTAGAGGACACAAGAAAAACAGTGTTCGGGGAGATAACTCTTACAAGGTGAAATTTTTTGTTACGCGGTGTCAGTTTCAGAAGCGTATTAACTGTTCGATATCATATACTATATATCTAAGCGACATCTTGTGAAACAAAAAAACAGCGAAGGAAAAAAAAGTTGGCGGAAGAAAAAAAAAAAAAAAAAAAATAATAATAATAATAATTAAAAACCAATTGTTCAAAGAACAATTGAAGGTCTTTCAACCAATAAGGATGTATTTTGATATGAAAATATAAAGATTCAGTTGAAAATGTCAGTTCCTATGGCTTTATGATGTATAAAAATGAATTTCGACCAAGGGTCAAAATCTAGAACGTCCAAATTACCTATGACCTTGACCTCAATTTCAAGGTCATAAACATAGGATCCCAAATCCTAGGTCTGTATTATGTATGGTTCATGAGTAATATCACTTAATGCATAATTCTAAATATAAGAGGGGCGAAAACTCCCATTTATTGTCTACGCACCCTTGTAACCAAAATTTATAAGTAACGACATGTCGCAACTGACAATTTAGTAAAAATAATTTGTTGAAATCTTATTAAGTAATTGAAAATAAGTGAAAATAAGCCAAAATCAAAATTTAGAATTTGATCTTGACCTTTGACCTTGACCTAATTTTCATTTTTTTGGACCAAGGATCTTAAATCAAAAGACCCTAGGTCTCTATCACTTATAGTTTACCAGTTAGAAATGCATATCACTGATATCATATATAAAAGGGGGGATTACTCTCATATGGAGTCTCCAGATAGCTTCGGTTGAAATGAAACAGAACATCCTAAGGATATAACGAGCAATTTGGAAAAATAAATTTGCCGGTTTCTTATACGGTTGCGAAGGAGTAGTGGCCACAAGAAAAACAGTGTTCGGGGAGATAACTCTTACAAGGTACAGTTTTTTGTTACGCGGTGTCAGTTTCAGAAGCGTATTAACTGGTCGATATCATTTACCTAATATCTAAGCGATATCTTGTGAAACAAAAAAACAGCGAAGGAAAAAAAAGTTGGCGGAAGAAAAAAAAAAAAAATAATAATTAAAAACCAATTGTTCAAAGAACAATTGAAGGTCTTTCAACCAATAAGGATCTATTTAGATATGAAAATATTAAAATTCAGTTGAAAATGTCAGTTCCTATGGCTTAATGATGTATAAATATGAATTTTAAGCAAAGGTCAAAATCTAGAACGTCCAATTAACCTATGATCTTGACCTCAATTTCAAGATCATAGACTAAACATCTCAAATAAAAAGACACTAGTTCCTTAATATGTATGGTTCATGAGTAAAATCACTTTACGCATAATTCTTAATATAAGAGGGGCGAAAACTCCCTTTTATTGTTTACGCACCCTCGCAACCAAAATTTATAAGTTACGACATGTCGCAACTAACAATTTAGTAAAAAAAAATTGTCGATATCTTATAAGGTTAATGAAAAAAGGTGAAAATAAGCCAAAATCAAAATTTAGAATTTGACCTTGACCTTTGACCTTGACCTAATTTTCATTTTTTTGGACCAAGGATCTTAAATCAAAAGACCCTAGGTCTCTATCACTTATAGTTTACCAGTTAGAAATGCATATCACTGATATCATATATAAAAGGGGGGATAACTCTCATATGGAGTCTCCGGATAGCTTCGGTTGAAATGAAACAGAACATCCTAAGGATATAACGAGCAATTTGGAAAAAAAAATTTGTCGGTTTCTTATACGGTTGCGAAGGAGTAGTGGCCACAAGAAAAACAGTGTTTGGGGAGATAACTCTTACAAGGTCAAGTTTTTTGTTACGCGGTGTCAGTTTCAGAAGCGTATTAACTGTTCGATATCATTTACCTTATATCTAAGCGATATCTTGTGAAACAAAAAAACAGCGAAGGAAAAAAAAGTTGGCGGAAGAAAAAAAAAAAAAAAAATAATAATAATAATAATCAGAACAAACCCTATAGGTCTTTCACCTGAAAGGTTGAAAGACCTAATAATAATCAGAACAAACCCTATAGGTCTTTCAACTGAAAGGTTGAAAGACCTAATAATAATCAGAACGAATTCAATAGGTCTTTCAACAGAAAGGTTGAAAGACCTAATAATAATAATCAGAACAAACCCTATAGGTCTTTCAACTGAAAGGTTGAAAGACCTAATAATAATTAAAAACCAATTGTTCAAAGAACAATTGAAGGTCTTTCAACCAATAAGGATCTATTTTGATATGAAAATATTAAGATTCAGTTGAAAATGTCAGTTGCTTTGGCTTTATGATATGAAAATATGAATTTGGAGCAAAGGTCAAAATCTAGAACGTCCAATTAACCTATGACCTTGACCCCAATTTCAAGGTCATAAACCAAGGATCCCAAATCAAAAGACCCTAGGTCAGTAGTATGTATGGTTCATGAGTAATATCACTTTACGCATAATTCTAAATATAAGAGGGGCAAAAACTCCTGTTTATTGTCTACGCACCCTTCGAATCAAAAATTTTAAGTTACGACATGTCGCAACTAACAATTTAGTAAAAAGAATTTGTCGAAATCTTATAAAGTTAATGAGAATAAGTGAAAATAAGCCAAAATCAAAATTTAGAATTTGACCTTGACCTTTGACCTTGACCTAATTTTCATTTTTTTGGACCAAGGATCTTAAATCAAAAGACCCTAGGTCTCTATCACTTATAGTTTACCAGTTAGAAATGCATATCACTGATATCATATATAAAAGGGGGGATAACTCTCATATGGAGTCTCCGGATAGCTTCCGTTGAAATGAAACAGAACATCCTAAGGATATAACGAGCAATTTGGAAAAAAAAATTTGTCGGTTTCTTATACGGTTGCGAAGGAGTAGTGGCCACAAGAAAAACAGTGTTCGGGGAGATAACTCTTACAAGGTCAAGTTTTTTGTTACGCGGTGTCAGTTTCAGAAGCGTATTAACTGTTCGATATCATTTACCTTATATCTAAGCGATATCTTGTGAAACAAAAAAACAGCGAAGGAAAAAAAAGTTGGCGGAAGAAAAAAAAAAAAAATAATAATAATAATAATTAAAAACCAATTGTTCAAAGAACAATTGAAGGTCTTTCAACCAATAAGGGTGTATTTTGATATGAAAATATAAAGATTCAGTTGAAAATGTCAGTTCCTATGGCTTTATGATGTATAAAAATGAATTTCGACCAAAGGTCAAAATCTAGAACGTCCAATTTACCTATGACCTTGACCTCAATTTCAAGGTCATAAACATAGGATCCCAAATCAAAAGACCCTAGGTCTGTATTATGTATGGTTCATGAGTAATATCACTTTACGCATAATTCTAAATATAAGAGGGGCGAAAACTCCCATTTATTGTCTACGCACCCTTGTAACCAAAATTTATAAGTAACGACATGTCGCAACTAACAATTTAGTAAAAACAATTTGTCGAAATCTTATAAAGTTAATGAAAATAAGTGAAAATAAGCCAAAATCAAAATTTAGAATTTGACCTTGACCTTTGACCTTGACCTTATTTTCATTTTTTTGGACCAAGGATCTTAAATCAAAAGACCCTAGGTCTCTATCACTTATGGTTTACCAGTTAGAAATGCATATCACTTATATCATATATAAAAGGGGAGATAACTCTCATATGGAGTCTCCGGATAGCTTCGGTCAAAATGAAACAGAACATCCTGAGGATATAACGAGCAATTTGGAAAAATAAATTTGTCGGTTTCTTATACGGTTGTGAAGCCTTAGAGGACACAAGAAAAACAGTGTTCGGGGAGATAACTCTTACAAGGTAAAGTTTTTTGTTACGCGGTGTCCGTTTCAAAAGCGTATGCAATGTTCGATTTCACATACCATATATCTAAGCGACATCTTGTGAAACAAAAAAACAGCGAAGGAAAAAAAAGTTGGCGGAAGAAAAAAAAAAAAAATAATAATAATAATCAGAACAAACCCTATAGGTCTTTCACCTGAAAGGTTGAAAGACCTAATAATCAGAACAAACCCTATAGGTCTTTCAACTGAAAGGTTGAAAGACCTAATAATCAGAACGAATACAATAGGTCTTTCAACAGAAAGGTTGAAAGACCTAATAATCAGAAGAAACCCTATAGGTCTTTCACCTGAAAGGTTGAAAGACCTAATAATAATCAGAACGAATACAATAGGTCTTTCACCTGAAAGGTTGAAAGACCTAATTACATACTACTTTCAAAATTTACAGATTTCATGAAAGATCTGTTACTTCAAAATCCAAGATGGAGGAAAACACCCGAGCCACCTGAATTAAAAAGATAATTTTACTTATATGTCTTATATGTATACAAAAATGGATATAACACATTTTATCATCGTTTGTTTACGTTTCATTGTTGTGATATTTTCGGTTTCACAAGCGTGTATTTCCCCCTAAAAAATGCTTATATTCTTAGGTCATCGTTCAATGACGTCGGGTAGCTCATTCATTAAAAAGCATATGACTTGGGAGAACGATTGATACAGCCCAACAATGCATTCATATTTTACCACGATTGTGTGCTCAAAGCGTTTGAAGAACGTCATGTTAGAATAACAATTTATCCATCCTTTTTAAACAAAAATTACATATGACAAAAATATCTGAACTTGAATTAATAGCTTTTTAGATATCGGCCACTCAAACAAATCAAAACGAGGACACAACGTATCTTCATGGTAAATAAACTCATAATATATACCATGACTGAAATTTTGCATTTGCACTAGACGCGCGTTTCTTCTCCAACAGATTTATCTGTGATGCTCGAATCAAAATAAAATACGAAATTGATCAACATTGAGGACCACAAATTCATGAAAGTTTTGAAAAATACAGCTAAAGTAATCTATTTCTAATGAAGAGAAGCATAAACATTTCAAAAACGTAATGTTTTGTAAACAGTTAATATCATAATTTTGACAATATCAATGACAACTCATGTCAACACAAAAGTGACTACTGGGCTGGTGTAAATGAAAGAATATGAATATAGGAAACGTCTTGCAACAGCTAACCTTTGATTACATAACTATTTGGTTATATGTCTCTCTAAAATATATAGGTCGTCGACTAAATGTGTCGTCAATCATATGCTGGATCTCCTCGTCAGTGGGAAAATCAGCCTTAATCTTAGAGCAGATTTTTCGTATTTTTATGGAAACCTTATGTGGGTTCTTATTATGCACATCGACGGACGAATCTACCAAAGTATATATGTCAAGCGGCAACAGAAGAATTCCAACGACACCGCCAGCAATTGTGAAGGCTCTTCCAGCAACGGAAATTCCTCGAAAACCGGCTGCAGCAACATCTTCACCAACAGATGCAAGACGTAATGATTTTATGATTGGATTCACAATGGCACTCCAAGAACCCGCGGAAGTTGCAGTTACCCCAAGTGCCAATTTACTCCAAAAGGAACACCAAGTTTTATATTCTGTTGCCATGTTGTGAGAGCTGTTATTTAGTATTTTACCGATCTCTATGCATTCTTCTTTTACTTCATCCATAGTTGTATTGTACTCGTTAAAAATCTTCTTGGCATTCTTAGATGACAACACAGTATCAACTATTGAAGAGCCACCTACTGTTATTCCCCCTGCTCCCGAAATAGCAGTGCCTATAATAAATAGGAAGGGAATATATAATGCTTGCTAGAATTTAGAAAAGCTTCTTTTGCGAAAGACTTTTCAAAAAGGTACATTCTTTTGGAAAATGCTTGTAATAATTGCGCGTGTGCTTACCTAAGGTTTACCTCATATCCATACTGATGCTCCTGAAAAGGTTTCTGTGTTAACCTAATTGTCTGCCTCTTATTATATTCGTTTAAAGAGGTGGATTGTGGGTACTTCTAGATATTCTTCGTAATATGGTCTGACAAAATTGCTACCAGTACCACATACCCGCCAATTTTACTAATAAAGACCCCTTTATTATAAGAGGCCCTCTTAAGTACACGATAAGACCCTTCCATAGTAAAACAATGTTACAATGGGAAAAATTAAAAATGTAATTGTAATCATACAACATGTTATATACATCCCTCATCAATTCATTTGTTTAGCGGGACCAATTGAAATAAAGGATTTATGTGTATGATCCCCTGAAAGAGGAGAGAAAGATACCAGAGGGAGAGTCAAACTCATAGATCGAAAATAAACTGATCAACCTGCACTGTTGGCATTTATTGTTCACTGCTTTGTTATTCCCCGAGTTCCCCATCTACAACCGGAAGTCATACTCAAATTTTGCGACCTGTGTTGGAAGTACCCACTCCATGCCATCGCTTTGAATGAATCATTTTCCTTATATTTGTGGATTATCCACAATGACACATACACCCTCGTTTTTGAGCGATGGTTGCTATGTGAGCAACTGTTTATTATGGAGAGATTCACAATGCTCAAAGAAAACAATGGCAGGGTCACATTGTAGTGACTGCCTCCCATTCATATTTGCCCATTACTCTGCCTTATTCACCGTCATCACAGGTTCCAACCACCTATAACATCGGTGGTGTATCTGTTGGCTTCAAACAAAGAGAAAACTGCCCAAATTTCAGATTTGAACGATCATCCCGTTTCAATTAAGTAAAGGCAACAGTAGTATACCGCTGTTCAAAACTTATAAATTCATGGACAAAAAACAAAATCGGGGTAACAAACTAAAACTGAGGGAAACGCATTAAATATCAAGATGTCTTGTTCGTCCACTGTTTATGTATTGTTTCCATATATATTGCTTTTAGTTTTGTTCCCATTAGAAAACTTTGTGGTCAAAGATTCGAACCTGGTTAAAAGAACGTCCCATTTAAGACTAGACATTTACTTGACAATCATCCAATAAGTTGACCTAGTCTGCAGAATTTAGCAAAGAAGGTCTGCCAAGGTCTGCCAATTAGTTTGCCCATCATAAATATGACTCTGGTATTGGACAAATAGTCTACGCCCTATACAGACCAATTGGACTTTAATGAGATTTCTGTTACAAAATGCATTAGTATCCCTACCTGAGCGTCTATGGTAGCCCAATCCCCTACCTCTTGAACTCTTTTACCCCAAACTATCACTATGCATAGTTACTGAAGTCTCACATTCCCTATTACTTTGAGTGCCAACACTTTAATTTGACCCCCTAAATATACCTGCTTACTTTCCCCCCTAGTTTCCTGTCAGTGTCCCATGGGTAACTGTATCGCTATGCACCAGTTTCGTCCCTCTACTGAAGCCAGTCCACCTTTTCTTGAAACCTAGGCCAAGTCCTCCACTTCATTCGTGAAAGTCCTTGCTCCTCCTGTAAGGCGTGAAAGATGACCGAGCTGACATCTCCTAACTTGGTATTCTCATTTGCGAGAACATGACGATACACAGCCCCCCCCCCAATATAATCACTTGCCAGGGGTAACATATCCTTAAACCCCGGGACCTCTTCTCCTTGCCTGTATTTAGCCAAAAAATTTGCTGCACCTTTCTCTGTGCCAATTACCTACTTTGCCCTAGGATTAACCATTCCATAAACGCCCTCTGGTATAATGCAAGTAAGGATCGAAATCCATGATATTTCGCGTGGCTAGTGTCAGCCTAAAGTACTGTATCTGGATGAAGTGATAAACCTCAAGGAACCCAAGATAATTCCTTAAGTACTTTCTGTCACCTATTACTTAAATAATTTTCAATCCAACCCAATAAGTTGCCTTTTATGCCATAAGTTTTGATTTTTTCTAATAGACCTTTATGCCAAAGTCGGTCAAAAGCCTTCGATATATCACAAAAAATCATAAACATGATTTCTTTATCTTCCATAGCTAAACAAATGTGGCACCCGATCCAGCTATTTGAGATTTCTTAATTCTGCTAAAGTGCAAATCTAAATTATCTGAAAAAAGTTCAACTCTTTCAATGCGGAATCTTTCTTTTTCTTAAGTTCAAAAAAAATAGTTTTCAGTTTTTCTGCCCTAAATCTTGCATCTCTATTTCTATTCTCCTGTAACATATAAGTCAAACCAGAGTGTAAGTTCTTTATTTCCTGCTGGCTATGAATGAGTTGTAACTGTAAATCCCGGAAGTATTTTGTTGCCATCCCTACAAAAATATATTTTCAAATAACCTTAACAAACTGCATTTTTAATTGCTTAAAAAAAGGTCATATGCACAAAGCTGAACGTTAATCAACGGTATATCACCAGGGTATTTCATTTTTCAAAAAATAACTTATTAATTAACGATGACAGGAAACAGACAAATTGAGATGCAACTTACAATAAGGCATTAGAAAAGATTCCATTATGGAAAATAAACTACGATTAGGGTAACTACATCCACAGAACACAATAGAGAAAACTCAAAACTGAGTAACACTAACTCATTCAAAATCTGGGCTTAACTCAGTTGCTCTGGCAGAGTAAACAGGTCTTAATCTATTGACAGCCATCGTAGTATCCCTGTACAAATAAGTCCTATCCTATGATCATGCTTTGGAATCATTTGCTTACCCTATAAGATTGGTTATTCATACACAACTGGCACATATTTATAAACAATCTCACATATTCACAGAATCTTCACGAAGAAGGATAGACATAAGAAACAATTCAAAATATACTTTTTCACCTTTTTTGGTCTTTTGGAAAATATTGTTTGTGCTGTATTTAAACCCTTCTACAACGAAATTAAATTGCGGTTTTTATCCAACGCAATCATAGTTTTGAACGTAATTATCAATTTAGACTAGTTTATATATATATATATGTATATATATCAATTAACAAAGGTTTATGATCGTTCTGAACATGCATGAACGAATTACAACTGGACGTTAAGCAACAACACTCCATTACATATTTATTCAAACTGGGTACTGTTTCTTGTACGAATACGAATACAAATTGATTCATTGAAAACAGAAAAACAAAATTCATAAAAATAAACAAGGTGTACAGGAAAAAATAAAAAAATAAATATTGAGTAGATTGCAATGATCGTAATACATACTGTATATTGCATATAATAAATTTCTGAAAATAGTGTGCGAGTTTGTAAAAATTGGGTACAACTTTGAAAAGGTAGGAGTTGATACCCTGAATTTTAAATATAGTCGGTATGCCAAGCTAACTGGTTCAGTCTATAAATACCCGCATACCAAGATACAGTACTGTTTAATACTTTTAACAATTTAGCTTTGGCAGGGCACTTTAAATCGACTATAAATTACTAAGTTGTATATAACATTTTTTATTCATAATGGTGAATCATATTGCCGCAATTCGTATCTTTTTTAAATAGTTTAACGCTCCAAAGACATTTAAACATATTGCAAATATAAAGATATCCGCTTTCTTCGGTTATCTAAGAGGGTCTGAATGGGGGGGGGGGGGGTCTGTTATTCTGTAAACATTTAATTTTTACCCCTTTTTTCTCTAATCTTCAAAAAATAAGTCCATTCTTTAAAAGTGATTTTTACGCATTCTTCTCTTATTTTTTACCCAGTTTTCTTTAATCTTTAAAAAAAAAAAAGTAAAAAAAACAGCTCGCGGTAACAGCCCGGTACATCAGAGGGCCATTTCAAATGGGAGATAAACATGTCGGTTTCTTTATAATTTTATAATTTTTCTCTGATCGAACTGCTATCCTGGGGATGCTAATTTTGTATCAAGCAGAGTGTTCACTCTCCTTCTAATATAACATCCTTCAATGGTAACATTAAGTAATTAAGACTTCTGTATATATACGTATGCCTCTTTAAAACTCAACCTTTTTCTTGTATTTACCCTGCAGTTATTCTAACACTAAATACTATTTATTAGCATACTGTCATAGAGGAGATATGGAATCAGTCCATTATTTCAGGAGCATGTGAAAATGTGAACCCGTAATTTTGGGTGCTTGTTAATTATAATGCAGTCCCGGCCCTGGTTTAATTAGAGAGGACGATATGCAAGAGATGCTCAGATATGTTCGGACGGGCAATAATGATCCATACAGTAATTAAATGAACTTGAGAGATTCGCGTTGTCAATGTTATGGAGGTTTATTTGTCACTAACACAAGAGGTGGAAAAGGGGGGGGGGGGGGTGCAAATGCAGTTGATTGAGTATCTCAAAGTGCTTACCATTTATTTCACTCGGAGAACCTTCTAAAAGTGGTCTCTCCAAATCCCACTGACTTTGGGTTTGTATAATGTAGTTTGTATTTGTTTTGGTGTCGAGTCGGTATAATTTTAGTTCAAAAGACCCCACACCTATGGAGGCTGCGTGTTCATTGATGCCAGCAAAGCCTATTAAATGTTGTTTAAATCTATTCAAAGCAAGGCCGTAACTAGCCTCTTTTAATATCGAGGCAAAATATATTTTTGGCGAGGTGCCCCCAGAAGCTCTGAGAAAAATAACGCAAAATCGTGCATTCTGAGCGTTTCCCGGACTCTTTCTTACATTGAAACGCAATATTCATTTTTAGCTATTTCTTTCGACAATATTCTTGTCTCAAAGCAAAAACATAGATTCATTGTAATTTAAGACTTTTAGGTTTTACGGGGACAACGTGATTAAATGTAGACCGATATGTAGGATAAAGCAAAAACCGAAATTCACATAATCATTATGTCTGTCTGTTCTTGTCTGTATTGTGCTTAATTCAGACGTTGGTGATTTTTTTATGACTAGATTTAAATATAGTGACAATGCAGTATTAGACTATAAGTACGAGTACTGCTTATGTCGACACTAAGGACCATCTTGACCTTGTTTTACGGTATTAATGATTCTTTTATTTTTGAAGACCTTCCATCAACTATCAAGCTGAAGAATAGGAAAAAAAACTTTGGCCGTTGATCATTTGTATTTTTTCTATGTATTGACTTTGTGTGAGATAAGGTCCTGTTTCATTTTTTTTTTTTTTTATTTCCTCCATGTAGTTACAGCCCTGCAAAGTGGTGTGCTTCTTGAAGCATATTGGTATTCTAGTGCGGAATCTCTTCTTCACAGATTTTTCATTTGAATAAAAGCTAAACACACATGGAACAACAGAATTTTCATCAATTTCGTCTGCTATGACCTCTGACATCTTCAAAGATAAACGGTAACATTCGAAATAACCCGAGTAGAGGTATGAACCGAAAGATCCGAAATCCGAGTAGAAGTATCGGAAACAAGTTTTAACATTGACTGAATCCTATAGTCTGTTATCACGAAACCAAAAAAAGTTTACCAAGTGTGTTTTCACTTTTATATTTTTACAATGATAATTTTGATAATTTTCTTTAAATTTTAAGAAGGGAAAATTCTGTAAACACTTAATTTTTAGTGTTTCCTTTTATAATTATTCAATATTCATTATATTTTTAGACCATGCATTTCTCTAATCTTTATTTTTTTGGCCCGTTATTCTCTAATCTTCATTTTTTAAGGGCATTATTCTCTAATCATTTAACCCCATCCAAACCCTCATCTAAATATTTTTAAATTGCTCATCCGACAAGTGGAGTGCTCCAAATAAAAACGGAGATACATACCTGAACAGAATATGATACCTGTATAGGGAAATAACCTAAAGTTTACAAACTGTGACATCGAAAGTGAAAGTCGTTTTGTGTCTACAGAATAATGACGATCATTGACTAACTTGTTTCGTGTGGTAATATACAGTGTAAGTTACATTTAATACTTTTAAAATAATTTAAACTTTTATAACTTAGTTCGTTAAAAAATTACTCGAAATGTCAACTGACCCACCCCATTCACTTTTCCAGGTAAAATAGTCGTAGTCAAAATAATTATCTTCTACATCATAGATATCTACAACAAAAAAGATTCATTCATATAAATCGTCGGTGACGATGGTAATGTCAGTAATTCGTCTAAACTCGACCATTTGTATACTGACATTACCATCGTCACCGACATTAACAATTATAGGTCACTGTACGGCCTTCAACAATGAGCAAATCCCATACCTCATAGTCAGCTATAAAAGGCCTCGATATGACAAGGTAAATTAATTCATACGAGAAAACTAACGGCCTTATTTTTATAAAAAAATGAAAATAAATATGTAACACATAAACAAACGACAACCACTGAATTACAGGCTCCTGACTTGGGACAGGCACATACATAAATAATGTGGCGGGGTTAAACATGTTAGCGGGATCCCAACCCTCCCCTAACCTGGGACAGCGGAATAACAGTACAACATAAAAACTAAAAAAAATCAGTTGAAAAAGGCTTAAGTCATTAGATGGACAAAAATACAAGTAGACGTGGCCGGGTACTTGTACATCCCGACAACAAAAAGACAATAGGAACAGATCTGAGAGTACTCGCAGTTATCTTACAGCTAGTTCAAAGCCACTAACAACATAAAAAAAATCAGGCATCTAAGACTAAATTATCCATCCGTACATATCTCATCCATTGTTCAAAGTATAATGAAATTAATAAGAGTAGATGTGCAGTTAAATACTTAAACACTATTCTCATCTCAAGTTCTCAACAAGAAACCCTTGAACTATATTTCCGCCTTTGGCACTACGAAACTGAAGTAGTGTCTTTAAGAACATCAAACACCATTAATACGCAAAAAACTATTTAAAACACCATTTGTTGAATAATAATAATTATTATTTATCATTATTACAAGTATTATTTAGTAGATATGAAAGAATTAAGCAAAACTATAGATTTAAGTTTATTAAATCTAGCCTACATTGCTGTTTTTCATGTAACAATAATGCAATGTAACCGTAGCCTCAATAATTATTATTACATTCATAATTAATCGGTTCCTTACTCAACTTTGTATTCCAGCAATTAGTCTCCAATGTAACAATACATTTTTTACTATTGTTACATTTGCATGTACCGTAGGTAGCACGGTAGTATTTGCTGGCCCATAAGGGATAATGATAGCCTATTTAGAATTTTCACCACTTTCTACCACTGCAAAAAAAACTACATTCACAGTTATCTGAAGTACTTTCATTTTACTATTCAGAAATGAATTTGAATGTGTCACATATCATGAACGTTTACTTTTTTTGCTATTTTTAAAAACCTAAGGCCACTAGTGCTTTTAGGTCGTTTATCATGCAGTGAATACACAATTTTTAAAAATTCTCAAAAATTCATTTTCATCTGTGTGTAAAATTATTTCATATTTTTCTACACCTGATTCATCCCTCAGTTTATGAAAGTGTGTTCAGTTGATACTGTATTTTTTGTACAATCACACTGTTCAAATACATTGACTTAGGTAGGTTACACAAAAGAGCTACCTAAATTCTGGAATGCAAATACTACCGTGCCACCCGTAGCCAGTGCCTATATTATTTACAACTATACACAAGTGGACAAAGGAAGATAACTTTAATTCAAATGTAGTCTTATTTTTAATTTTATGTTCAAATTGCAAAAAAGATTCGAAATGAGAGCAAGCTTATATATACGTCTCTTTCAGTCTACTAGTATTTGGTTCAATACAGATTATCTTCTCTTGAATGTCTCTCATGAATTAGGCAATTCTGAAACCTTTTCAACTGTATATAGCATCAATATATATTAGAAATTGAGGAAGTTTTTCTCGCACTGACTTATTTTCAGTCCCAACTGCAGAACAAATTGTGGTTGTGGTATCGAACAAAACTAAATAGTTGGACTATTTAAGAAACTATGGAGGGACTCATTTTTACGAACTGTTCCTTTTAGCCAGTGAAAATCTTCTTTTTAGCAATCGACTTCATCTACAGATTGTAATTCGTCATGTCTTAGCTGACACTTACTAGTACTTATTTTCGATTTATGCGTTTGACTGTCCCTCTGGTATCTTTCGTCCCTCTTTTACCCAAATTATCACAGACTGGGAACTTCCAATCAGCATTTTAGACTATAACACCCCAGTGGGGGGGGGGGCTCTTTATATAGACTAGGCTTGTTTACAACATGCCCCAATAATTAAAGTTCAAGTGTTTATGTCTGCTGTACCAGATCTGATAGCCTACGCAGTAGACTGCATGAGTCTTCATTGGGATGCAATGTTTGTTCACGCCTTCTTTTCGTTCAGATTTCTATCAGAAGTTCTTTAAAAGATCTCAGCAGATCATGGGTTGGTCATTATTAATGATCAAGCTTAGCCTAAACAAGCCAGGTTTTATGATCATCTTCGTCTGCATTGTGCTGGTCCACTGGTTCTACCAGTACGACACAACCTTCTGTCATAGTTTAAGAGCAAGATTTTTCATCCCAATCCAGTGAAGGTACATCTGTACGCTTGGCTTTTCTCAGGGATAGCTTCAAGGAGAGAGGTTTTTCTGAATGCAAAGCCAGATATGTCCCCGAGCAGTTAGAGATTCCACTCACATCGTCTCTGACGCAAAGTTGCAATCTTCAGTAGTCGGTGTAGCTAGAAGGACCTTGGTCCTTTCCAAATTTCTGCGCAGCAACTAGCAAACTTTCTGATCCACCTTTTTGAAGAGAAAGATTTATCTCCTACAATTAAAGGCTATATATCAGCTATTTGTAGGACGATTTTACTTGTAATAATAAATTTATATTTCTTTTAGTTATGAATTGCTCTCTTGAACGCGCTAGACACAGAGTTTTAATTCCGTCCTTGAATTTAAGTAAAAAAAACATTCTTTTCACCCTGCTGAAAAGATTGATATTATCGTATAAGTGTTGTTTTCTTGGCTTCTGGTAGAAGAAGGAGGTAAAATTCATGCATTTTTCACTGCTGATTACAACTGCCTTCGTTTTTATAGGGATAAGTCATCTGTCAATCTCATAATAGATCCATATTTTTAAACCAAATATAAAGTTCCAGTCAGAGATTCAGAACCGATAGTAATTTCAGCCCTTCTTGATGATTCAAGCTCTAAATTACTCTGTATTAATCGGAGTCTTACTTTTATATATTTTCAGTGAACACGGAGTCTTTTTGCACTTCCTCTAATTTCAGGTTATTTATTCCTGTTAATAAAGGAAAACAAGATTTGTATGCTAAAACTATTTCAACTTGGATCTGTAAAACTATTCAATTAACGTACAACTCTTCCAAATAAGAACTTAATAGTATGCTCGTTAAGGCCCATGATGTTGGAGCTATTTCTTTCACATGGGTCCTTTTTAATTACGCTTTGTTTGAGGAAGTTTTATCTGCAAATTTCTGAAAATTCTTTCTTTTTCTCTAGCTGCAATCTTTATCTTCTCTCGCCCACAGTTTGTATTTCTTATGAGCTTTAGTTTCCGCACAAGGAGGTGTTTTCCTCCTCGTCTTCTTATATAGGGGATTCAGCTTTTTGTTAAATTCTGTATTTTACCCAGACATTATGATGATCACGTATTTATTGAGATATTGAACATTTTTAACGTAAAATGAGATTTTATCAAAACTAATAATATACTTGTAATCATAAATAAAATGTCCCTTTCAACCTCCCCTTTTCTTCAGATTACTTTCTAGGGCTCCTTTTACTTAAGAGATTAAAAGGATGATATAAAGACATTGTTATATGGGGACAAGTCATCACTCATAAAAAAAATCAAAAGGATGTAAACAGTTAATTTATAATTTATAATAATGACCATATATAAAGGCAACAGTAGTATACCGTTGTTCGAAATTTATAAATTGATAAAGAAAAAAACACAAATCCGTTTTACAAACTAAATCTTAGGCAAACGCATTAAATACAAGAGGAGAACTACGACACAACAGAAGCACAACATTAAAATGTAACACACACATAAACAAACTATAATATAAATAAAGGCAACAGTAGTATACCGCTGTTCAAAACTCATAAATCCATGGACAAAATCGGGGTAACAAACTAAAACTGAGGAAATGGCCATTTGCTCCAGACGCTCATACGGAAATCATGTTGTCAAGCAAGCAATTCAGAAAACATATAGTTTTCTTTTTAATTTGGACGAATTAAAGAATTTTCCTAAAAACAAGTATATGTACATGTACATTAGTTGAAGAATTAAAACTAGCTATTTAGTTATAAAAAGCATATACATTTTTTTTATAAGTTGAAGTTTCAAATGACTTTAAGTCTCCAGTCGTTGTTTCGTAATAAGTCGCTAAAATAAGATTTTGGTAAGTGAAATATCCAAACTATTTGTCAAATCTTTGAGTACATATTAATACAATGTTGTCTCCTGAATAGCCATGATGAAAAACTATATTTTTCTTCATAATTGAATCTTGCATTATTAGTAGTTGGATTGCTAAATTGCCTTCCCTCTAGTGTAATCACATGTTTGTTCACCTCAATGGCGAAATATAGCAATATTTCAAATTTAGTATTTTACAACTTATTTCTGATTACAAACTTTAAACAGACTGTCCTTCTGTCTATCTGTTAATGCATCCTTCCGTCTGGTCTTGTTAGCACTCCTACATGTACAAGTCTTGCCAGACTGCGGTTTCTATTAATCTTTTATCATAGATTTTTATATTCCATATCATGGAAGAGTTCGTAAATTCAATCATTTAAATTGTAAAGAGTTTTGCATTTCCTGTTTACAAAACTTTGATTTTTTTCGAAAAACTAAGGATTTTCTTATCCCAGGCATAGATCACCTTAGCCATATTTGGCACAACATTTTGGAATTTTTGATCCTCAATGCTCTTCAACTTTGTACTTGTACGGCTTTATAAATATTTTGATATGAGCGTCACTGATGAGTCTTATGTAGACGAAATGCGCGTCTGGCGTACTAAATTATAATCCTGGTACCTTTGATAACCATTTACAACACTGGATCGATGCCACTGCTGGTAGACGTTTCGTCCCCGATGGTATCACCAGCCCAGTAGTCAACAGTTCGGTTTTGACGTGAATATCAATAATATGGTCATTTTTGTAAATTTCCTGTTAACAAAACTTAGAATTTTTCGAAAAACTAAGGATTTTTTATCCCAGGAATAGATTACCTTAGCCGTATTTGGCACAACATTTTGGAATTTTTGATCCTCAATGCTCTTCAACTTTGTACTTGTTTGGCTTTATGAATATTTTGATATGAGCGTTACTGATGAGTCTTATGTAGACGTAACGCACGTTTGGCGTACTAAATTTTAATCCTTGTACCTTTGATAACTATTTACACCACTGTGTCGATGCCACTGCTGGTGGACGTTTCTTCCCCGAGGGTATCACCAGCCCAGTAGTCAACACTTCGGTGTTGACATGGCACAACATTTTGGTGTTGACATGAATATCTATAATGTGGTCATTTTAATAAATTTCCTGTTTACAAAACTTTGAATTTTCGAAAAACTATGGATTTTCTTATCCCAGGCATAGATTACCCTTACCCGTATTTGGCACAACATTTTGGAATTTTTGATCCTCAATGCTCTTTAACTTTGTACTTGTTTAGCTTTATAAATATTTTGATATGAGCGTCACTGATGAGTCTTATGTAAACAAAACGCGCGTCTGGCGTACTAAATTATAATCCTGGTACCTTTTATAACTATTGCCCCTTTAGAAATATTAAAATTATTCGTAAGCACTATCGTGTGTACAGTTCCTGCCAGATCTTTGTAAAAAATATGTTATAGGTTCATATAAGCAATGTCGGAGACAGTCAATCTTTTTTACAAATGTGTTATGTGCCTTAGAAATTTTATACCGGATTTGAAATACCTTGAGCAACACGATGGGTTCCAAATGTGGAGCAGGATCTGCTTACCCTTCCGGAACACTTGAGATCACTTCCAGTTTTTTTTGTGGGGTTCGTGTTACTTAACATCAATTCTCTGTATGCATCAACCAACAGCTGGCCACATAAAAAAAATAATGTGATAGAAAAACTACCTCTAACATCGAAGTTAGTTGCATTATTCATAAAATCAGATTAAAATCTTAATCATCCCAGTCCTTATTGCCGGTTGCTAAGGAACATAATTTTCCTTAGCAACCAAGGAAAAATTTACCTCAAAATGACCAAATTTCAATTATGAACAGCTCAATTATTATGTCAGATAGCTTTTAATAGTTTACCATTAAATGAACAACATAATATGCTTTATAAAGATATATTTATTAAAGTAAATCATATACGGTGAAATACAGTATAGAATGTCAGAGCTAATAGCTATTTTAGGTACTGTGGATCTTAACCAAAAAGAGTCAAATTCGACCAAATTTGGTCCCTAAAATATTTTTTTTTGCAGAAATATAGCCAAAACATGACTCACTACACTTAAAGATTAGGTATTTAGCTAATCATTAATGAAAAAATATCTCTGGGTAAATATATTTGAAATCAATGGCGGATAATTCAAATTGGGTCATATTAGGGGTGTAAACTGTTCATGTAGGTCAATTTTTTATATGTTTGCTATCATACCAGACAATTTCCACCATATAAACCAACTAACATGTTAGATTTATGTTTGTATTTGTTGAATATGTTTGTTCAATTGACTGACCTATGGTTGACAATAAAAAAACCTTAATGCAAACCTTAAAAAAAGAAGGGGGGGGGGTAGTGACATAATTTTTTTTTTTTTTTTTTTTGCACAAAAAATTTAGAAATAGAGAGGCACTAAAATCAAAGAATTTTGGGATGGATACTACAAATGATTTTCTTTAAATTAAGAGATAAACAAAATGGGTTCATCACTAGGTTCATTATATTTATGGAAAATTTGGGTTTTATGTTAAAAATTGGGGATTATGAGAATCAATTTATTTTACAGGGTTTACTTTGAGTAATTAAGTAAAAACTCTTTTGAATCTATACTGAACATATAACTTGGTAATTGTTTTCTTCAAGTCAATTTAAAGAAAAGGTTACCGTTAGAGGACAAAATACTACATATTTGTTAAAAAACCGTAATTTTGGAATGAAGTGTACTTTAGGCAGATGCTAATTTTCCCATGGCGTTGTCAGTTTGTTTTAGATTTATGAGTTTGACTGTCCCTTTGGTATCTTTCGTCCCTCTTTTAATAAGTATAACTTTTTCTATGTTGTGATGCTATGCTATTGTTTCCGAACTAGAGTTTCTAAAGAGCCTGTGCCGCTCACCTTGGTCTATGTGAATATTAAACAAAGGAAGCAGATTGATTCATGACAAAATTGTGTTTTGGTGGTGGCAAGACAAGACAAAATATTTTATTTCCTCAGACACAAACGTGTACAAGAGGCCAAAACATAATAAAGTATACATATAAATCGATGGTGATGTGTTTGTACATCTTACTTTACTAAACAGTCTTACTGCTTACAATTATCTCTATCTATAATGAACTTGGCCCAGTAGTTTCAGTGGAAAATGTTAGCAAAAATTTACAAATTTTATGAAAATTGTTAAAAATTGACTATAAAGGACAATAACTCCTTAGGGGTTCAATTGACCATTTTGGTCATTTTGACTTGTTTTAGGTCTTACCTTGCTGTACATTATTGCTGTTTACAGTTTATCTCTATCTATAATAATATTCAAGATAATAACCAAAAACAGCAAAAGTACTTTAAAATTACGAATTAAGGGGCAGCAACCCAACATCGGGTTGTCTGATTCATCTGAAAATTTCAGGGCAGATAGATCTTGACCTGATAAACAATTTTACCCCCATGTCAGATTTGCTCTAAATGCTTTGGTCTTTGTGTTATGAGCCAAAAACTGCATTTTACCCCTATGTTCTATTTTTCGCCATGGCGGCCATCTTGGTTGGTTGGCCGGGTTACCGGACACATTTTTAAACTAGATACCCCAATGATGATTATTGCCAAGTTTGGTTTAGTTTGGCCAAGTAGTTTCAGAGGAGAAGATTTTGTAAAAGTTAACGACGACGGACGAAGATTTTCAAAAAGGAGAAATAACTCATTTTTCGAAATTACATCCAAATTAGTTTGAGCATGGAATTTTCAATTGCTGGAATATGTTATATGATATATTTACCCTCAATACATCTAAAAATAGTTTTTTTCATAAGAAAGGACTATTTTATCATGAAAATATTCATAAGAAAAATATTTATTTACAAATAGAACATAAAAAAAGGGGAATTTCAGGGTAAATTACAATGACTAGTATTTCTCTTTTGGCAACTTTCTGCAACATTTACCCAAGAATTTTTTTGCAGCATTTTGTTGACAAAACATCCATAATTTTATATTTTATAGTCCTTTATGTGAGGATTTCTGCGTTTTCGATAAAATCAGATGTAAAAAATGACAAAAATCGGGAAAAATCATGCCGATTTTTGTGTTAGGTGGACCCCTTTTGTACCAAAAAACTGTTTTTATTCCAAAAAATTTGTCAGTTAGCAGTTTAAATGATTGAATTGTTCTTTTATACCCATGAAAATAACAAAAAATGTTATGCTTTATCTCGTTTTTTACCATAAAAGAGGGACGAAAGATACCAAAGGGACAGTCAAACTCATAAATCTAAAACAAACTGACAACGACATGGCTAAAAATGAAAAAGACAAACAGAAAAACAATAGTACACATTACATAACATAGAAAACTAAAGAATAAACAACACGAACCCCACCAAAAACTTGGGGTGATCTCAGGTGCTCCGGAAGGGTAAGCAGATCCTGCTCCACATGTGGCACCCGTCGTGTTGCTTATGTGATTACAAATCCGGTAAATAGTCTAATTCGGTAGGTCACATTCATGAAAGGGAAGGGGATTGTAGTTACGACGTAAGGAACATATCCGATATCATTTGTGAAACGGTTATTCCATAACGGTCAACCAACTCGTGATGGCGTCCGTAAAATTTACGAATTGTGATTTCAACTTCACCATTTGGAACTCTTGGTTTAATAGCTTCCTTGTGAGTAGTAACCCTCTATCAAGAAAATCATGATAGGAAATGCAAGCACGGGAATATCGTATCAATTGGGAGATATATACCCCGTATGCAGGTGCTGCTGGAATGTTGCTACTTAGAAATGGAAAGTTCACAATTGGAAAGCTGAAATCATCTCTTTTGTCGTAAAGTTTTGTTTTCAACCGACCCTCATTGTCAATTTCTAGATGTAAGTCAAGATATGAAGCCGACTTAACTGTATCTGTAGTATCCTTTATCTCCAATTCGATGGGATAGATGCGTTCCACATAGTCACCAAATTTTGAATTGATTAGTGAAAGCACGTCATTTATATAGCGGAAAGTAGAGTTAAAGGATATTGCTAACTTCTTATCTTTCTTCCTAATAAGTTCCTACATGAAGTCAGCCTCATAATAATAAAGAAACAAGTCGGCAAGTAGAGGGGCACAGTTTGTTCCCATTGGGATGCAGACAGTCTGTTGAAAAACACGTCCTCCGAACGTTACAAATATGTTGTCAATCAAGAAATCAAGCATCTTGATAATATCGGTTTCAGAGAATTTTTTGTTTGAATCAGAGTGATTCTTTACAAAGTATGATTTGTCCCTCCCTAAGACAAGATACTTGTATCTACGTTGGCCATTCTTTTTTATGAAGCAAAGTAATACCAACTCTTTCAATTTGTCTTTTAGTTTGGAATGTGGAATACTTGTGTAAAGAGTAGAAAAGTCAAATGTTTAAAATACGATGTTAGCCATTTCTCCTTGCTATACTACTATATACATATGCTGTCATGTTGTTTCCATGACAACCAGACTATACAGATTTTTTTTATTGATTTTTTTTTTAATTTGACTGTTAGTTTGGACCATTTCAACTTAAAAAAAAGTAATCGAAAAAAAATAATCTGGCCAAAATTTTTAATATTTGGTCTATTATTACAGAGAATTGATGTTAAACTTTAGTTTTCTATGTTGTGCCTTGTTGTTCTGTTATTTTAATGATTTGTCCTTTCTAGCCATGGCGTTATCAGTTTGAGTTTGACTGTCCTTTTGATATCTTTCAACCCTCTTCTATATAAAAAAAAATGTGCATTGTAAATGCTAACACTATACATGTTTCGCCAGATTTTTATCAAATTAATATTAGATATTGATAACAGAAATTTCTTTGACAATTTCAAAATTAAGTGCTGATCAAATATTTTACGATAATTCAAAATAGATATTAAAGAACAAAAAAAAAAAAAAAAAACAACCAAATGTGCAACATTGAGGACTTTGTTCTTTTGTTTATAAATGGTTGACTTTTAAAACAATATTTTCAGATATTCTCAAAGTTAAGAAACAGACCTCAGGAAAATCGTGAAAAGCGCAGTTATGAACAAAACATGAAGAAAAGATCCAAATATGCATGAATAGCTGTGATGCATTTTGTCTAAAGAAATAAAGACAGAACTCTGTACAAAAGAAGATAATCAGCTTGATTATTATAGCCGCACATCATGGCAACTAGACTTACTCAAGAGGAGGAAAACTATGTCAGGATGAGCTTGCTACTGACGGGAATATCTCCTCGTGCAACACGAGCCTTGTTCGATCAGGAATTTGCTCCATCATGCTTGAATGCCACAATAACGAAAGAGTACAATAAACTTAGAGACCTTCAGAAGAAGAGAGTTATTAACCAGTCGCAGTGGAACTTGCTGTTCCCAAGACGCCCCGGTAAGTAGCATTAACCTAGCTACGCTTACATCAGAAGGCACATGTCTAGAGACAGTGTGAGACCATATAACAAAAATAGTTGTGTAATATTTTCATCTCATATTTCATGATTGTATAATACTAAACCATCCACAGATGGTATTGTCTTTATACTCATTTAAAGAAGACACAATCTTTCAATCAGGTTAATGGTATATCTGGAGCTGGCATGCTATTAGTCGTTTGTTAATGTATGTATAATTGTCATTTTGTTACTATAGTTTCTTTTGTTACCTATTTCACATCGGACTCGGACTTCTTTTAAACTGAGTTTTATGGTGCGTATTGCTGCTTGTTGGTTTTTCTACATTGGATAGAGGTATAGGTTGAGGGTTGAGATCTCACAAAATATGTTTAAACATGCTGCATTCCTTGCGCCTTTCCAAAGTCAGGAGCCGCTGGCCTTTGTTATTCTTGATTGATTTTTTATTTTAGTTCATAATTCATATATTTTGCGACTAGTATGGCGTCCATTATCTCTGAACTAGTACACATTTTGTTTCGATGGCAGCTGAAGTACGCCTCTGCGTGCGCGATTTTTATGCTGTGTAGAAGACTCATTATTGGGCTTCGGCTGTTTCTGCTCTATCGTCGGGTTGTAGTCTCTTTGACGCATTTCCTATTTCCTTTCTCAATGTTATTTTGTTTTCAGTTTTGCAACCTAAATTATAATTTAAAAAACCTTTTTCCTTTAGGTAGCAATATACAGTTAGGAGATGGGTTGTTTTGGCCACCGTGAATTGTTTAGTTCTACCACTATTCTACATGATAGTTATTGTGCAATAAAATTGATTTTTTGATTGTTTAAAAATAGTATAGCCTTTAAAGTGGGTTTATTCAAACATCGGGATTTTTTTTTGCATGTTATAAGTAGATATAGAAAGATGTGGTGTGAGTGCCAATGACACAACTCTCCATCGAAATAAAAATTTATAAAAGTAAAACAGTATAGGTCAATGTTGGGCCATCAACACGCAGCATTGGCTCACACCGAACTTAAAGCTATAAAGAGCCCCAAAATTACTAGTGTAAAACCATTCAAACGGGAAAACCAACGGTTTTATCTACATAAAAAACGAGAAACGAGAAACACGTATAAATTACATAAACAAACGACAACTACTGTATATGAGATTCCTGTATCTTTTCTGTTTGAGAGCCCGTGGTTTCACATCTGTACCGCCCATAGATCCATAAATAACTGAAGTGTTTTCAAAAGATATTTGAGCCTCAAATTTTTCAATACAGTTTTATGGAAAAATGAGGTGAAATGCATACAGTTTTTATTTGATCTATAGATCGATATGTTTCAATGGTTTAAGAAAGAGTATCACTTTAATGTATTGCAAATCTACTTTGGGACTAATTTTGGGTAACATTTTCACTCCCCCATTTTTGCAATATTTTGTATCAAATCAATGCAGATTGTTGCTATGGTTTCACCAAAAAGAGATTATTTTTCACCATTTCAACTTCTATGTAAGATGATATGACCATATATATAATCATGAACATACATAACACAAACATTTAAGCCTTATTCATTAGAAAGCAAGAACAAGAGGATGGTTAACATTATGATTGTCAATTTTTAAGATTTTTCTCTTACTGTGCATTGCTACCTTAGATTGTACCTAAATCTTCTGGGTTTAAGAGCACTATTTTTAAAAACAATTTTGTGACCTTTTTTTGAATTCTACCCGATCCACGACACTCTAATTTCCATGTTATGTATTAACTGCCCCAGTTGATTTTGTGTCATTAGGGGCAATGCTTCGTAAAACATTGTGACTTAAATTATATTGACTTTATGGCATCAAAGTGTCAAAGATAAATCACCAATGATTGATTATGTATGAACTGATGAAGTGGACCCGAGGGAGTAATTGATTGATTGTTTAAATACACATTGCAAAAAGGCAAACAAATAATGTGTTCCTATTTTTAGGGGATATTTAAGAGAAGAATTTTTTTTTTTTTTTTGTGCCTGTAAATAAATATTAATTTTTGTGTGTATGCCCCTGTGATAAAGGAGTCATTTTGTTTTCTTATCTTTGACTCTATCGTCACTGAAAGACTTAACTTGTAGGTATACTTTACAGTCTTAATCATCGAACACACAAAAAAGTACCCCAATACATAACTAGAGGCTCTAAAGAGCCTGTGTCGCTCACCTTGGTCTATGTGAATATTAAAGGAAGCAGATGGATTCATGACAAAATTGTGTTTTGGTGATGGTGACGTGTTTGTACATCTTACTTTACTGAACATTCTTGCTGCTTAAAATTATCTCTATCTATAATGAACTTGGCCCATTAGTTTCAGTGGAAAATGTTAGTAAAAATTTACAAATTTTATGAAAATTGTTAAAAATTGACTATAAAGAACAATAACTCCTAAGGGTGTCAATTGACCATTTCGGTCATGTTGACTTATTTGTAAATCTTACTTTGCTGAACATTATTGTTGTTTACAGTTTATCTCTATCAATAATGATATTCAAGATAATGACCAAAAACAGCAAAATTTCCTTAAAACTAACAATTCAGGGTCAGCAATCCAACAACGGTTTGTCCGATTCATCTAAAAACTTCAGAGCAGATAAATGTTGACCTGATAAACAATTTTACCCCATGTCAGATTTGCTCTAAATGCTTTGGGTTTTGAGTTATAAGCCAAAAACTGCATTTACCCCATTTTCTATTTTTAGCCATGGCGGCCATCTTGGTTGGATGGCCGGGTCACCGGACACATTTTTCAAATTACTAACCCAAAAGATGATTGTGGCCAAGTTTGGATTAATTTGGCCAAGTAGTTTCAGAGGAGAAGATTTTTGTAAAAGATTACTAAGATTTACGAAAAATGGTTAAAAATTAACTATAAAGGGCAATAACTCCTAAAGGGGTCAACTGACCATTTCAGTCATGTTGACTTATTTGTAAATCTTACTTTGGTGAACATTATTGCTATTTATAGTTTATCTCTATCTATAATAATATTCAAGATAATAACCAAAAAGAGCAAAATTTCCTTAAAATTACTAATTCAGGGCCAGCAACCCAACAACGGGTTGTCCGATTCATCTGAAAAATTCAGGGCAGATAGATCTTGAACTGATAAACAATCTTACCCGATGTCAGATTTACTCTAAATGCTTTGGGTTTTGAGTTATAAGCCAAAAACTGCATTTTACCCCTATGTTCTATTTTTAGCCATGGCGGCCATCTTGGATGCTTGGCCGGGTCACCGGACACATTTTTTAAACTAGATACCCCAATGATGATTGTGGCCAAGTTTGGTTTAATTTGGCCCAGTAGTTTCAGAGGAGAAGATTTTTGTAAAATATTACTAAGATTTACGAAAAATGGTTAAAAATGGACTATAAAGGGCAATAACTCCTAAAGGGGTCAACTGATCATTTCAGTCATGAAAACTTATTTGTAAATCTTACTTTGCTGAACATTATTGCTGTTTACTGTTTATCTCTATCTATAATAATATTCAAGATAATAACAAAAACAGCAAAATCTCCTTAAAATTACTAATTCAGGGGCAGCAACCCAACAACGGGTTATCCGATTCATCTGAAAATTTCAGGGCAGATAGATCTTCACCTGTTTAACAATTCTATCCATGTCAGATTTGCTCTAAATGCTTTGGTTTTTGAGTTATAAGCCAAAAACTGCATTTTACCCCTATGTTCTATTTTTAGCCATGGCGGCCATCTTGGATAGTTGGCCGGGTCACCGGACACATTTTTTAAACTAGATACCCCAATGATGATTGTGGCCAAGTTTGGTTTAATTTGGCCAATTAGTTTCAGAGGAGAAGATTTTTGTAAAAGTTAACGACGACGACGGACGACGACGGACGCCGGACGCCAAGTGATGACAAAAGCTCACTTGGCCTTTTAGGCCAGGTGAGCTAAAAATGTTTCCTCCAGACCTCTAATAAAAATTCAATTTTGTTTTATTATTTTCAATGTAATGAAATAGTAAGGTTAATGGTTACCTATTTCTCAAAATTGTCAAGGAAAGATTGTACTTTGGCTCTTGTCTTAGCAAAGGACTTTTTACAAGGCTTGTCATCTCGCCAAAATGTTCATTTAGTCTAGTGCAATCATGTGCCATTTCATTTAAAGGGTTTCCAAATATTAACCCAACATAGAGCACAATAAAATTGAGAATAGAAATGGGGAATGTGTCAAAGAGGAAACAACGCTACCAAAGAGCAGACAACAGGCAGGGCACCAATGGGTCTTCAACGGAGCGAAAAAATCCTGCAGCCGGAGGTTGTCCTCAGATGGCCCTTAAAAAA